>NC_064243.1:6861250-7177500 GCF_003254725.2 Canis lupus dingo | reverse complement strand
TGAAGCCTTGCAAAATGTTTAAATGATATGGCTGAGTGGGATTTGAATGGAGGTAAGAAAAATAATAATTTCAAATTCTGGATGCTATTACTCAATCTGTTGCTCAACAAAACACTTTGTTTTGTTGCATTTTCCCTTAGAAAAAATGTTGAGCCTCTTCAGAACATTAGGAAGAATCCTGTTCATCTGCCTTTCCACAATTTTAAGTCCTTAAAATACCAACCACCAAAGTGTATTCTGAAAGATGTGATTAATTTTTCTTTCTTTTTCTTTTTTTAATAAAGCTGTAAAAGCCGTGAGATTTAACATAGTAGTGAGCTATATTATTAGAAATGATCTAAGTACGGCAAACAGGTGACATTTGTTACTCTCTGACTCTGGGCCACATATATTCTAACACAACAGTGCTATTTGATAGGCACGTTATCTTCCTTTTGTAGTTGAGAAATTTCAGGCATGGTAAGTTTAATAGAGCGCTGGTAAGTGAGTCACTCAGTTCAAACTCAGTCAGTCTTACTCAGGTGATAGCAGTCTTGGCTGGTGACTGCATTACAGGCATGGTACGCATGGCATAAAAATAGCCCCTTTTCATTCCCCTTGATGAAGAAGAGCAGATGGAATACTTTATGTTCCTTAGATATTGATGTAACTGCAAGCAGGAGCATTGGCTGTGAGTTCAGAAAGCAGGTGGTGGGAATGCAAGCTCCTGGAAGCTTATTTCTCACACAGACTTCTGAACTGATAGCTGTTCATGGTCTGCCTCTTGGTGCACAAACCTGCCCTGCTCAGGCACTGAATTTGTCTAGATTCCACAATAGGGTAGAGAGCAATATTGGTACTTACATGCGCTCTAGAGATTTCTGGTAGAAAAATTCAAAAGTAAAGTGAAAAATAAGCGTTAGTTTACTCAGGGATAGTCAGGTATGAATATCCAAACATCATAGATTTGGATACAAGGAAAACAACTTAGAGAATATTAATATTAATTTCTTGGAATTGAGTATAGATCAATGACCATGGGTCACTGGGCACCAGAAGGAAATCAGCTAGGATATCTCACTCTCTGTCCCTAATATCATACGATTTAAGAACATGCCTAGTGTTCTTAACTTGATGAGGTTTTGTAATAACTATTCTTCGGTGCTCATGATTTCAGGCTCAGGTTCTCTAAGAAAGGAAGATCTGTAGAGTTCTAGGAGTCCTTGAGGTCATTTAAGATATCATAGAAGTCAAAATTATTTTCCAAACAATAATAAAGTATTATTTGTTTCTTCCATTACTCTTCCTTGTGAGTATATACTTAAGGTTTCCAGAAACTACATGGCAGTGATATTGCAACAAATCAAATGGAGAAGCTGATTGGAGACTCTAGCTGACCTTAGAGGAATTTACCAAAATGTAAAATAATTACACAAACTCCAGTATGTATGTTTGGAAAATATGGCTATATTTTTCATTAAAAAATATTACCTATGTTAACATATTCTTATTTATTGTTATTTTAGATTAAGTATTTTTAAATATCTCCATTTTAATTCTAATACAATAAATATTGATAAATATAAGACACACAAGGAGAAGCCCCCTTAGGGTCCTCAGTCAACTTTAAGAGTATAAAAGTGTCCTTAGAACTACCAACACTTAGAAGACCTGACCAAGTTTTCTTAGAATAGTTGCTTTCTGCTTTTGTTTTATTTTTGGCACCATAGCCATGTTATTACTTCTGTGTGTTGAAACAGCTTAAAACAAGAGTGAATAATTGTAACTATTTTTGAGTATTTTTTCATCATTAAATACATATATTTATGTATAAAAACATGTTGAATATATACATGTATATGTATGTATGTTTTAGGAACTTCCCGTCTTTAACTGTCAGAAGACATCTAGCTGAATACAATTATAACTTATAAAACATATATAGCTTTCAAAGTCATCATATATATTTCAAGTTCCAAAATATGACTCTAGTGAGAAGCATATTTTGTCTAGATGAACATTAATCAGATCATTAATCAGAACATAAACCTACCTATATACATACTGACCGAAGCTGATACTGAGTAAAGGAACTTTGACAAAATTTGCAAGCATATATTTTTGAATTTTTAAAATTTTAATTATTTTTTAAAATAAGGACTTATAATGACTATTTCAAGAACTAATTTTCTGAAAGAAATGAGAACTAATTTTGATGACTATTTTTATGAGCATACGTAAATATAAAAACTTTGTGATTAGTTGAGTATCATACAGATTTGAACTTTTCCTATGCCTGCATATCTAAAGTGTTAGAGTTCTGGGGATAATGTTTGAATTCTATTTCAGGTATATAAAACATAACCTCAGGTCCTCATTGTGACATTCTTTTTTTTTTTTAATTTTATTTATTTTGAGAGAGAAAGTGAGAGAAACAACATGAACAGGAGGAGGGATAGAGGAAGATGGAGAGAGAAATCCCATATAGACTCCTCTCTGAGCATGGAGCCCAATATGGGGCTCGGTCCTACAACCTTGAAATCATGACCTGCACTGAATTCAAGAGTTGGATATTCAACTCACTGAACCACCAAGGTGCCCCATCCTTGTGGCATTCTTAACACATCATTTTACATTTTGTTTTTGAACATAAGCTGTCATAATTAACTTGATAAAGTCTTTTTTTGGGGCAGGGGGGAGTTAAGTATAAAGCAGGAGAACTCTCAAATTCCTTTTCCCTCAATATCACTGAATCCCCCAATTGATTATATCATTAGTAACAATTTAATGTGTAGTAGTTATAAACAAGAATTGCCTATATCACTTCATGAATGTATTTAAGTGGCTCATTGTATAAATGATGGTGAAATGTAAAATAATAGTAGAAAAAGATCACTATGGTTTGCGTGTTTGTTGAGGTCAATACCACCTGTATTGCTAATAAAAACAGATGCATACTTTGTAGTTCAAATATTTAGTATGATTGATAAACATTATTAGGAAAAATTATTAACTATTAGTATTACTATTAGGAAAAATATTTCCCAAACATCTCTATGCTTACTAGCAATATTTCTTTGATGTATAAAAGAAATGAAACAGTAATCTTTGTTGATACCTCACGCCAATAAATATAAATATAATTCAGAAAATATATGATATATATATATACTATTTATTAAAATTCAATTTTCCAACATAGTATAACACTCAGTGCTCGTCCCATCAAGTGCCCTCCTCAGTGCCTGTCATCCAGTTGCTCCAATTCCCCGCCCACCTCCCCTACCACAACTCTTTGTTTCCCAGAGTTAGGAGTCTTTCATGGTTTGTCTCCCTCTCTAATTTTTCCTGGTCAGTTTTCCTCCTTTCCCTTATAATCTTTTTCACTATTTCTTATATTCCACATATGAGCAAATCCATATAATGATTGTCCTTCTCCGATTGACTTATTTTACTCGGTGTAATACCCTCCAGTTCCATCCATGTTGAAGCAAATGGTGGGCATTTGTCCTCTCTGGTGGCTGAGCAATATTCCATTGTGTATATAGACCACATCTTCTTTATCCATTCATCTGTCAAAGGGCATCATGGCTCCTTCCACAGTCTGGCTATTGTGGACATTGCTGCTATGAACATTGTGGTGCAGGTGTCCTGGTGTTTTACTACATCAATATCTTTGGGGTAAATACCCAGTAGTGCAATTGCTGGGTCATAGGGTAGCTCTATTTTTAACTTCTTAAAGAACCTCCACGCTATGTTCCAGAGTGGCTGCACCAGTTCACATTCCCACCAACAGTGTAAGAGGGTTCCCCTTTCTCCACATCCTCTCCAACATTTGTTGTTTAATGTAAGTTATATTTCAGATAGAAAACTCCTTTTTTGTTGGCATTTTGAAATAACATATAATACCAGTTTGTCAAATTAGGTTCATAGGAATCAGATGACTTACTTAGTATAAAGCATCACTGATAATTTCATATATACAGGTCATCACAAGGAGCTTACCCAACCCAGAAAAAGGTCTCCAGATTTACCACTACTACTCCCACTATATCAAATCCTGGCCCACATTTAACACATAAAGTTTATAAATATTTTCACATGTGGAATCTTCAAGTAATGTACTCACTTCACTTATATGGAAAGAAAATATTTTCTCATGAAACAACACCATTTTAGACTTACATAGCTTACCTGATATTTTTGGGGAAGTTATTCCCCATAAATCTGTAATTTCCAGGTTTCTTTGATATAAAGCAGCCAAGACAGACCAGGTACATTCTATTCAGATCATCCCATTAATAAGGACTCTCCCACAAGAAATGCATTGACTCATTGCCTGGTGGTCTATCATTAGCATGTTTAAAAAGAATAAGGCTGGGTTGCTTTTCTAAGGTGGTTGCTTTGGTAAAATAAAAGAATGGATTTTTAAAATGCTGCTAACCGCCCCCCCCCCCCCTTATTTCTGTTCATTCTTAAATTGCTTAGGTTTTGGCCAAGTTATATTTACTTATAATTAAAGAATTTGATTCCAGATGTTTCCAAGTTTCTCAGATATGGTACACATTTTGATCTGAGTCATAAATATTTCACATAGAAAATTCCCTTCTTTACATGATTGTGACCCAGATTTTGGAATTTTAGAGTTAAAAAGAAATTTAAAGCCCAGAGACCTTAAACAATTTCCCAATGTTTTGCATATGTTCAGTGGAAATGCCTTCTTCACATTCAAGTCATAAGTCAGGATTATGTCCATTCCACTCCCATAAGTCAATTTGCTAAATCTTATTTGCAGGTTAATTATTTTCACATCAGTTTCCATTATTTATTGCTACCATTTAGTTGCAACATTACTAAGTATTATATATTTTAGTAGAAAATTATGTATTATTTTATTGAAACATGAATTTATTGACAGAAAATTAAAGCAGAACATAAGTAGCACATACAATCATCTTGTAAAAAAAAGTAATGCTATAAAATAACTTTCTCATGATAGCACTTAAATTTAGTTTCAGATAACCATAAAATTTATTTTGAATCACTTCAAATATCTTTAATAAGATTTTTCATAAAGTACTGTGTTATTTTATAGATTATTATTCTTTATAGATAAAAAATGTGGAAGTATATAAATATTGCGTTACCTTTACTGACATGACTGGCAGTGAAATTTATCAATAAAATCCTGAGACGGGGCGCCTGGTTGGTTAAGTGACTGCCTTTGGCTCAGGTCATGATCTCAAGGTCCAGGGATTGAGCCCTTCATCTGGCTCCCCGCTCTGTGGGGAGTCTGCTTCTCCCTCTCCCCCCCACTTCCATTTTCCCTGTTTGTGCTCCCTCTGTCAAATAAATAAATAAAATCTTAAAAAAAAATCCTCGGACGTATTTGCCACTCCACTTCTTTTTCACTAGGAAAATTAACTCTATCTTTTAGAAACTGAATTAATCAACACTTTAATATAGATAATTTGAAATGTTTATAAATAGATTATGGCACTGACAAAGTGAGGTGAACATGCATTGATAAAAATAAACAAGATAAAGGAGTTAAAACTTTATATTTACAATGAAATATTTTATTTTTACAATTTTTATATTTACAATATTTGCAATTAAAAATTTTAAAAGATATCTCATGTGCCATTCCGACCAAAGTGGCTGCCAGTTATTCAAGAGAGAAGACATGAATTTTATGTCTGAAGGACTGCTTATTAAGATTTTGAGTAAAGCATTTTGTAAAGACATAAGTAGCAATCATCAAAGTAGATAATTGAAGTATTGTTAGTACAATGTGCCATCACAGATGTCAATCCTTTATTACTGTTTATAGAGGAATGTGTGTTTAGAGTGAAATAAAGTGTTTTTAGAGTGAAAATAAAGAAAGAATGTTTCATGCATTCAACATGTAGCATTTTTCTGGATTAATATAATAAAATTCACTGTAGTTTAAACAGATTAAGATTAAAACACACTCAAACATTTTTTCTGTTCTCAAAAATCACCCTCTTCCAATATTTTAAGCATCCAAAGGGGGAATGGATAGAGATAAGATCTGAGAGCTCACTGAAAAAGAATGTTATTTGTTTTTTTTTTTTTTTAAGATTGATTTATTTATTCATGAGAGACAGAGAGAGAGAGGCAGAGACACAGGCAGAGGGAGAAGCAGGCTCCATGCACAGGGAGCCCGATGCGGGACTCGATCCTGGGACTCCAGTATCGTGCCCTGGGCCAAAGGCAGGCACCAAACCACTGAACCACCCAGGGATCCCCAGAAAGAGTGTTATTTGTATTATGTCTTTGCTCTTATTGCAGTATGAAAATATTTTAAGGAAAAGTTCTTGGGCAGGGATTGGTCTGCCTGCCTTTCTGTTTCTCCTCTTCAAAACAGAGGGTATCCAAGTAGAGATATGCAGTTGTGTGTGTTAGTCCTCAGGTTTTGCTCATTGTGATAACCTTGTATTATGGTTTCATGTAGATGGCAGGATTTATACGCAAAAACTACATCCAAATGTCACATGACGTTCCATTGGAGAGGCTGCTCTCCGTTAATCCTTTCTTCATGTCCTTTGGATTAGATTACACACCTTAAGTGATAATGTGGCTGGGTGCCTATCTATATCGCCTGTAAGAGCATCATAGTCTCTTAGCCACTACTATATATCTCTGTAAGCTCCTGACCATTCCAAACTGGTTGTCATTCCAAATATGCCACCATATATGGTAATTACATCCACCCTGCCTCTGACAGTTAAATGTTGCCATCTGGCCTCTGCTCTACTGGGATCCATTAATCCTGTTGATAATAGACCATTTTGAAACATCATTTCCAACCATAAGTCCTAACCTATAGAAAATAATAGTCATTTGAATTAATCAATAATGACAATTTCCTTTTACAAGCATACTTTTTAGACAAGCTGAGAAAGTCGAGGGATTAAGACATTTAGACTTCTACTGAGATATCCCCATTTCAAGTAGAAGGACTACTCTTTTCTTGGGCCCTCACTTTGGCATGAAGGGATCTGCACAGCCTAAACATGTTGTCTTCTCTGAAATTCGACTGCTCATTCTATTGAGTACTGTGCCTGCTTTCTGCTCTGTCACTTCTCCAGCTGCAGGTGATGAGAGTCTCTTAAAATGTAGTCATAGGAGGCATCTGGGTGGCTCAGTCGGCTAAGTGTCTCATTCTTGATTTAGGCTCACGTCTTGATCTCAGAGCTGTGAGGTAGAGAGCAGGGGAGGTAGCAGGGGAGCCTGCTTAAAATTCTCTCTCTCTCTACCCCTTCCCTCCTTTATCTCTCTCTTAAAAAAAATGTAGTCATGGATCCCTACATGTCTTGTATAGCTTACTTTAAGATGATGGTAATCTGTCTTGAAACTCATATCTACTCATTATAATGCATCAGAGACACTTATTAGCATCTACCACACAGTCCCACAATCCTTATAAATACCAAGTTGTTCATACCTCTCAAATGTCAAACATAAGGCTCAAGCCAATGGATCCCTTTCTACCCTTTCATGCCTCAATTTAGTGCAGCATAGATCTTCTTCAGGATAGGGCCAGGTGGGATATGCCACATCCACTAGGAATCACTCTACCACAGCCTGAAGCTGAGGGAGCTGCCCCATGGCTGCTCAGTCCGTTGAAATAGCTCTTCACCATGTAGCCATCAGAGATGAATGCAGCACCCAGCTCAGAGTCCCTGACTCCCCACTCTTCTTAATTAGTTCTGTAGATTTTGTTGTAGTTTGTTAGAAGGGCCCTTTGATTAATCTCGAGATTTTAAATGATTGTACTTTACTAATTTTGATCAGTTAAGTAGGTTTTCTCTGGGGGAGCTCTTTACCACCTTTCCAGAGCTCTGCTTCATCAGGTTGGCTTTGATCCTTTTTTACCAGTCCTGCATGCCATCATTCCCGCCAGGCTCCTGTGTGCTTTACTAACTCCTTGCCCCTACAAACTTCATTGGGGGATAACTTTGGGCCATTAGAGCCCCCTCACAGAGGATCAGAAGTGGCTAGAATTTTATGTTCATTTTCTCCTCCTATGGATGCTCTTAGCTAATGATTACCTAACTTGGAGTACAAACATCCTGCTCATTTGTCTCAAAGAAGAATGACTCCTAGGCCTTATTTACTCCTAGGCCTTCATATAGTGTCAGGCATATTTGGCTTCTCCCACTTCTCTATCCTGTTTCACATTCACTTGCTAGCATCTCCTGGGAGTACTTTTTAAATAAATTACACACACTCGAATTCTTGGCTCAGTATCTGCCTCTGAGAGGACCCAAAATACAAAAAAAATATATGTATTTTTATGGTATGCCTATGACTTTCCCAAAGCAGTACATGACAGAAAGCAAGTTCATAAAATAAATGGGCTGTGACAATAACAGGGACAGAACTCGGTATTAAAGTCTTAGTAAAGAAATTCACTTCAAGAGATAATAAGCAGGTAATGGAAATCATTAAATGATTCAACTGTGTGTTAAGTTTTGGTCTGTAGGAAATCCATTTTGTCCTGTAACAATGAAATGATAATTTGCTGTGATGATTTAAAGAGAGAATGGAGATCGGGGAGCCTTCCCACATATAACTGAATTCTGATGATTTGGTTTATGTGTTCCTGAATTGGCAAGTGAAGCAATGGGATTCAGGCAATGGGCCTCTATCATGAACCTTCCCCAGGACTTGAGAGTTGTCTCTTAGCAATAGAGGTAACATTTCCCCATATCCCAATTCCAGAAACAAGGTAGCATGTATTACACGTACCAGAGTTTCTGGATATTTAATAATCAGAAAGGGAGAGTGGTTCCTTTTAACTCCCATAAGTATTTATTTCTTTTCATTATTATCCAGTAAAACTTGATCCACTTTTGTGTGTGTGTCGTGTGTGTGGATGTAGTTCTAATGAAGGGCTCTGTAACGATACGTAGCATAGATTTTATAGCAAACAACTTCTGTTATGAAAAAGGACTTGAAAGAAATGCTAAATAAACTATGCTCAAGCTGTGATGGAGGAAGGGGCTGCACAGGGCAATTGCCAGTGGATCTGATGCAAATACTGTGTAACACAGGTCTTTTGGCCATGAGGTAGGTAGGGAAGTTCAGTGCAAATAGGACAACAGAGAAATTATCAAAGACTATAGGTTTTTGTGTCCTGTTAATTTTTCAAGTAATAAACTTTTCAGAAGTTATTCTTTGTCAGCAATAATCCTGAATTATATATACAATTGGATAGTAAAGGAGGAATACACCATTACTTTATTTTCAACAATGTGCACAAATAGGATGGTAACTCTGAAACTATTGTCAATGAAGACAGTAATTGAAGAGTCTAAAATTTGAGTAATTATACATGGAGCAATATGGGAGATCTCTGCTATTAAAACATCATGTCAGATTCAAATATTTATGGTGCATTCTTGCATGACTTTCCCCAGGTTTTGATTTTCCAAGAAGTTAACTTATAGGACCCCCTAGGATTATATTAATAAGTTTAATTAATATAATTCATCATTAACTCCCTAGTCAGTATGAGTTTCGACATATTTCTCCCTCATAATTACAAAGTTCCTGATTATGTGTGGGTTTGACCTAGTTTACAATTGCTTAGTATTAGAGGATCATGCCATTTTTGCTTGCACATCGCCCTTCTAACTTCCCTGGTGTTCATATCAGAATCTCCTGGGGAAGTCTCACTTATCCCAAACCACAACAGGCAGTGGCTGTCTCAGCAAATAGTTGACCTGACTTGCTCACTCATCTGTGGGTTCACCCACAGATCAATCACTAGGAAAGATAATCTATTTCTTATCATTTGGAGTCACACTCTTCTCCATCCTGTTTTCTTGAAGTTTTGTCTTCCTTCTCTGATGTCTCATTTACTCTCTTTTCAATCTAAGCGAAGTACTCTTTCAGAGTCCCATAGAAACAGTTTCTCTTCAACCCATCCCTAAGATAACCTCCTTTGCATCTCAGGATGTGCCATCTGCTATTCTTTATTTACTGCAAGGTTATATAAGCAAGTGACAACTCAACATTAATTTCCATGCTGCATGAGTGAGCCGGAACATCACTGGAGGAGCAGTAAAAATAATGTGTTTGACAATGGGGAAAAGAGAAGGCTCTATATGAAATCGAGGTATAAAAATTTTTCCCAAGCTGACTCCACTTAGTGTTACATTAACTTCCTCATAAAAATAGTTTGTCATTAACCCCCCCATCACTATAATTGTGAATAATAGTTATAGCATTCGATATTTAGGGTATATATACATATATGAATTAGTGTATGGATTTATGATTCAAGTAATTATTTTTTGTGAACTGTATACATTTCAACCAGACATTTAATATCAGTAATTCTTCATCCTTTTTATGTCCTTGTACTGTGTAAGTAATCTCATCACGTCTTGATAAAAGTAGGTACATAACTGGATGGGTCCAAAAAGCAATTGTAGTAAAGTTGCCATCTGGCTTCTGCACCTGAAATGAAGTTGGCAGATTTGGACATTGGTTTCTCTATTGCCATATATAAAACTTTTTCATCAAGTCTCATTATCCTTGAGCAGATGACACTGTTGGCCATTTCTTTTTAAATTTTTTTCTCCCCTGGTTTTCATAAAATTATTACTCCTGGTTCTTCTGTGTTACTGGTCATTTCTGGTTCTTTCTTCCTCTCCATCCTATTATTCTGATTTTACTTTACATTTTTATATTCCCTGGGATTCTCTATTCATGGCTCCTTTTCAGATTTTCTTTTTTTTGTAGAAAATATATTTTCAACTGGCTTATGCAAAAAGAGAATTTATTAGTTTAAGTAACAGAATAATCTAAGGGTAGGTTGAGTTTCACTTTGTTAATCAAAATATGTTACCAAGATGTACTTATGTTCTTTTTCCAGGATTGACTTGATTTTCCTCCTCCATGTATAAGATTCATTTTTTTTTTTTTTTTAGAAAAAAATATGCTAGGAAGAATAGAACAGAGCCAAACTGTGAGCTTCCAAGTATAAACCTAAGGGAAAACTGCCTGGTGGCTCTCTATGAAGCCCCAGAGTAAATGTTCAGCCACAGGTTGGCTCTGATAATTCAAATTCCTGTCGAGAGGACCATAACAATGAGTGCAGGATGCTGACTAGTGTAGGTCACTGTTTGACAATGGCCATTTTGAGTAGGACAGTTCTTTGCACAGGAGTGTCTAAGCATTCGATGGCAGTTGGCATCCCTTACCCTAGGGAAATTATGCCAGTAGCATCCTTTCCTCTAAACACCCACACACTGCTGATTGTGTCTAGTGGACCAATAAAAAGGACCAGTCAGAATGGAAAACTGCTAGTTTAGACCAATTAGGGTCCATTTCTGAATGGGATAGAGTCTATCTGATCTGATATCATGAACTCAGAGTATAGGCAGAATAGATTTCTGATAGAAAATTCATGTTTATTATTTAATGAGAAACTATAAATAAGAGTTGCTATGAATAGATGTCACTATGGGATTTATCGGTTTCCATACCTTATTTCTATGTAATATCACCTTTAAGATTTTAACATCAATATCAGGCTAATGGTCACCAAATCAATACAGCAAGATATGTCTTCTGAGATCCCAGCTATTACAGATAACATAAGCTCATCTGTAACTATAATCACTTGTAGGGTCTAATCCTGAATTTATCATTAACTCTTCACTTCAAATTTATTCTTCCATTTTAATTCACTTCCTACTAACTACCCCATGATTTTAGCACCTTCTGTACCCTCTTATATCAACTAAACACAAAGTCCTGTTGATTATGCTTCCTAAATGTTGTCTAACTCAGTCTTTATACTCAATCATTGCAATGCATTGAACTATCAAAAATGTATTTATTACTAGAAAAATGATTCATCTAACTCAATCTGGCATCTTTCTGTCCATCCACTATAAAATTACCAAAGTATTTTTATACTTAATATAAGTATTTCAACACATTTTGTTATTACTGATTCTTTACAGGAGTTGACAAACGTTATTAGCCTAAAGATTAAATCCATCGCGTGGCTTGTTTTGGTAAATAAACCTTTATTGGGACACAAGCTTCTACATTCATTTATACATTGTCTATGACTGTTTTCATTCTATAAGAACAGAGTTGAGTAGTTACCTATTACACCGAAAGTATGCTGACACTTGCCTTGTGAATAAAATCCCCGCCCATCAGTATGCCGGAAATACCCTGCAACATCTTGCTTCTGTTACGATCTCCTCAGCTACACATATCTTGAAAACTATTTCATTGTACTCTTTGATACAAGCTTTTACAAGTTCATTGAATGCAGTTGTGCTGTTTCACAAGCTTTTTACGTATCATGTGCTGTCTGCTCTATTTGACTTAATACACACTCTTCCTTCCAATCTTGTCCAACTATACTTTCACTTTATTCCTAAAAATTCATCTCAAACATAGTATCATTCAGGAAGCCTTTGTGATCCCAAGTGGATAGATTTAATTATTTTATTTCTACATCGCTTCTCCATCCTAGACTTTATTCTTTAATCAATTTTATGTTCTGTCTGAAGACCTGTTTTTTTTTTTTTTGCACATTGTGAATCTTTAAAATAGAGACTATGCCTTACTATATGTTTATCTTAACTTTCCAAGACATTCTTTTTAATGTATTGGGTTCTTAATAAATATTTGATGAATAAATAACTGAACACTTTTTTTTCAAATTGTAGTTATCAAATAAATGCCATCTCTTACACAATGGTAGCTTAACAGGCTAATTCCATTTGCATACATCTCATTTTATACTACCTACAGAGTTCCATATGGTGCATGTCATTAATAAAAATGTTAATAAAAATGAATGTACCTCTAATATTGGTAATGTTAGCTCCTACTTAACGCACAGAATTAAGTTTGGGAGAAGGGTAAGGTGTTGATTATGATGAGTTAATGTCCTCGGTGTTATTCTTACAAAGCTGACAGCATTTTAGATATGTTCACTTGAGAAGTCCCATAGAAGTTTTCTTAGCAATATTAATCTTATTTAATTTAATAAAGTAGCAGTAAATGCTCATGATTTGTCTTTCTAATATTGATAATAATATTCTTCAACATAGTAAAAATAGTTTTTAAATGTGATATAATTTCCACAATTGTTTGATTATGAAGTAGTAATCTCAGAGTTGTTGAGCAACTCTTTGGCAGCACCTGCTCTACTCCCACAAGTGCATCCCACTCCCCAGCTGCATCCAGGGTCAGGTATGGTTCACAAAGCCTTTCTTAACATAGGGGAGAAACAGTTTTGCAGCTTTACCCCTGCCATCTTGGGTAGCTTCTAATCAATATACTCACTCAGACAATAGGAAATTTTGTACTCATGGAGAATCTCCTTTTTTGTAGATTTGACCTGGGAAGAAGGAAGGCTCTTACATAAAGCAACTCCTCTTCCTCTGACACCCCTCTTGGACCAATCAACAAAAATGACTTTCTGACTTAATCGTATTCCATGTTTATTATTTTTCTTTGTAATTTCATTTGAAGATTGCAGAGAGACCCCAATTCCAATACTGTTATTTATGTTTCATCATCCTTTGGACAGAAGCATTCCTTAGTTTCCAGTCTTTGTTTTGCATGTTGACTATTATGTACAGTTATCTTGGGAATATGCCCCATATCTGTGGGATGTCAATATTAAATCTCCCAGATTTATGGCTCATCCTGTCATTGGATTTTTATTTCCTAAATGTTGCTTAAATAATTATTGAGATTTTGAGGCCAGTTGGCCCAATGTCAAACATACTTAAATAATATATTATTCTAATACCAGTCTAACCCAGTTAGTTCCCCCAGACTGAGTTTATAGAATGTCCAGCTAGATCACTACATATTCTCATTTATTACCAAGTCTTTTGGAGGTATCTCACAATACCTGTAAACCTAAGCCTAAGATTTGTCAAAAAATATGTGAAGTTACAACAAGGCAGTAAGGGAAAATAAAAACACAATGAGTAATAATTCAGTTTTTTTTTCCACAAAATATTCTTATCCTTGTAGAGAAAGTAGTTAAGGAAATGATTACCTATATTGCAAAGTCCAACTAATTGAGGGCTAAGTAGAACTACACATGAAATAGAGTATAAGTTTATACAAAAGTAATTATTACTTTCTGTTGATATCTGGTGAATATTTATCATAGACATTTGACTTACAATTTAGAGAATAAAATTAATTTTATGAATATGTATAATATTTGATATTGACAATTAATGGAAGGACACTGTTCTGAGGAAAGATATAGTAAAAAATCAACAGATATAAAAATAGAGTAACATATTTGACATATTGAGACATATATATGATAGAAATAGACCAACTCAGGATGGATTAAATGGAGAAAAATAGGTCTGGTGAAAGAGTGATTAATGCTGAGGCCATATATGGTAATAGATGCTTTAGGC
Source organism: Canis lupus dingo (assembly GCF_003254725.2). NCBI lineage: Eukaryota > Metazoa > Chordata > Mammalia > Carnivora > Canidae > Canis > Canis lupus. The sequence continues at coordinate 7,163,062 of NC_064243.1, read as the reverse complement.
TGAAGGTGGATATATTTTTTTCCAGAGTGAATTTTTACTTCACAGAAGCAAAGTAGGCCACAGACACTTGTAAGTTTTCTGGTTTGTCGAGTTAGCACAAAGGTCAGGTTGTGTGTATTATGAACATTTCTCTCTGGTGACCCTAGAAGTAGTCCTAAAAAAGGTTTGAGAAAAAAAAAGAAAGTCTAAGAAAATACTTAAGAATTATTTTACTTTTAACTTAAATAGTTCTGTATAGTCCATATATGAAGTATTAAGGGCTTATTTAGTATGCTGAAATTGAGAATAACAAAGTATATGTTTCTCTTTTTCAAAATCAGGCTTAGATGGACACTGATGACTCCATCTCCAACACATGTAGCAATTTTTCTTTTGTTACTTTCCCAGCTTTTCCCAAGTTCCACCAATGTATTAATGCCAGTCCCTTCAAGAACCAAACCAATGCTATTCCAAAGAGACACTTATTAAGTAGGCATATTTTATTAGGAAATCCACCACTAGCAAATATCCATGTATAGGTATGATGCCACCTCAGGTATTTGTAGGTGAAACTTCAAACACTCTTCTCTGAAGCTGATGATTTCTGTCTTTCTGATATTTTTTCAGTCCCATGGAAAGCAAAAAAAAGGAGAGAGATATCTTTAATGTGCATTATGAGGTTGTGGATTGAGGTAGGCTGGGAGTTCCAAGTGTGTTCATTTTTGCTCCGGTGGAGGATGCAATAAATTCTACCATTGTCCCTGGTGATTCTTGCAAGACTCTTTAAGACTCTATTACTTCTAAGTATCAATCTGTAATCTGATGAACACCGCCCCCCCCAAAAAAAAAAATCCTAACTGATGTGAAGAGTGAATCCTGTCCTGACACTATCTCTTTAGCTGGGACTTTACTCTCAAAGTAAAGAGACATTTGCCTCAAGTTTAACACATAGAACTACTCAGGCTGAATTTTATTAATATATAAAAATTAGTTCCTCAAATTTCTACAATGAGCCGACTTCAATTTTCCTCATACTTTTTTTTTTTTCTCAGTGAGCAGGTGTCTTAATGTAAATCTGTAATTTATTCAAACATCATATCAGTGTATTAGAACTCTACAAATAATCCAGTAGTTTCTTCCTACTGGAAGTGTGGTCCTTTGGGAGGTATCACTTATTTTCTAAAAATAAAAAAAAAAAAAATAGCTTTGCTTCTACGCAGGTACTCAGTGTCACAGATCCTCTAAGTTTTAAATAATTGTGAATTTTGCTGTATTTGTATGTGCTAGAATACATCAAATGTGTATTTCCTACTGGTTGTGCCATCCCTTATAGAAGCCAGTGGAAAGGTGTGAGGATTGGCATTATTTTGATGAGGTGCCCTGGAGTCCATGCTACTGAGCAGAACATTGACTATTTTACTTGGGGCAATTTATATGAATTACCTTCTAACAATGTTTCACTCATAATCTATAAAAATCTGTAAAGGTTTACAATATGTATGTGTATTGTATGAGAATATGATTACTTCAAAATGAAAATAAGATCTTTTGAGGATAAATTAAAAGTAGCTTCTCTAGAAATAGTTCCATCACTACTTGGTGCCATTTTAAAATTTTCAATCATTTAGGAAATTTACCAAGCACATACCATGTACCTGATATTATTGTGGAGTCTAGGTTAACAGTGAAAAGACAGGCCAAACTTACTTTCCAGCTTACTTTACAGCTTATGGAACTCAAATACTCAGAGACTGGTTGCAATTTTAGGGAGAAATGTAGAATTTTCTTATAGCCACTTCTCACTATTTTCCAAACTTTTGAAATACAGTATTGAAATAGAACTATATATATATATATATATATATATATATATATATATATATATATGACGAAATAATGCTGCTGATATATTGCTAAAACAGAGACCAAAATGATACCTAGTTATACGAAGACACATTGTTAGTGTTGGTGGCAGCTATTAATATAAAGTTGATTGAATCTATTTTGTTAGATCATGAGTTTAGATTAAAAGCACAGTTTAAGGAAATGATTTCAGTTATAGAAATATATTTTAGAAGTATTCAGCTACAAAGTAGCAATTTTTTTAAATATAGCCAATATAAATATGGGCATATGGTATGAGCAAAATGAATTCAAATGAGTACTATTGAAATCCAAAAATATATTTATTATAGTGAAAAGTGGCATATTTAAATAGTTGATACTATCTGAAAAGAACTGTGAATAAAAGTTGTGCTTCTAGTTAAGTAATAATATTGATGACTGGTAGCAGTTTAATTCGTGTAATAAGTAATGAGCATATTGCATTGCAAAATATGTTTTTGCATTCCATGGAAGCTGAATTAAGCAGCGCTGTGAATATTGGTCCCTATTGGAATAAGCAGTTTCTTCTTCTTTTCTTTTTTTTCTTTCTTTCTTTCTTTCTTTCTTTCTTTCTTTCTTTCTTTCTTTCTTTCTTTCTTTTTCTTTCTCTCTCTCTTTCTCTCTTTCTTTCTTTCTTTCTTTCTTTATTTCTTTCTTTCTTCTTTCTCTCTTTCTTTCTTCTTTCTTTCTTCTTCTTTTTCTTCCTTTGAATAAGCAGTTTATATTCTGGATCTTTCATGAAGTGGCTATCCTCTAGAAAAACAAAGATTTATGGGAATTATTTAAAAGAAAGATTCTATGTAAGGCCTACTTAAATTGGAAAGAAAAATAGGACAGATAACTACACTAATTCTACTTCTTACTTTACTTTTGCATGTGTTGCTAAACAAATCACGTAATCTTGTTGCATTCCAGTGGGTTAAGTTCTCTTTGCATCCTAGTGGTTTGGAGGGTTTTGATAAAAGAAAATAGGAGATTTTTGTGGGTGGGTTTGGGGCACAGGCCTTAAGGTGTATGATCAGAGTAGCCTCAACAGGAAGTTGGAATTGGAACAAAGGCCTGATAAAGGTATGAATGAATGTCAACAGTTTTTGTAAACAATCTAAACTAGAAATAAGTGATTAGGGTCAACATTTGGTCAAGATAGAAAAGGATGTGGATAAGAAGCAAGTGGGAACATGGGAGATAGAATAGATCAAGATGGAGAGTCGGATCATGTGGAGCAAGCTCTTTGGACCACACCTTGTGTGAAGATCTAGGAAGTGCTCATCACAATCTTTTATCAAGAACATTTGTGTCCCTGAGTGTCACAACTTTTGAAATTCCACCATTTAACAGGCATTATTTTGGTTTCTGAAGCATTTAGTTCTTTAAAAAAGAAAATTCAATGAGAATCCCAGGCTAGCCAGTTAACCATTCCATTCCACGACCTAAACTCTATGTGCCTGTTTGTGGCCCCAAGAATAGGACTCTTGAGCAGTGTACAGCCCCTCCTTTGATGAAGAGGCTTGTGCTCTCCCCTTCACGGAGAGGTTCAAGCTTCTTAATGTGTTCACTGAATGTAACAACCCTCACCACACATCTATAAAACAAAGAACAAAAAAATTCAGAGGCTGGTATTGTACTGGTCAGGCACTGTACAGAACAATAGTCTCTGATTATGTCAGCTTAAAATGTGTTATTTTCATTTTGACATTTCTGTTGAACGGTTTTACCATTTCTGGAGAACTAAAAGCCTGCCAATCAAAATGTAAGATAATTAATTGGCTATCCCTAGAATTTGTTCAAAGACAGTTCCAGGTTTTGTGAGGCCTGAAGCTTATGCAGTGTGGGCAATAATCTTTTAAAAATGCATACAACATTACTAAAACTAAATTAGGTACAAGGCCCTGGAAGGAGCCCATGCAATTGGAAGGCCCTGAAGCTTAATCTTCATTAGCTTCACAGTAAATCTGCCTTTGTATATAATATAATTGCTCCTCACTTATTAACAAGCATGGAAGGAATGGTGAAATCAGCAAGTGGCTGGCCTTGGAGCTGCAAGAAAAGTCAACGATTGGTGTTGCCATTGGCTTGATGATTGCTTTCACAGACTGAGACTGAGGACATTTTCACTAAAATATCATCTGAAGAGCAGAAACAGCCTAGGGAACAACGGATCTCAACACTTTTTAATTTGCACTCCCTACTGTCTCTGCATTGTGTGTCTTTTATTTTTAAAGGTCCACTCTTACTGGTATACAACACAGGCCAGGTCTAATTTTAATAGTTCAAAATGGAGGTGGCAGACTTTTTGTGTCTACATGTATTATGCAAGTATTTTAAACAGACCTTTATATACTACTACATAACTTACTCAACTATTAATTATTTATATCTCTGTTATGAATTTAATTGCATCCTCCGAGAAGATATGTTGAAGTAGGAACCCCCAGAAACTCAGAGTGTGATCTTATTTGGAAATAGGGTTGTTGCAGATATAATGAGTTAAATTAGTATGTGGTCATAGATGAGTAGGGTGGGCTTTTCATTCAGTATGATTGATATACTTGTAAGAAGAGTAGAGACACAGATCCACAGAGGCATTTGGTGTCTACCAAATGATGATGAAGGCAGCAATAGGAGCACCGCAACTGCAAGGCAAGGTACTCCAAGGATTATGGATGAGACAAACCACTAGGAGCTGGGAAGAGGCAAGGAAGGTTCCCCCCTACAGGAGTGTCAGATGCAGCGCAGCAATCTTGACAACTTGATTTCAGACTTCTAGCTCCAAGAACTGTGAAAAAATGAATGCATTGTTTTAAGCCAGCTAGTTTGTAGTTCTTTGTTAGGACAGCCCTCCAATACCTGAATATGGTAACCAATGCCCATTGTGGGGTCTAGGTGCTGGGGCATAGAGCAAAGAATAAGATAACATACTCCCTGTCATGCAGTTTAACTGTTGAGGAGTGTTGACTCTCAACATTGTCCATCATCTATCTGTATGTAACAAATGTAGTGAAAGGGGAAATCAGTTCTTTAGATTTCAGTTGCTTTTCTAAGTGTCTAACACACAGGTATTTCTGATTTAGATAAAATTATATATGTTATATATACAACATTTGTATTAGAAACATATTTTACTATATATTTATTTAATTCATACTACATAAAATCGTCTTGTAAACCAGAAAACACCTTAAATCATGGTCAAAAGGTAGTACTGTACAGTTAAAGTACTAGATTAGACTAGGTGCTTTTGACAGCATGTGACAGTATTTATTAAGCTTAAAAGAGAGAAGAAATGATAGAAGGCTTGAGTAGCTGGCTCCATGGAGGGCGATTATTTCAGGAAAACTATGTGTGGCCTGTTGGTAAAGAATCCTATACAATACCTGACACAGAGTAAAATTAATGGCTAGAACAATAGAAGAATACTTCACAGAAGGAGTAAGAAATCTTGGGCAAAGAAAAAAAATCATTAAAAGGCATAAAGCATTGGATTCTCCATTTGCATTGAATCATGGCTCTCCTGCTTACTACTAGATCTTAGGCACTTAGTTTTGTGAATTGCCTTCTGAAGTGCATTGTTTTCAAACCTTTAGGTAACCATTTTGAGGAGTTATTTATGAAGATTGATTCAGGTAATATATGTAAAAACACATTATTTCTTGAGACCAGGTAATCAAATTGTTATTTGTCTTGCCAAGTGGAATAATGCTCCTCCCCGATCCGCCATGTTATGCACATGTGTGCATGCACGCAAAACAATGTTCACCTCCTAATCCCAGGAACCTGTGACTATATTAGTTTATATGGTGAAAGGGAATTAAGGTAACAGATGGAATTAAGGTTGCTAATCAGCTGACCTTAAAATAGGGAGAGTATCTTGGGCTATCCAGGTATGCCTGATATAATCCCAAGTCTCTTTAAAAGTGAAAGAGGAAAGTACAAGAATCAGTTAGGTGGTTTGATATGAGAAAGACTTGACCCCACAGACCAAGGATAAGGGAAACTGGAAAGCCAGGAAAACATATTCCAAAAAGCAATGCATCCTGACTGCCAATTATTTAATTTTGTGAAGCGGATTTTGGTCTAAGCCATTAAGTATGTAGTAATTTGTTACAGCAGCAATTGGAAACTAATACAGTTATTATAATCTCACTGAGAAATATAGGACACTCCCCTAGGACAAGGAAAAGTAATGGGGATATAAAATCACATTTCTTATAGTTAGAAGACTCTTCCACCAGATATCCACATGCTCACTCCCTCACTTAATTTGTTTCTCTTTCAAATGTCATACCTCCAGTGGTTACTTCTTTTTTCACCCTAAGAAATCTCTGATGCAACTTTTTACCGTTTTTACAGATAATTTTTCTTTTCGTTACACTTGTCTTCTATCATCCCCATTAGAATATAGTTCCATGAAGGCAGTAACTATCTTTGTTACATCATGTACACTAGAAGAACACTCCTAACATATACTTGTTAAATGAATTAATTTTATCAAAAGAGAAGGAAGGTTACCTCTTGGACGGGTAATCAACACTATCTGATATTGTGCTTTATTAAAACACTCAGTTGTCAATGTTAGGTCAATGAAAGGATGCTCACTAAGTTTTTTTTAAAGGTTGTTTATTTATTTATTAAAGAATACACACAGGGGGATGGACAGAGGGAGAGGGAGAGAGAAACTCATGCTGACTTGGCCCTGAGCACAGAGCCTGAAGTAGGACTTGATCCCAGGACCCCAAGATCATGACCTGAGCCAAAATCAAAAGTTGGCCACTTAACCAAGGGAGCCACCAAGGTGCCCCTTCTCAGGAAGATTTTTACATTTAATTTCAATAATATTCTAAAAGACTTATATTAAAGGGTAAAGCAAATTCATTTTGTAATACCTAATGGACAGATTTTACACATTATTCTTTTTTTTAAGATTTTATTTATTCATCAGAGAGAGAGAGAGAAGCGCAGACAGAGGCAGAGGGAGAAGCAGGCTCCATGCAGGGAGCCGGACATGGGACTCGATCCCAGATCTCCAGGATCAGGCCCTAGGCTGAAGGTGGCGCTAAACCACTGAGCCATCAGGGCTGCCCAGATTGTACAGATTAGAAACACATGAATAAAGCATTTACAAATTGGAATATAGAAGTAAAAAATTACCTGAAATATAGACTAGATGTCAGAGATTGAAGATATTTTTAAAAATTAAGAGACATAAGAGATAGAACCAACCAACATGCCTGACATATTGCAAATAAACCGTGATTAAAAACACACACCCTCCCACATTCTTGGTAATAATTCTTGGTAACTCTTATTTCCCTGCTGCATGTTCAATTTCTTACATATATTAGGCCTCCAAAATGCAGCAATTATTTGCACAGCATATAATCATAAAAATATGCCTAAAATAGGTTAACCTACATATACATTATGTTTTTGCTTCTTTCTTTTAACTTTTTGTTTTGTTTATTTTTATTCCAATAAGAAAGTAGAGAGGACATGAGAACATGTTCCTGCAGATAATTATTATATGTTTTGGGATAACATTTTCTAATTACTACAGAAAACTAAATATATGTTTTTATAGACAAGATAGCCATATTTTAACCTGGTAAGAGTTAATGTCAAAAAAAGTTACATTGTTTTAATTAATAACATTGTTTTCTAGGATTAATATTGTCACTTGGACATGATAATTCTCTCCTTAAAATGTCCGTATATCATATCTATTATCCCAACTATTATCAAAGCAAATTGTAGCTTTCATTTTTATGACACTGAACACTGAGCTCCTTGATGTAACTTAACATTCAATAAAATCCTTTTGTTCTATCTTCTATTTTACTTTATTTATTACTATGATCAAGATAAAAATAAAGGTCTTCTATCTCTTGTACTCAAAATAAGGAAGGTTTGATGCTGTCTTTTTCCTCATGGCTTCCCCCAAATTGCAGGTAACAGCACTGATAAGCACTGTCATTTAAAATAGACACTTAGCCTGAAGGGTTAAAGTAAGAAAGCAGGATTGCTATTAATTGGTAATGGAACAATTAACCTGTTTGAACAAAATATCAAGGTAAAAAGCAAGAATAGTTCAGAAAAACAACTGTAATCATGCTTCGTCCTACTTTCAGAATCATTCAGTCCATTTTCACTGGTTATTTAGTCATCAAAAAGCAGTATGTCAGGTACTAGGCCTACAAATATAAGGATAAACGTCAACTGGACAATTAAAGTTCAAAAAGCAATGGTGAGAGTCTGAAAATGATTTTATAGCCACCGCCTACAGACTCATGCCATTGGATCTGGGGTTCTTTTATGTTATGACATCCTGAGAAATCTCATACCATTGCCTCTCATCCTTTGGATCATGCCAGAGTTAACATATCTCCAAAGTATGTATCTTACAGAAATGACAAAATTAAAATGCAAAGTAAGATGGCTAGCTGTAAACTCTCCAAGTGATGCATCATTTGCAAAGAAACACCATTTTTTCCTAGCTATTATCTTAAGCCAGAGGTACATGCACTCAAGGATTAATTCAGCAATGGTTGAACATATCCTTATATTTTCAAATTCTTAACACTGGAAAGCAACTAATCACTTGTGTACAGACTATAACAATCAACTCATAATCTGTCATTTATCTTGTGACTGGATTAAGAGCCTGGAATCAAGGCTGAATGGTGATTCCTTTCAAAATTCACTCTGAGACCCAGAACAACTCTTTTTCCCAAAAACCCACTAACAAGAAAAAAAAATGTGCATGTAGAACATGATTGTGTTACATTACCCTTTTAGGTAAAAGGACATTTGATTGGAGTCTGTGCACATGTGTGGGTATGGGCTATATTATTCTAAACTCTGAGTACAATCCTCAAATCCTTTTTGGTTGGTTCTATTTTTTTTTTTTTAATTAAAGGAGAAATTTAACCAAATAACATTTCTTGAAGAAGTGCAGCACTAGGCAAGGCAACCTCATTCTGATGGATTGAGATTTAGTGATTTCCAAAACACTTTGGGACATTAAATTGTTTTGCTTTCTTGACATACTGCAAGTGAACCTCACTTTAAATAAATTTATTATTCTTGATAATTATGATAACCCTATTAAAATATCCAATTATTTATAGTAATCAAAATGTTATAAATGCATACATAGTACATAAGCATAAAAATATATATGAAATATGAAATATATCAACCTATGTGTTGTCCCTTTTGTTTTCTTATACTGATTTTGTTAACTTTTATTTCTCTAATTTTTTTTATTGCAGTCATTGTGCTTTGCTTTTTTCTCCTTAAATTGAAGTTGGCATATTCTATATGTGTATAATTGAAAAACAACCACGTTTATGTAAAAATACCTCATTTTTTTAAAAAGATAGAAGCTGACTGGCATTGTCAACTTGTTTGACCAAAGGATATTTATCAGACAGCATTTAGTCTTAAAAACAAACAAACAAGCAAACAAACAAAAAATCCCACAAAACTAGTATTAAACTTATGGTTGCCATATTACCTCTTAATTCCACTGTATTTACTTACATCAATATTTACATATTGAGGCGCCTCGGTGGCTCAGCAGTTGAGCATCTGCCTTTGGTTCAGGTTGTGATCCTGGAGTCCTGGGATTGAGTCCTGCATCAGGCTTCCTGCATGGAGCCTGCTTCTCCCTCTGCCTGTGTCTCTGCCTCTCTCTCTCTCTCTCTGTGTCTCTCATGAATAAATAAAATCTAAAAAAAAAAAAAAAAAAAAAAAAAAAACTTATATATTAAACATGCTCAGTGTATAAAGGTTTAATGTTCTGTATTTCTCCACTTAACACATGAATTATAAAAATAGACATGCCTTTAGCTTTTAAGTCTTGTCATATGTTACTGCTATTATTCACTTGTGTTTGGTGCTATTTACACTCTCTTCATCTTACGTTTGTCTTTATGATAATGAGTAAGCAAAAACCAAATTGTATTATAAATGTAGATGGAATAAATTCAAGAGTAAATTATCTAGAATAGTATTACAAGAAGTATTTCATTTATATCATAAAAGTGGGCATTTTGTATTTATTGCCACTTTCCATTTTTGATAAGCAAACAAAGCCTACTTATCAAAATGTGACTTTCACAGGAATTCTTTCTCTGTACCATGGTTATATGATGGTTTTCTTTATCTTCTGTTTACAACATTATTTTGGATTGAGGAATCAGCCATCAAGATTGAAATGACAAACTGATTGATGGTGATCAAGGCAGAATAGAATCTCACTTGCTCTTTCATGGCTTACATGGCCACTTCTTTACTAATATCAGCCAAATTTAGTTATGTCCAAAAAATCAGCAAATAGGATTTGAAGCAAAAGCAGGAAGAGGAAAGACAGATTAAGAATGTGCCATATTTGCTCTGGCACCTAGGGACACTAACTAGTTTGGTGAGTTTATCCATGCTCAATCACCATGACATAGAACAAGGAGTAGATTCTCTGCACCAGGTGCTAATTCAAATTCAGGTTCTGGAAGACATGCAATCAACAAGCAGTACAACTTGTGAAACAACCTACCATTCAGCAAGTAATATTCAGACAGTCAGATACAATGTGTAATAGGTGAGGGTAGTTTTTTAATCCCTGGAACCTTGAGAAAAGTTGTAAGAAAAAAAGAAAAGAATACTCACTACCAGTTTAATTTTGCTAATGTTCCACTTGAGCTTCCCTTGCCAAATGTATTCCAGTAAAAAGTACTGTATTCATGTGAATTGTCTCCGTGAGATTAAACACTTATTTAGCTGTTTAGTATATCGGTAAATTATTTTCAAACATTTTTTTAAAAATATTTTATTTATTCATGAGAAACACACACACACAGAGGCAGAGACACAGGTAGAGGGAGAAGCAGGCTCCATGTAGGGAGCCCGACGTGGGGACTCGATCCTGCGTCTCCAGGATCATGCCCTGGGCTGAAGGCAGCGCTAAACCGCTGGGCCACCGGGACTGCCCTATTTTCAAATTTTTTGGTAAATGATATCAAGCAGTCTTCACAAAGAAGGTGGACATTTATTGTGATGCCAAGAATGTTCAAATATTTTTATTATTTATTTTTTAATTTTTTAAAGATGTTATGTATTTACTCCTGGAGTAAATTTACACAGGGAGAGGGAGCCTGATGCAGGGCTCGATCCTGGGACTCCAGAGTCACACCCTGGGTGGAAGGCAGACGCTAAACCTCTGAGCCACCCAGGGATCCCCGTTCAAAGGTTTTTAAATGAAATTTATTTTTAACATTTTTTGAGTATACTTGACATACAAGGTTGCATCAGTTTCAAGTGTACAAGGTTGTGATTTGACAGGTATACATCATGCTATGTTCACCATAAGGGTAGCCTCCTTCTGTCACTATATAACACTATTACAATGTCATGGACCATATTTCTGGTGCTGTGCCCTTTATTCTGCTGACCTATGCATTCCATAACTGGCAGTCTGTATTTCCTACTCTCTTTCAACCATTTCCCTCTTGGATTCATCAATTCTCTGTATTTATAGGTTTGATTCTGCAAAGACTTCTGAAATAGTAGTTTTACTCTGTGTTCTTTAATTACCTTAATAATTTTCCTAGAATGAAAAAAAAAACATTTTTAATGTGAAGCTAGAATCTTTTTAGTAATAAATTTTAAATGGGTAACTATTTAAAAATTTGTTTTCACACAATATCAAAACCTTGGTTTAGTAATTCAGCTATTGGTTTTATAGGTCCATTAAACAGAACTTACAATTAGATCAATTAAAGAACTTAAAATACAACCTATATCATAATCCTAAACACATACAATTAAGCACATAGAAAAAAAAGGGAAACAGTTTGTAATCTCTTTATATGAAGATTGGTATATTAACATATTAACATACATTGAAATCATATACTCAGATGAGTAAGTAGATTTCTATATACACTTTACTTAATCTATATATACATATATATGAAGAAGATGATATAATCTTTAAATCTTGGCAGTGGCACATTTTCATTGATTTCTGTACTTTTTCTGTAAACTTGAAAAACACCGTTATGAAACAGTTTTTTTAAAGTGTCAGAAACCATGACTAACATGTTCTCAGAAGTTCTGTTCCTTATTTCATGTTTATTTTGTTTGCCAAGAAGAGATTATCTAGCACTGCATAAAAGGATGGAGAAGAAGCTAAGAATTCAGGTGACGAGGCATATTTGCAGACCAGGCAGGATGCTCAAGTCTATGAAACTTGGTCACAGCAGGCTCATCATTAGCAAAGGGATTTTCCAGGGGCTGTTTTAGTAAGCTAGTAGCTTCCTTTTCATTGCTCTTCAATTAATCCAAATTTTACAACTGAAAGTATAAACTTATAGAGAAATTTTATGACGAAGACTTATAAAATCATCTTCAAAAAATTAGGAATTGAGAAACCTGCACTTACTGTAATTGAAATAACTAGTGAGCTAAAAAATAGTTTTTCATTTACATTTTTATGTGTAATAAAATTCATATTTTAATTGTTGCAACCTCCTATATATGAAATTTGTAACCATCTTCTGAAGTATATATTATTGAGGGATCAGACTTTTGTGTATATAAAGGTATGGGAAATACTAAAACCAAATCAGGGGGGATCCCTGGGTGGCTCAGCAGTTCAGCGCCTGCCTTTGGCCCAGGGCGTGATCCTGGAGACCCGGGATCAAGTCCCATGTCCGGCTCCCTGCATGGAGCCTGCTTCTCCCTCTGCTTATGTCTCCGCCTCTCTCTCTCTCTCTCTCTCTCTCGCTCTCTCTCTCTCTCGTATAAATAAATAAAATTTTTTAAAAAAATAAAGGCTAAAACCAAACCAGGGAAATAAATGTGAGCCCACCAACATAATTCTTTGATTTTTATATTCATTTTTGTTCTTAAAGTTTTGTGTATTATACTGTTTTGTAATCATTTTGAAAAGACTAATTTCTTGGTTTTAGACAGGTGCCTTCATTGATATGAAATCTGAGTTAAGTAATCATATAAAACAACAGTTACATTTGGGGCATGATGGGCAAGACACCACAGCACATATTTTCCAAATTAGTTGTCTCAGGAAAATGTCCGTTGAGAACAATGCATGTGTTAAATGGTATCCTTTGGACTATCACACCTATATCCCAATCTTTCAATCTCTTAAAAATAACCTATCTTGTGTATTGCTGAAGTGTGGTAAATTATATTTTAAACCTGATTAGATATACTGGATAGGCATTTAGAGGAAAGTTTTGTTCCTATCAGAATTTTTATTTTATATATTTTATTTTTATATATATTTTATGTTTTACTACATTTTATTTTATATTTATAAAATAAATATAAAGTATATTTGTCTACTTTATATTTTATATTTGTTTAAATATAAATATACTTATTAACTCATTTTATATAAATATGTTTTATTTAAAAAACATGAAATATATACTTTATATTTTAAAATGTATATTTTATTTTATATTCCTGAAAATTTGAGCATTTAATATCACAAAAATAGTGTATGGGGGAAAAGACACAGAATATTTTAGTCTATTCTCTTAATTTAGGAAGTTTCTAAATTATAACCATATGTGCTATATTATGTTCAGATATTTCACCAGAAGTTATACTTCAAGTGGAAAGAAGTCACAGAAATTTTCCTATTATTCCTCCAGGTTCTCAAGAGATGACTGTGGAACATGTATATTTGCTTGTAACAATTATAAAGTGATTGTTTTGTAAATTACTATGGTCCATGATATAAGATATTACATATTTCATCACTGCGTTTCTAGAAATACAGTTCTTCTCTTTTGATTCCTTCATCAGAAAAACAATCTCAGGGGGAAAGAAAAAAAAAACTTACTAAAAAACAATCTCGGAAATTTAGGTTTCCTTTGGCAGAAAAGATACACAGTTTAAATTACTATTTGTGGGGATCCCTGGGTGGCGCAGCGGTTTAGCGCCTGCCTTTGGCTCAGGGCGCGATCCTGGAGACCCGGGATCGAATCCCACGTCGGGCTCCCGGAGCGTGGAGCCTGCTTCTCCCTCTGCCTGTGTCTCTGCCTCTCTCTCTGTGTGTGTGACTATCATAAATAAAAATAATAAAAATAAAAAAAATATTATTTGTGTTCTGGGTTTATTAACTTCCAACCCTGGGAACAAGGAGCAAACAGAGCAACATCAAAGAAATGCCCTGCTATTTGAGCACTGCAGGTATCACTGGACGTCAAGGACGTGTACTGCCGAACACAATAAAGAGGGAACCAGGGGGGATACTCAGGTTTGCTTCTCAAAATATAAGTCACACAAGTAGAATGCTTCAAGGCCTTTTTAGTAAAACACCATTTGATTTCTCATGAGAATTTGTTGCCAGAGAAGCAGCTCTTAATTAAGAATATAAATAATAACATCCACATCAGGAGGGCTGTGAAATAATCGGCAGTGTCAAAATATTAACGTCTTACTTTTTTTTTCCTTCACACACACCCCCCTCCCCCCGTTGGCCTTCACATCTTCATCCCTGTGTTGTGAGTTAAGCTACTACTGAAACTTTCCATGCTTTCTGGGTCTGGTGCTGGTCAAAATTAAACTAAGCGTTTACTTCCAGAATCATCACCTGTGACTCTATTAAGGTATGGCGAGCCTTTTACTCTGTAAATTCCCAGATTTAATTTATAAATGAATACACCTGAAAATTTTTTTTTCTTAACACTGAGTTATACTGGCTATTCACAGAAGAGGCTTTAGCTGCTCTTGTTGTAATGACTTACGTATCATCTTCTCTCTTCCCTCGTCTACATCCTAATGTAGATGAGTGGCAGATGAGACCACGGCCTGAGACTAGGAGATCTTGTCCAGCTTTGACTGAGGTCTTTGGAGCAGCCCCAGGGGTAGGGCATGGCTACAGTTCTTGCATCTGACAGGCTGATTGAGACAACCCCCATCACCAGTCAAAAGCTTTGTGGTTCAAGTTGAAAAAAAAAAAAAAAAAAAAAACTGAATTTATATGAAGCAGTGGACCGGTGTATATTGTGTGCTCAGGCAACCATAACAAACTACCACCAACTGAGTTGCTTAAATTAAAAAAAAAATTATCTTCTTATAGTTTTGAAGGTTAGGCATTTCAAGATTGAAGTGTCAGCAGGTTTTCCTCCTGAAGCCTTTCTCCATAGCTTGCAGATGGCCATCTTCTCCCTGTGTTTCATGAGGTCTTCCTTCTGTGTTCATATTCCCTCATCTTCTAAAAACACCATTATATTGGACTACAGCCCACCCTAATGACCTCATTTTAACTTAATCACTCTTTTAAAGATTCAGTCTCCAGAGATAGCCACATTCTGAGGGACTGGTATATGAGATTTTCGCACATAAATCAGCCCACAAAGCTGCATCTGACCAGAGAATTCCGGTCCAGTTAGCCTCGTTGTCCAAGACATAGTTGGAATGGCCTCTGCCATACCTAAGACCA
The DNA here is from genome assembly GCF_003254725.2 of Canis lupus dingo. Classification (NCBI taxonomy): domain Eukaryota; kingdom Metazoa; phylum Chordata; class Mammalia; order Carnivora; family Canidae; genus Canis; species Canis lupus. Next base: position 7,147,725 of record NC_064243.1, on the reverse strand, counting down.
TTCTTGTTGCTGCCAATTAGTTGCTAAATAAAACAGAAAACAAAACAAGAAAAAAATAGAAGGAATCAGTGTGATGGAAATATTCCTGAAAGCCCTAGAACATGTGAAACCTGATTCAGAGAAGCAGAAGATGAAGTGAAGCTCGGTGTCCTGTGCTTTCCTAGTAAGGGTGCCTGCAGAATGTTTCCAAATATGCAGAGTGAATGTAAAGTGAAAAAGCAAAATGCAATCCCCCTTTCTGAAGATTTTCTTTGAAATACTGTAGACATCTGATGCTAATAAGTGCACTAAAATACCATAGAAATGAAGTAGCTTATTTTCATTGAATAAACAAAGTTTAGCCCTAACAGTAAATATATTTGTGTGTTTTTTAAGTAGTTCCATGTCAATATGCTCAGCAATATAGCTTAATAAAAACATGTATGAATTTCAGAATGAGAGTTTTAAGGTAGGATTCTATTATATTCAGGTGTTGAGGACACAGATTAGGGTGACCCCTGACCGCTGGTGAGTCATACTCTTCTATAATCCCCTCTCCTAGAGTGTGAGTGGGACCAGTAACTGCTTTTAGCCAATAGAATATGGCCACATTGACAGGAAAGCCACTCCTGCTATTGTTCTAAGACTCCATCTAGTAGGTTGGAGCAAGAAATTCTCCTTCTAGCCTTGAAGACACAAATAGCCATGTCCATGTTGTAACTTATGGAGAGTTGCAGGTGCCTGGAGCTGAGAGTGGTGCCCGCCAACAGTCATTGAGGAAATGGGGTCCTCTATCAGCCTCTAAGAGAGGGTCTTGTTGACATCCTGAGTAAGTATGGGAGCTTACCTTTCCCAATTGAGTACCCAGATGAAAATTTAAGCCTGGCGACCCCTGGATTGCAGCCTTGTAATAAGACCCCAAGCAGAGAACCAAGTTAAGCTTTGCTGGGACTCCTTCCCCATGGAAATCATGGGGTAGCAAATGTGTATTATTGTAAGATCCTAAATTTTGTGGTAGTTTTTTACACAGACATATATAAAACTAATATATCTAAAGTGTAAAAAAAAATTGTTAGGCAGTTTATATCCCAGGACAAGGAAAATCCAAAATGTATATTTGCCTTGTAATAGGTTTCTCTTATTGATTTGAAAATGGGTGAATTTTCTGATCTCAGAATAATAGCATTTCAAAAACTGTTATCTTTTACTATAAAAGTCCAGTTACCCACTTAGAATCTTTAGTGCCCCCTTTCTTCCAACCTGTTTAGTGAGATTTGAAAAATTATTTTCAAAGCACCAGAGCCTGGCATATTATGAAATCAGACTCCCATTGTTCTGTTGTTCCACCTCTTTTCTTGACTGTTCTCCCTTTTTCTCTCCACCTTCTGACTCCTCTTGGACCTCTGTGCTCCCACTTTCTGCCGCTCCCTCCTCTTCCTCTTCTTCCTCCACTGTCTCAAATTAGATGAAGCCATACGTGGAAATAATAGAAATAAATGGTCATTTGTACTAAAATAGGTTATAACTCTTGACCTTAGAGCTCTATAAAATGATGAACTATACATAATGCACAATTACATCAACAAAGACTGTAGCTAACAGTTGGTTTACTAGCTTATTTTGAAAGTATTTTTCCTCTGTAAAAAGTGTAGAATCAATAACTCTACTGATGATACTAATCATTAGAAGTGTAATTAATAATTGAGATAAAAATATGTAGGGTAGTTATTGAGCACTGAGACAGTCTTTTACCCAGAGCTATGATATATATACTCTCACAAATAAATAACAGCCTTATTCATATGTTTCTATATGTGTGTGTATAAATAGCTGTGTGTATATTTCTGTATTATTATTTTTTTTACATTTTTTATAAGTAAAAACTTAGTAGGTTACCTTTAAATTTGTAAAAATGTACCGTGGGCAAGGTCATTCCCATGGTTGGCCTCTAGACAGAACTAAATGGATAGCACTCCACTGTAAGGTTAAAGAATGATAGGCTGCCTGTCAGGGATTGTGAGCAAGGTGATAAGATTGAGATGATTAATCTGGTTAAGATAAACCAGTTTTATAGCCTTGAGTTCAATGATTTATGAGAGAGTGGTGACTGTAAGAAAATGCAGAGAGGGTTTGTTTAAATCAGGATGAGAAAAAGGAAAACAAAACCAAAAACTCTTGGAGAAAGAAAGTAGATAATATTACAATAAAATATAAATATGGTAAGATTTATGAGGAGGAGAAGTGATGAGCTTTTGAAATAATAAATATTGCCTGAAGACATAGTTAATATTGTCTTTAATTGGTAAGGTATATATGTTTTCTTAAAATATTTAGCCATCCTACTTCCATCCATTTAGACACAAAAGCATGTAAAAGTCTATAATATGTATCAAGCAATGTCATGCTATATCTGTAACTTCTGAGACATCAGGAAAACATTTTTCATGAAAAAATATGATTTAAAATTCTCGACCAATAATATTCTTTAAGAGTTGTTAAGTCATATCTCCATGCAAGATCCCCTATATACAATTTGTCATATGTATTTTAATATCTGTGTATAGTTAATAGCTCATTCTTTAAAACAAACAAAAATGACTTTTCTTTCAGAGTAACTTTAGATTTACAGAAGAGTTGTAAAGATAGTTCAGAGTTTCTATATATCCTCCTCCCAGCTTCAATTAATGTTATTTTTAAAAGCCATCATACACATATCAAAATGAATTTGATAGTGGTGCAGAGTTTATTTACATTCCACCAAGTTTTTCACAAATGTCTTTCTGATCCAAGATTCAATTTAGGATACAACATTACATCTTTTTCAACACATGTACTTATTTCTAGTATAAGTTGGTTTCTTGGTCTTTCCATGTGTTTTATAACCTTGAAACTTTTGAGAAGTATTGATCTAGTACTTCGTAGTATTTGTCCCTCAACATGAGTCTTTCAGTTTTTGTTTTTTGGTTTTTGTTTTTTTTTTTGTGGGTGAGCTGGTGTTTTGAATTTTTTTTTTTTTTTTTTTTTGAAAAATAGCACGGATGTAAGTGTTCTTATACTATGAGGAAGAACAAGATAACTTCACTTGTTATGGTTGACATACAAATCATGATCACTTGGTTAAGGGGGTGCCTGCCAGATTTCTCCACTGTAAACTCTGTATTTCTCCTTTACCATGCTCTATTTCTTACAAGTCAGTTGCTAAACTTAGGTCATGTTGAAGAAGAAAGGAGTATCATGGAATTTGTAGGCATATGTATCACAGCAATTAATAAATATTTGGTGGGGGATATGTTGACAGCAATTAATAAATATTTGGTGGGGGATAAGTGCAAATATGCACTTTTTTCTTACTTACCTATAGCAACTATTACTGCAATGTTCGAAGAGTGATTTTTCTAGATCTCTTCTTTTACACTTATTATTTAGACATTTTCTGAAAGGAAGCTTTTGTCCCTTATCTCCCATTTCTTTCTTTTTTTAATCTAATTTAAATAGTAGATAAATACTCCCCACAATGAGGGGCCCAAACCCTGAGATGAAGACTTGTGATTTCCAATGACTGAGCCAACCAGGTGCTCCTCTCTCAATTACTTCTTAATACATTATTTATATCACTGTGGACTCATGGAATTTATTTTACTCTTTAAATTATAATCCTAAACTATCCTTAATTATTTCATAGCTCAAATTATTCCAGTTTTGGCCATTGGGAGTTCTTTCAGTTTCCACCCTGGAAAAGAATTTGTTTTAATTTAATAAATTATGATAGAAAAATGATGTTGGCTCATCCTAACTTTTAACAACATGAAAGTATTTTTTACTCAGGGTTTTTTTTTTTTTTTTTTGGCAGTAAAAAGTCACATATTGGTTCATCTTAGTTTCATTGAGGAAGTATATCAAGATAGAAAAAAAATATTTGCACCTAAAAGATGCAATCCTATACCCAAGCTTATCTGAATAGCCATGGCTTATACATGGGATCTTAGGTGACAATTGTGGCAACAGGAACAGTAGCAATAAAAGAATGTAGTAAAAATGGTACATACCTCCTGAGATGTATCTACTACAATGGTTCATGTATGTAACAATAGCAAGTTTTATTTTTTTACTCATGAACTGCACCAAGTTTTCAAAAATATTCAAAAACATATAAAGATGGATTTATTCATGATATTTTCTTAGGATAACTTAATAGTGAACTCTGTAATTTATTTTTAAATAAAGTTAAAATTGTTGAGTGGATCAGTGGTTTAACACATAGAATATGTTTGATTCCCTTTATTTATTTATTTTTGTTTTTTGATTCCCTTTAAAAAATAACAAAACTAAAGAACATAGAAGGTCACTTTTTTTCGGGTTAACATCAAGTGAATTTGCAAGGATAACTGCCAGCAATTCAGAGGTTGCTTTTCTTATCATCTACTGTCTAGTTTTTCAATTTTAGGGTACAACCCAGCTTTTAGTTTGTATTAGTCTTTAAAACCTTGCTTTAGGTTTAGAATATATGGATTTAATCACTTGCTTATATATATTATAAATTTGAAAATACTTTTCTTAATCCCAGAAAATGGATATATAATATTTTGGTTCTCTTAATTACAACAAAACTAATGCTGGAAAAATTATAACACCAACTCTGTTTTTTATTACATGCACATTATTAATTTTTTTTTAATTTTATTTATTTATGATAGTCACAGAGAGAGAAAGAGAGAGAGGCAGAGACATAGGCAGAGGGAGAAGCAGGCTCCATGCACCGGGAGCCCGATGTGGGATTCGATCCCGGGTCTCCAGGATCGCGCCCTGGGCCAAAGGCAGGTGCCAAACCGCTGCGCCACCCAGGAATCCCCATGCACATTATTAAATGCAAATAAAGATAAATAACAATTGCATTATGTTATAGGTATAAATGACTTATCAGAGTCCATAAGATTCAATTTATTTAACATATTCAATAAGTCTTGAGGAGTATATCTCACAATGTCTTTACTCTTGTTCTAGGACTAGTATTTACAATATTCCAAATTTTAGTTGAGGTATATTTGGAACTTAAGTGTGCATTAGAAGAAATTAATGCCAGATTTCAACAAAAAGTAAATCAGGGTTTGTTTGTTTTTTTTGGTTTGTTTTTGTTTTAATTAGGAGTGGGTTTTGTTGTTATTGTTGTTTTGGAGGTTGGCATTCAAAGAAATTGGAAGTCTATTTTATTTTAGTTATTTGCCTTCAGAAACCAGAATTTTCTTCCTATTTTCAGGGTCATGTCATTACAACTGAGATATTGGGGTACTTTTAAAGACAACTTTACAGAACATGGGGCACGTGGGTGGCACAGTCAGTTAACATCCAATTCTTGGTTTTGGCTCAGGTCCTGATCTCAGGATTTTAAGATGGAGCCCCGTGATGGGCTCTGCACTCAGTGTGGAGTCTGCTTGCATTTCTCTCTCCCTCTGCCACTCCATACCCTGTGTGCTCTCTCTCTCTCTCATAAATAAATAAACCTTTAAAGAGAACTTATAAAACATGGTAAATTGAATGTTTAAATATTATTTATTTTTATTGAAGAATAATTAACATACATGATTATATTAGTTTCAGGTATTCAACATAATGATTCCACATTTACATATGTTGCAAAATGATCACCACAATTAAGTCTAGTTTACTATCTATCACCAAAGTTACAATTTTTCCTTGTAATGAGACATTTTAAGATTAATTCCTCAGAAACTTCCAAATTTCTTATACACTATTATTGAATGTAGTCATCATATTGTATATCACATCCCCATAACTTATTTTGTAACTGGAACTTTGTACCTCTTGATCCCCTTCATCCATTTTTCCCATCGTCCCAGCCCCCTCTCCTTGGCTACTACCAGTCTATTCTCTGTTATCTATGAGTTTTGTTTTCTGTTTTTTAGATTCTACATATAAGTGAAATCATACAATATTTATCTTTCTCTGACTTATTTCACTTAGTGTAATAATCATAAGGTCCATCATGTTGTTCCAAATGGCAAGGATTCATTGATTTTATGGATAATATTACATTGTGTGTATTTGTGTGTGCATGTATGTATCTCACATCTTTTTCATCCATTGATAAATAGATGGACACTTATTGTTTCTATGTCTTGTAAATAAAGCTGTAAATATTGCTTCAGTGAGCATAGGGGTACAGATATTCTTTTGAATTGGTGTTTTAGTTTTCTTCAGATAATTACTCAAAACTGGAACTGGGGATCATATAGTAGTCCTGTTTTTAATTTTTGGAGGGGAACCATCATACTATTTTCTATAGTGATTGCCCAATTTACATTTCCACCTATAGTGCATAACAGTTTCGTTATCTTCACATCCTTGCCAACACTTATTTCTTATCTTTGTGATGCTAGCCATTCTGACTAGAATGGCTAAAACATATGTTTTAGATTCTAAAAAGAAAACTGCTCATTATTATAAAAAGCAAGATATGAGGGAATATCTCATTGTGCTTTTGATTTGCATTTCCCTGATGATGAGTATTGTTAAATATCTTTCCATGTGCATGTCACCCATCTGTATGTCTCCTTCAGAAAAATGTCTTTTCAGATTCTCTGCCCATTTTTTTACTTTATTTATATATTTTTAAGTTTTTTAATTCCAGTAAACAGTGTTATATTAGCTTCAACTATACAATATAGTGATTTAACATTTCTATACATTGCACATTACTCAGTGCCTATCATGATGAGTATAATCTTTAGTCCCCATCATCAATTTCACCCATCCTCCACCCACCTCCCCTCTGATAACCATCACTTTGTTCTCTGTAGTTAAGGGTTTGTTTATTGGTTTGTCTCTCTTTTTTTTTTCTCTGTTCATTTGTTTTGTTTCTTAAATGCCATGTGTGAGTAAAATTGTATGGTATCTGTCTTCCTCTGACTGATTTCACTTAACACAATACTCTCTAGCTCCATCTGTATAATTGCGAATGGCAAGATTTCATTCTTTTTTTCATATTCTACTGTGTGTGCATGCGCATGTGTGTCTATGAGTTTGTGGAGCACCTTTCCATGTGTCTGTTGGCCATTTGTATGTCGTCTTTGGAGAAGTGTCTGTTTATATCTTCCACAAATTTTTTAATTGTATTGTGGGTTTTTTTTGTTTTTGTTTGTAGCTATTGGTTTTTATAAGTTCTTTACTCATATTGGATACTAACTCTTTATTGTGTATGTCAGTTGTAAGTATCTCCTCCCATTCAGTAGGAGAAGATTAAGAAAAAAAAAAAAAAAAAACTAACAGTCTTTTAGTTTTGTTGATTTTTTGCCGTACAGAGGTTTTTGTTTTGGTGTAGTCACGATAGTTATTTTTGTTTGTGTTTTCCTTGTCTCAGGAGACATCTGGAAAGATACTATTTCAACTGATGTCAGAGAAATTCCTGCTTGTGCTCTCTTCTAGAACGTTTATGGTTTCATATCCCGCATTTAGATTCTTAATTCATTTTGAGTTTATTTTTGTGTATGGTATCAGAAAGTGATCCAGTTTCTTTTGATTATAGCTATCCAGTTTTCCCAACACCATTTTTGAAGAGACTATCTTTTCCCCACCAAATATTCTTGCTTCCTTGTCAAAGGTGAATTGACCATGTAATTGTGGGTTTATTTCTGAGCATTCTTTTTGAAGGCTGAATTTATTTCTATCGATCTGTGTATATATTTTTGCATCAGTGCCATTCTGTTTTGATTACTGCAGCTTTGTAATACAACTTGAAGTCTGGAATTCTGATAGTTTAAGTTTTGTTTTTTTTGTTTGTTTGTTGTTGTTGTTGTTTTTCTTTTTCAAGGTCCCCTTGGGTAATTGAGGTCCTCTGAGGTCTCAACCCTCACAAGCATGAAAGGCTGTGGCGGTTCCTCATCCTAACCAGACACTTCCATCCTCTATATGTTGACACTCATAAACTGTACCCCAGCCTCTCAGTTCTTGAGGATTCTCTCTTTCAGTAGTAAGGAAGGCTCCCTGAACCCAAAGCTTTGAAAGTCAACTTCAACCGATGGTGAATTCCAGAAAATGTCGTGGGGGCTGGGGATGCTCCTGTTTGCATGTGTGAACGTGCCGGTCAGCCTTCGACCCTCTCAGACTAGCGGAAAGGGCCACGAATGTCCTAGTCACGGAGCCGGGGTTGTCTTCTAGAGAGTGGTGTTTCCCGGTCAGGGGTGGTTTTCAGGTGTGGGTGTGGATCGAGGAGGAGAGCGGTTCTGTATCGGCCATGTGAATAAAATTAACAATAAAAGCGTGAAACCCGATTGTAAGGGAAAAAAATTCTATACAAATTTTCGAATTATTTATCTTAGTTCTGTGAAAAATGCTGTTGTTATTTTCATAGGGAGTGCATTAAATCTGTAGGTGGCTTTGGGTAGTATAGATATTTTAACAATATTTGTTCTTCCAATCCATGAACATGGAATGTTTTTCCATTTCTTTGTGTCTCATTCACTTCATCAATATTTTATACTTTTCAGAGTATAGGCTTTTCACCTCTTTGATTAAGTTCATTCTTAGATATTTTATTGTTTTAGGCCCTCTGTACATTGATTTTGTATCTGTGACTTTACTGAATTCATTTATCAGTCCTACTAGTTTTTTGGTGGTGTCTTTAGGGTTTTCTATATAGTATCATGTCCTCTGCACAGAGTGAAAGTTTTACTTCTTCCTTACCAGTTTGGATGACTTTTTCTCCTTCTGTTTTCTAATTAGTCTAGGACTTCCAGTACTATGTTGAATAAAAGTGATGAGAATGGACATACTTGTGTTGTCCCTAACCTTAGAGGAAAAACTATCAGTGTTTCCCCCTTGAGTATAATGTTTCCTGTGTTTTTTCATTCAAGGCGTTTATTAAGTTGAGGTATGTTCCCTCTAAACCTACTTTTGTTGAGAGTTTTTATCATGAATGGATGTTGTACTTTCTCAAATGCTTTTTCTGCATCTATTAAAATGATCATATGGTTTTTATCCTTTCTCTTATTGATATTGATGTCATGTTGATATGGGATTTGTGAAAATTGAACCACCCTTGCATCCTGGGAATAAATACCACTTGATAGTGGTGAATTATTTTTTTAATGTATTGTTTGATTTGGTTTGTTAGTTTTTGTTGAGGATTTTTCCATCTATGTTCATCAGAGATATTGGTCTGTAATTCTCTTTTTTTGTGTGGCATTTTCATCCGGTTTTAGTGTCAGGATAATGTTGATTTAATGAATGAATTTGGAAGATTTTATTCTTCTATTTTTTGGAATAGTTTGAGAAGAGTAAGTATTAACTCTTCTTTAAATATTTGGTAGAGTTTGCCTATGAAGCCATCTGGTCCCGGAGTTTGTTTTTTGGGGAATTTTTTTATTACTAATGCATTATCTTTGCTGTTAATTGGTCTGTTCAAATTTTCTATTTATTTTTGGTTCAGTTTTGGTAGATTATAGGCTTCTAGGAATTTATCCAATTCTTCTAGGTTGTCCAATATGTTGGCATATAATTCTTCATAATATTGTCTTACAATTGTTTGTATTTCTATGGAGTCGCTTATTTTTTTCTCATTTGTGATTTTGTGTGAGTCCTCTCTCTCTCTCTCTCTCTCTCTGTTATGAGTCTGGTTAGAGATTCATCAATTTTTTTAATCTTTACAGAGAACTTCTAGGAGTTTTATGTTTTCAAGTCTTATATTCTAGCCTTTAATCCATTTCAAATTAATTTTTGTGTCTGGTTCATGATAATGATACAGTTTCACTCTTTGGCATATGGTTGTCTAGGTCTCCTGATTCTATTTGTTAAACAGATTGTCCTTTCCCCAATGTATGTATATTCTTGCCTCCTTCATTGTAAATTAATTGACCATACATGCTTAGCTATTTTTTATTTTGTTTTGTTTTGTTTTCTGGACTCTCTGTTCTGTTTTATTGATCTATGTGTCTATTTTTATGCCCATAGCATACTGTTTAGATACTATACCTTTTAATATTGTTTGAAATCAGGGAGAGTGTTACCTCCACTTTCATTCTTCTTCCTCAAGATAATTTCAGCCATTTAGGACCTTTTGTGGTTCCATAAAAAGGGTCCACTTTAGATAACTAGTAGAGATGGCCAGTGTACAGAAGGCCCCCTGTAGATAATTACCTTGGGACCTCACTACCATGCTCCTTGCTTTATACAAGCTGTAGGATAAGGCCTGAACAGGGTAGAGAATAGCTGTGGAAAATGGAGGGAGGAGAATGACTGAGTACTGCCTGAATAAAAACTCTGTGTAACTGGTATGGAGTGGCTTGCTTTGTTTTTCGGTCTGAAAGTGTCTTTTCAATCTAAAACTGCAATAGAGGCACCAGCATTATGGAGCAATTAGGCTCCTTTGGTTAAAGTGTTAGTAGAGAACTGGAGAACCCATTGGAAAATCAATGCTTTAACCTGAAAGTGACACTCCTAACTTCCCAGAACTCACTGGCTAGCACTAATCAGACTCCTTGTGAGTTAGGAGGTGATTATAATCCTATCTGTTTGAAATAATTGCAAGGTGGTTGTGGGAAGTCTCTGGTGTCTCTACCACAATATCAGAAGGAATGTTAAAAAGATGAGAATTTTGCCAAGAATTATTTGTAGATGCCTTAAGTTAATTAAAATATATCAGTGGAACATGTAGAATGGCTGGATTGCCAAATTTCTTATCCATTATAAGAATGGAAAAATATTACACATTTATTTTTGTCATTGTAATTTTATTTTTTTAATTCACTAAAAGTGGCTGTCAAAGTGGCCTTGAGTTCAGAGCTTCCAAATGTAAACACTTGCAAATTCAGATATATTATAAACCTACTTAAGATTAGGACAAATTGTTTGGAATAAAAAATGAATTTTTAAAAAATACCCAGCCTGAGTTCCATTCTTAATTACACAAAACAATAGTAATAATCAGACTGAGTCCTTCAAAATGAATATATCAGGAAGAAATACTATGTGCTGCAACCAAAAAGTTTCTATGGTGCTATTTAAAGAAAAAAATTCATAAATAAATTATTAAGTTCAGGAAACTTGTATTTTTCTCTTAAAGGTGGATAATTATTTTATCCTAATTGATACAGGATGCATTTCTTAAACTTATCTTTCACATTCACTGAAATATGATTATTTAAATAATTTTATTATAATAAATTACACTAATGCAAAAATAAATTTTATTTTAAGCATACTGTTTAGTAAGTTTTGGTGAATATATACTGTTTACCACCTCAGTGTTTACCACCTCAGTGAAGATATAGAGCATTCCTCTTCCATAAGCACTTTTTGTTTTCTTTTTATGTTTGGCTTATCTATTTTTGATAATCACTTTTGTAAAATGTGCACTAATAGGGAATTTTTTAAAAAAGAAACAGAGCATATTAAACAATAAGAAAGCAAGTATCTTTCATGAGCATGCTAAATAAATACTGTCTTAGGCAGGAGGACATGTTACGTTTACACAAAGTCTGTAATTTTAAAAAATATTTTAAAGCAAATTCAGGCACTTAAAACATAATAAAGTTAGGCTTGGCGATGTTGTGAGAAGCACTTGATAAAGGACTTGAAATACTTAAGTTATTAAAAACACCACATATATTACATATATCATCACAGGGTCCCTGCTCATTGCTGTTACTCAAATATCCAGGCTAGCAGAGATTGTAATATCTTATTATACTACCTTTTCACATGAAGATATTAGACATTACCAACATAGGGGAAGGGAACATGTAGATTAATATGCTTAAAGGCTCTTAAGTACTTCCACCTAGAAGTAGCACATTATAGTTTGAAACTTCATTAGCTAGGGCAAGCTGCATGACCATCCCTACCTTCAAAGTTGAGGGAAAATATATGTTTGTTTGTTTGTTTGCATTCTCAGCTTTATAGAGGTTTAATTGACATAATATTGTGCAGTTCTAAGGAGTACAATGTAATGGTTTGATATTTGTATATATTGTGGAGAGATTACCACACTAAGGCTAATTAACATTTTTATCACCTCAGAGTTACAAAGCTTTTATTTTGGTGGTGATAATTTTTAAGATTTACTATCTTAATAACTTGCATGTACAATACAGGGTTGCTAACTATCATCACTATGGTTTATGTTACATCCACATAATTTATTCCTCTGAAAATATAATCTGAAGTGTCACAATGATAAGGGAACTCACAAGTTCTCTGAATGCTAATAATATTTACCACAGATACCCCAACATAATGCTAAATATTTAATTCAGATCTTAATAGATGGAAACAATTATGTCAAACATTGACAATCATCAATATCTTGCTATATGCTTACAGATGATATGCCATAAAAACTGAAATTAGGGCAGCCCAGGTGGCTCAGTGGTTTAACGCTGCCTTTGGCCCAGGGTGTGATCCTGGAGACCCAGAATCAAGTCCCTGCATGGAGCCTGTTTCTCCCTCTGCCTGTGTCTGTGCCTCTCTCTCTGTGTGTCTCTCATGAATAAATAAATACATTTTTTTTAAACTGTGAAATTATCATAAATATGAGAAATGATTTTATAAATCTCTATTAAATCCAAAAAATCCTTAGTTATTTTATGGGAAATACTTTTTCTAAAAATTTTGAATTATTTATTCTAATATTAGGAAGAAGAAACATATGACAATAACAAATGTAGATCTGGTATTTTGCAAAAGAACTATAGTATTGATGTTTGATTTTTATTTCTTTAAATATGCTGCTCATTCAGTAAACCTGCAGATAGTTTTATTTGCTTCATTTTGTTTCAAATCAAGCAAAATATCACATGATTGATAATATATTTAAAATTGAAACATATTCAACTAGGAAAAAAAACAGTTTTCAGTTAAATAACGTAAGACTCTAATAACTGGAATCTAAATAATCTGCTGATAATTCCTGGATATATGGTAGCATTTATAAATAAAGCTAATTACATTTCATTTTCTTAGGAAATAAATTATAACTGCATAAGTAACCTTGAAAATCTCTGCTCTTGTTTAAATGCTGAAGGAATAAGGTATTTTTACAGAACAGCTTATGTATTTTGGGAAAAAGGATTTGTACATTTTACTTTCTTGTAAGGTAGAGTAAAATGTTTTCCCCTCTGCCTATTAAATAAGACATATTCCCTTGTCAAGAAAAAAATCTCTTGACTCTTTCATTTTTATGTGATTTTAATCATTAATCTAAGAAAACCAGCAAATTCTATTCCAAAATCCTTATAACAGCCTTCATAAGAAACTCAAAGTTACCTGCATTATTTACATGCGATTAAGTATTTTAAAATTGAGAAATTATTTCTACCAATAAACTACCCACAATGTTTTCATAGTCATTTCACTTCTTTATGTTTGGGAATTTCAGTATATTCTCTCAAGGAAGTAAATATATTTTCTAAGTAAAAGGTACTTTATTTTTCTATTACTTGGCACATTTAAGTTTAGGGCCCAATTATATTTTGAGTCCCTGTGATGGTGACTGCTGCAGCCCTGGAGCTGCCAGGATAAATAACTCACATAGGTCCTGCCATCAAGGAACTTGCTGATAGTGTATATAATGTGATGGGATAGAGAGAGAAACTGACACATAGTATCAATCTGCTATCATAAGCACTAATAGTTATCCAGAAAGATCTGAGGATTTTTACTCCGCATTTACTCTGCATTTCTGAATCATCTGTTTCTCACTTATAAGAAGGAGTATATAAGCACACCTGCACACCTTTCCATATTTACTAACCTTGAGAAAACCAATCTTGATGAAGAGACATATTTATTTTGTAATTTGTAAAGACATGCAGCTATTTACTTGTTTACATTCTTTCAGACTTAACAAGGAGACTCCTATATGCTATACTAGTAATTAAAATGCACAGATAGAAATTTAAATGAATTTGTGGATAATAGTATGAAGCACTTTTGGCAATAAATAATGACTTCCATTATAATAATTGCTAGCCATATAGAAGAACAACTAATAGTGAAGCCTGACCTATCAGAGTGGCATGTATTATTTATCTGAAGACATATATAGAGGTTTTTAATGTAAAAAAAAAAAACTGATAATTATTTAGAACTAAAAATAACTTTTGCTAGTTGTCAAATCAAGTTAATAGAAGAATAGGATGGGTAAATTATAAATAAAAAGATTGCACCTGGATTTTATGCACTATTTACAGTTACCCCAAAATATTAGAGTAAAACAGCCAAATATAGTGTTTATATAAGATTGTTTATAAAATGAATTTAATGAACCCACTTCCTGAGTTAGTTCTGAGTCCAAGGTCATGCTAGTTGCAAAGCCCTGAGTGAATTTTCTGCCCTCACATCCTATACTTTATTATCTGGATTATGAAAATAATAGCAGGGATATCTACTGAAGAGGTGGTTCTAAAAATAGAAAGAGATACATTATTTAAAATTGCTAATGTGTTGTCCAATTCATAGAAAGAATTGAATAAATTTGAAGCATTACTGTTAATAGTAATGATAGTGATAGCACAGAGACACTAATTACATCCCAAAAAGATACAGGTGAGCTTGCAGAACCTCAGTCAACTAGATTAATAAAACTAGGAATCAGCATGTAATTTGGATATGATTATCTCACTCCTTAACCCTATGACTCAGTAGTCCAGAAGGATCTTACAAAACAGGATTTGCTAATATTGATTAGTAAGTATCCACATTCCAAGATCAACCATTGTCAAGTAGCTACCTGCCTAAAAGCTTCGATTGATCAAGACAACAGAGAGCATACTGCAATGTCTAGTCGAGCTTCCCACGCCACTCTAAAAGAACAAGTCTGAGAACAGAGGCTCTTGGGAGCATTTTATTATTTATACCAGCAACCAAACCAATGGCTTCTCCCCCCTCCTTCCTTCCTTGTCTCTCTCTCTCCTCCTCTTCTTTTTCCCTGCTTCCTTCCTTCCTCTCTCTCTCTCTCTCCCTCTCCCCTCCCCCCACCCTGCCCCTTCTTTCTAATCTAGAACTGGCCTATTTCAGTAGTAGATGTAAAATATGAACTGTATATTTAGGAATGTGTGTGAATGTGCATGCACACATGTTTGTCCCTTTGGAAAAATTTTTCATAATATTCAATGATACATTGTCTCAGAACTTTTTCTATAAAATATCTTACTCTTAATATTTGAATTTAATCAATGGCAGTTAACCCTGTTAAGCCTTTGCAAAGAATTCTCAAAATTCTTTTTCAGCATTTATGAATTAAGGGCAAGCTTTACAAAGGTCAATTTATAAGGATCCTTTATGAATCAACATAAACTATAGAAATAAATGCTGCAAATTATATCTCATTTTGAAATTAATAGCAGTTTTTACTGTTTGCATTTAATGATGGGTCACTTAATTTACACAAAGAATTAGAGTGCAGCTTAAATGTTTACTTAAAACTCCAAAGGACAAAATTAATAAGTCAGGGCAATAAACCTATGGATGAAGAAATAATCAGAGATACCATTAACCCAGGTAAATGCAAAACATGATCCCATATGATAAATGAAGATACAGTATTTGGCTCTAAGCTTCTAGTGGCCAGAAAGACAGAACAAAATCTGTTCTAAAAGTTATTGCATCTATAATATAAAGAAACAACCGATATAAAATTCTTGAGATTTTAGGTGGATATCATACAAGGAGATATTCTTGGTATTTCTTAGTGACCAAATTTTTTTCTTTTATTATTTTAAATGATCATTAGCTGAAATTTGAAAGAGCAAATTAAATGATTTAAAGTTATTAGTGGTTATCGGAAAAGGTCATACAGTAATAAAGGCTACGGTTCTTGTAAAATGCAGTTTTAGAGTGTTCTTGCTTTTGGCCGCACATATACCAAAATACAGTTTTAGGTAAATAATCTAAGTATAAACTGGCAATTAGAGGATCAATGAAAATAAAAACTTGATTTTAATAACTTATCAAGGGGTTTAACATAGACTATTTTGTCTTACATATCTGTTAAATAACATACTTAAAAATATACATTATAATTCTTCATGGCATTTATTAAAGAAATAATTCATTTAATTTCTGGAAACTTTAAATAATTTTCCCCCAATTATTGCTTTTTCATTTCAAATAAAAAGGCCTATAGAAATTGCTGTAATGGTCATACCATTGCCTGGATTTGGGTATAACCCATAGTTTCTATAGTCCCACTCTATTTGCTCAATTATTAAAAATGGTCCAGGTATATATTTATACAAAATGTTTTATACTAATTTTTTAGAATGTTATTGCATACATGTTAATTCCTCTGTTTACATCACAGACTTCCTAAGGTCAAGAATCATATCCAATAGTCTTTGGTATCTACATATTTGTAGGTACCCACCCCACTCCCATGATGTTTTACTTTGAAGACCACTTCCTGGAACAATAACCAGTGAAAACTATTGTAGTGTTAAATATTTTCCAAGATATATAATGGACATCTTCTGTATTTACTACATATCATACTATCCAGGATACATTCTGCTGATTTTTGCTGAAATTAGGAAAATCAGAGTAGTTTTCTTTCCAAAGAAAGAGTATCTTTCTTGGACATTTTACATTGCTCAAATGTGATGGCACAATTTCCAGTGAGAAACTAAACTGGTCTTGGAAACAATGACAGCCTGCTGGCTGAGGTAGGGACTCCGGTTACCTCTATTAAACTTCACATTTTATTGCCCTGAAGATAATCTGGAGCCAGAGTCGCAATCTCCCCTGTCTGAATATTTGAATAGTCAGACACACAAGTACCAGCCAACAGCTTAATTATGGATTTAAAAATTGGCATTAATCTTTTCTCATTCCTGTATATATTCTCTTCTAATGCCACAAGTCACAGTAAATTGCTCATTAAACTTCAAGCAATGCAATGGAATGCTTGCTACCATTTATAGGCAATGCTCTCCAAAGTACAATTAGAGGGAGTATTATGACATAGAACAATGGAGACAATTATTTCTGAAGTTTATTAATGCTAATTAGCATATGGCATCTAAGACAGCTGCTGATACTTCATTGCTAAATACTGAGGGACTAATTAGTGTTTGATGTTAATTAGCTTCTTCTGCATGTGCTTTGCCCTTAGATGCATATGCACTGTCACCATCCGGCTATTAAAAGTCTGGCCTTGCACTCTACAAGAACATGATGTGGCATTTAGGAGTTCTTTTAGAGTATATGGCATTCTTTTCTAATATTTATACTTTTAATAGATTCCACAGAAGCCTTAATAATTATCTAGTTATTCTACTTTTCATTTAAAACATACTAATTAATCATAGAGTTTTAACTGCTGAAGTGAAGAAGACCCTTTAATATATCTTACAATTTTCATGCCCTCTGATAAATGACTTCCAATACCAGAGATTATTGGCATAAAAATATCTTGGTTTAACTTAATAATCAAGCTGATTTAACTTGTGTGTGTCAATTTACACTTATTTTATTTGTGATTAAAATTTATTATTAAATATATCAAATATGTATACTTTCTCCATTAACCAATTTGGTAACTTTTTTGGTTTCTGATTCTTTTCCTCCATTAACTGAAGTAAAGTGCATTTTCTTTCTTTTAAAACCTGAGATAAGAATTTACCCAGACAAACTCATCTTTTAAAGATATCAAAGTTTAGGCTAAGCAAGTGATCTAGAAAGATTTTCATGTTAGTCTTGAAAAATTTCAGGGGCACTGTTTATCTGGAGGCTTTGTTGAGTGGGTAAGAGGGGCGACTAATAATAATTTGCTCAAAAATTCCCATGACAATCAGCTTCACTTGTGTACATGTTGAATAATTTTTTTAAGGCAGAAATGACTTTGTAATTAGCAAATGAACTTGAGAATTTTGGTTAGAGGGTGAAGCTGTGAATAAGAACCCTAAAGATTTATCATGGTTTAAAATTCTGCAGATAATTTCTGGTTTTAATTTCACATAGGGATAAGTATTTTTAAGATGCTATAGGTGGTTTTTTTTGAATAACTATTAAGATTTAGGGTTAATAATAATTACCCAATCATTTTTGCCTATTATTTTGTAGCTTTAATTGCCTTGGTGCTTTATAGATTGATATGGATATAGTTTGGTTCATGGCCACTAAAAATAAAGAAATGAAACAATTATCTACAATGGAAATTTTACAATCACCTGTCAAAGTTAAAACCACAACAACTAACATCTAATCAGCCAGACAACATGCAAAAGGAGGACAAAGAAGGAAGAACAAATAGTGATGGAAAAATAAGTTTGTAAATACATTGATTTCTCAACAATCTATAGAAAGTTTGGAAAACAGGAATGTACCCATAACAGAAGTTGTCTTTTTATTCTCTTGCTTCTCCACCTCATCCTCTTTAAATTATTCTTCATCATCTTCATAGTTTTTATATTCCTTCCCAGAGGGTGAATAAATACTTCAAGAAAGATTTCATGAGAACAATCCAACTGTCCATTGAGAGATGAATGGATAAAGATGCGGGAGACTTGTGTGTGTGTAATGGAATGTTACTCAACCATTAAGAAGAATTAAACTTTGCCATTTGGGACAACATGGATGGATGTAGAGGGTACTATGCTTACATGAAACAAGTCACAGAAAAGCCGTATCATTTCATTTATGGAATCTAAAAAACAGATTCTTTTTTTTCTTTTTTTTTTAATTTTTATTTATTTATTCATGATAGACAGAGAGAGAGAGGCAGAGACACAGCCAGAGGGAGAAGCAGACTCCATGCACCGGGAGCCCAATGTGGGATTCGATCCCGGGTCTCCAGGATCACGCCCTGGGCCAAAGGCAGGCGCCAAACTGCTGCGCCACCCAGGGATCCCAAAACAGATTCTTTTTTTTTTTTTTTTTTCCAAAACAGATTCTTAAATACAGAGAACAAACTGCTGTTTTTTGCCTAAGGAGAGGTGAGCAGGGGGGTGGGCAAAATAGATAAAGGGGATTAAGAGGTACAAATTTCTGTTTATAAAATAAAAAGTCACAAAAATGAAAAGTACAGCATAGGGAATATAGTCAATAATACTGTAATAATGTATGGTGACAGATGGTGACTACACTTATTGCGGTGAAATGAATAGTATACAGAATTGTTGAATCAATATGTTGTACACTTGAAAGTAATATAATATTGTATGTTAATTATACTTCAACAAAAAAATCCAAGAGGTGAAAAATGAAAGCTATAAAACTTAAAAATAATTGGCTGCTTAAAAACTCTGAATAATGAAATATCAACCTGCGTAAATATAATTGACACAGTAAAAACAATATTAAACGTGACTCTTCATATAATTGTGGCATTGGACTCAGGATCTTCCATCCTTATCTCTAGAATGAAAATTATTCTCTTCACACAGCAGAGTATTTAAGAATATGTTCTTTGACTGCCTTGCTTCAAGAGGCTCTTGTTTCAAGGGGCTCAGTGACTTAATAACTCTGTGTCCATGTTTTATCTTACTGGAGCAATGGAAACAAGGGCTGGGGGCAGGTATTGAATGCAAATACTTTACTTAGGGCATGTGATATCAATAGTGTACCCTTATGGGCACATCTGGTGATGTCTCTCTCTACAACAACATTTTAGTAAGTCAGTGATCCCAAAATTAAATTTCACAAAAGATGCAAGTCAGTAGCCTCATATCTGAGTTCTAAGTTTGTTTACGAGATTTAATACACTTCAATAAATCTCATTAATTTTGAATTAACTCTTTTGCTGTCATTTAGGATGGAAGAATAGCAAAAATTATCTTAGAATATCTACTCATAAAGATTTATAGTAAACAAATTCCATTCTAGTTCATATTCAGAATACAAACTGATAGACAATAACTACACTTAGGGCACCTGGGTAGCTCAGTTGGTTGTGTCTGACTCTTAGTTTCAGCTCCGGTCATAACATCATGGATCATGGGATCTAGCCCAGTATTAGAGTCCAAGTTTAATGGGGTGTCCACTTTAAGATTCCCTCTCTCTACCCCTTTTCCCAAATGGGTATGCATGCCTCTCTTTCTAAAATTAAAAAAGAAAACTTTAAAAAAATAGAGAAAAGAACTACCCTTTACCCATTTGACTGATTTTTTAATAAGTAACTTAGAAGTCTTTATTTTTACCAAGATGGCCTTAATATTCTCATCTTACTTAACTAGAGCATTTGCTTTAGAAAACTTTTTTTTTTAAGATTTTATTTATTTATTCATGAGAGACACCGAGAGAGTCATAGACATAGGCAGAGGGGGAAGCAGGCTCCCTGCAGGGAGTCTGATGAGGAACTTAATCCAAGGACCCCACGGATCATGCCCTGAGTGGAAGGGAAGGCAGATGCTCAACCACTGAGCTACCCAAGCATCCCTACAAAACTCTTGTAATGCAAAGTCTCTGTCCCTTTTTGATGTAAATCTTCTCCAGGCTCAGGTAAATTTTATAACCCAGGATTGTCTTTCTCAAACACCTGGAAGCCATCTCTTTGAAGTGGAATCTATAATGATAGTATCCCCACCTCCCTGTCTTTCTGGAGGGTGGGAGCCCAACTCACCAATTATTACAATTATTACAGTCCTCACCAGTTACAAACTCAGAGGATCTAATCACATTCACCATATTTCCCTCCTCCAGTAATGTTCTACTGACACATCCTTGAATCTTAAATCTCTCTAGCTTTTACTTTTAGTGGAGTTGACTTTAATCTCTATTACAATAGTCTTGAATGAAGTGTTCCTGGCCCATTTAACTCTTTTTAGTGCAACTTTTCCTTGACACCTTCAAGCACTGACCTTGGATTAATAATCTTGAAATTTTGATGAGTAACAGTATTAGAAACATCTGTGGGGTATTTTGTATTTGAAAATTATTTACTAATATTCCAAAAATATAAAAAGCATGTCCATGTATTAAATATCTTTAACTTTGTGAAAAAAAGAGTTTCCCCATCAATATGCATTTAAGAAGCTACAAGACTGGGACACGTGGGTGGCTCAGGGCATGATCTCGCTCTGGGGATCGAGTCCCTTATCAGGCTCCCTGTGAAGTCTGTTTCTCCCTCTGCCTATGTCTCTGCCTCTCTCTCTGTGTCTCTCATGAGTAAATAAATAAAATCTAAAAAAAAAAAAAAAAGGAAGCTATCAGACTTTAATATTAATCGTTTTCTAAGACTTTGCTGTCTCCAGTGATAGTTGTGATAGTATTAAAGAAGCTTGCCTTTTCTTAATTTATAATTAAAATTTAAATCCAAATTTTTATTTCACTTTTTTTAGCTGTCACTGTTAAAAAATAAAAATAGGTGATTTATTTTGTGTTAGGATGCTATTTCTTTTGCCACATCATCATATTCTGTTAAACAGCAACTTCCTAAAATCTGTCCTAACGTTTGTATGGCGCTATTATCCTTCTGATGTTCCCTGAAGGTTATAGCAATTAGAAACATAGTATGTCTTTGCAACTAAAACTCAGAAGGTCTATCTTAATTATTGCTTTACATAGATCAATAACCCCCATTAAAATGATTCCCTTTTTTCTCTCTACTGAACCACTTTGACTACACTTGCAGGGAGTTGCAAATCAGATATTACTAAAAATTATCTAATTATTTTCTTCCACTAAAACATCTAATTTAGCTAGGGGAAAAATATAAAGAACCCCACACATTGTTGTTTTTGTTTTTTTGCTTTGTTTTGTTTCTTAGGAATTTGGCCTCCACCTGAATACAAGTAGATTAATTATTTTAATGAGGCAACATGCCCAGGATGAGTCAGAATAGTAGCAATGACAAGTAGCAACTTTCAGGATGTTATGATTCCTCATCACAGGCAGAAAGGTGATGACCTGTACTTTTAAGCAAGCAAAACAGCTTTCCCTTTACTACTCCATTGCATTTGAAGCTTGTGTCCTTTCTCCATGCAAAAATATATCTTTATACCTGGATAGGAAAGGTCGACATGATCTGCTCGTAAACTTAGAGAGGAAGTCATTGATACATCCATGAAGCCTTCTAGAGCCGTTTAAATAACTACTGAAAGGTGAATGGTCTCATCTGAGTAGTCACTGGGTAGTAATCCTAAACTTGACTGCCTATCTAACTATTACATAATATATAATTATTCTCATTGAATTTCCTTAAGGCAACCCAATTCTAGAAAAATTACAAATGGAACAAGAAGAAGCTATAGACCTGGGTGGCTCAGTGGTTGAGCATATGCCTTCTGCTCAGGGCGTGATCCCAGGGTCCTGAGATGGAGTCCCACATCAGGATCCCTACAGGGAGCCTGCTTCTCCCTCTGCCTATGTGTGCCTCTCTCTGTGTATCTCTCATGAATAAATAAAATCTTAAAAAAAAAAAGAAAAAAAAGGAGAGGCACTGACCTATATGTGCAATACATTGACCTATATTCGCAAAAAAAAAAAAATTCTGACAGCCATATTTCTATTCTATTGCTATATGAAGTAATATTCTAAGATGACTTAGTCTCAAAATGAAGTTAATGATTAATGCTATCTTCCTGAACATTGAGCTTATTTTGAAGAA
Source organism: Canis lupus dingo (assembly GCF_003254725.2). NCBI lineage: Eukaryota > Metazoa > Chordata > Mammalia > Carnivora > Canidae > Canis > Canis lupus. Next base: position 7,125,194 of record NC_064243.1, on the reverse strand, counting down.
TTAAATGATTAACCTAAGGTACATAATTATATATCGGTACATATTTATATTGGTTATTTAACAACCTTTGATTTTCAGAGCTTCTCCTGTGTTTGTAGTTAAAAATTAAATACAATTTAAATAAAAAATAATCAGCATAAAATAATCCTTATGCCAAAGAGACATATTTTGGGGTGGCAAATTTTACTCCCTTACACATTCACATGTGTCTAGGGATGATGGATTGATGAATACTGTGGTGGTTTCATATCTTGGGTTTTGTGGATAAAGCCCAATGACATTATTCACCATAGATAAGATACTGATTTTGTACCAAAATATTTTAAAAGGACCTTAGTTTTTTTTTTTATCTTTTCTATATTTGCATATTCTAATGCTTATCTCTAATAAAAATTAATATCTAGGGACTCCTGAGTGGCTCATCCAGTTAAGCAGCTGACTTTAGATTTTGGCTCAGGTCATGATCTCAGGGTCCTGGGAACAAGCCCTGTCTTGGGCTCTTTGCTCCCTGAGGAATCTGCTTGAGGATTCTCTTTCTCTCTCTCTCTCTCTCTCTCTCTCTCTCTCTCTTTGCCTTCCCAATCCCTACTCACACACTGTCTCTAAAATTAATAAATTTTTTTAAAAATTACTATCTTGCCTTTTTCTCATGAAACATTTGATAAAATGAAAAACTCAGTCTTTGAAACCCAATTGCCTGGGTCCTGGTTCGGACTCTCTTACTAAAGTATCCTATTTTAATATAGGTAAGCTTTCTGTATTTTACTTCCTTCAATCATCTTTTATCTCTCTTTCTTGATTTATCTATCTACATACCTACTTACCTACCTATCATCTGTCTACCTACTTGTGGTGTTTTGATTTATATTCTATTTAAATGAGGGAGAGGTCTCATTTAAGCAACATGAGCAGGTAGGCAATTTATCTAGACACCAGAAAATGTACATACATTTTAAAATTCTTTGTACGGTAGAATTTACTTTGAAGATTTTAGTTGTTTAGTTACTTTCATGTGGATGCTGTGTGCATATTAAGACAACTAAATAAACATATTTTGGAATGGAATTTGTGGAATTTTTTGTTAAAAGATCCTTAGATATTTACCTTCCTGTAGGTTATAATAACATGACAACTGATCTCCCTGCAAACCATTTGAAAATTGATATATTAAAAACTAATCTATTTAAGGCAATATAAGTTGAAGCAATAAATAAAGAGTATAATGGATAAAATTTTGAAGAGAAGACTTCAGAGAAGTTTTCTGATGACCTACTGCTATTTTGATTTCTACATATGTTTACAATTTCTGACCTCAAGCTTGGAGAATTGAGGTTTACCTGGACAGATAACCCCTTCTGGGAAATGGGAGAAAAACTAAGGAGTCTTAGGGGTCTCTAAGGGCTAAACTAAAACCAAAACAAACAAAAAAACCCCACAATGATATAAGGGGAATCAAAACACCGAATTCCTCCTCAAGAGATTGTATGAAATTATTAAGTTGTACCTGGTGGGAGAGGGACTAAAATACTAATTTTCTATGATGTATAGCAGAGTTTTCTGGCATCTCACAGTGGTAAGAAACCAGAAATTAGAATTGGGATTATGCAGAAGGTTCAAGTTGAATAAGTGTGACTATGAAAATCCAAAAAGGCTATCAGGTATAAGGGGGTCTCAGGCTTTCCATAAATTCAGCTCTGTCCAACTGCTCATTCCTTGTGTTAATGTTCCACTCCATTTGTCTGTCTAGCAGAAGAAAGGTGAACCATTAGAGAAGTTTGATGCCATCTATAACTTCTACATTTTTATATATAACATGTACGACTTTTAATTGAAATTAAGAAGAATACCAAGAAATAGGATCTCATGAACAAAAACTAAGAGATAACAACAACAAAACAAAAAGTAGAATTGAGCTGGTATGCTTTCTACCAAAATCTTAGTTGTTTTACTCTTTCATTTACTTTAAAATGAAAACAGCAGAATTGGCTGTCTGTCGAATGCAGAGGAGCAGAGGTTCGATAGACAGCCGCATCTTCTGGTTGCAGTGCCAGCCACATCCCCCAGACGCGATGGTGAAGGTTGGAGCGAATGGATTTGGCCGTATTGGGCGTGTGGTCACCAGGGCTGCTTTAACTCTGGCAAAGTGGATATTGTCGCCATCAATGACCCCTTCATTGATCTCAACTACATGGTGTACATGTTCCAGTATGATTCTACCCACAGCAAATTCCACAGCACGGTCAAGGCTGAGAACAGGAAACTTGTCATCAATGGGAAGTACATCTCCATCTTCCAGGAGTGAGATCCCACTAACATCAATTGGGGTGGTGATGCTGGTGCTGAGTATCTTGTGGAGTCCACTGGGGTCTTCAACACCATGGAGAAGGCTGGGGCTCACTTGAAGGGCGGGGCCAAGAGGGTCATCATTTCTGCTCCTTCTGCTGATGCCCCCATGTTTGTGATGGGCGTGAACCACGAGAAGTATGACAACTCCCTCAAGATTTTCAGCAATGCCTCCTGTACCACCAACTGCTTGGCTCCTCTAGCCAAAGTCATCCATGACCACTTTGGCATCGTGGAGGGCCTCATGACCACCGTCTATGCCATCACTGCCACCCAGAAGACCGTGGACAGCCCCTCTGGGAAGCTGTGGTGTGACAGCTGAGGGGCTGCCCAGAACATCATCCCTGCTTCTACTGGCACCACCAAGGCTGTGGGCAAGGTCATCCCTGAGCTGAATGGGAAGCTCACTGGGAAGCTCACTGGCATGGCCTACCATGTCCCCACCCCCAACGTGTCAGTTGTGGATCTGACCTGCCACCTGGAGAAAGCTGCCAAATATGACGACATCAAGAAGGTAGTGAAGTAGGCACTGGAGGGCCCCCTCAAGGGTATCCTGGGCTACACTGAGGACCAGGTTGTCTCCTGTGGCTTCAACAGTAACACCCACTCTTCCACCTTCGACGCTGGGGCTGGCATTGCCCTCAATGACCACTTTGTCAAGCTCATTTCCTGGTATGACAATGAATTAGGCTACAGCAACCAGATGGTGGACCTCATGGTTCACATGGCCTCTGAGGAGTAAGAGCCTCCTGAACCACCAGCCTCAGCAAGAACAAGAGGAAAAGAGAGGCCCTCAGCTGCTGGGGAGTCCTTGCCCCAACTTAATCCCCCAACACACTGAGAATCTCCTGACCTCCAATTTACATCCCAGACCCCAAGGAAGGGGAGGAGTTGGGGAGCCCTACCTTGTCATGTACCATCAAGAAAGTATACTGTACCCAGCCAAAAAAAAAAAAAAAAACAGAATTTACATTAGATAGGCCTTAATCGAATGGTATCGACAAACAAATTAAAACTTGTGTGAAAACCTTATTTTATAATTCAGTAGTCGGCAGCCCAGGTAGCTCAGCGGTTTAGCACTGCCTTCAGCCCAGGGTGTGGTTCTGGTGACTTGGGATCGAGTCCAACGTCAGGCAACCTGCATGGAGCCTGCTTTTCCCTCTGCCTGTGTCTCTGCCCCCCACCCCATGTCTCTAATGAATAAATAAATAACAAATCTATAATTCAGTGGTGATATATGCATAGAATTTCAGACATATAAGATTTGTTTAATAGAATAGCACAGTTTAAAATATTGTGTATGTGTGTTTATGAGAAAAAGAGATCATGCACATATATGTGGTTGTGTATTTTCAAGAACACAATATAGACTTGAAATAATTAGGTTTTCCAAAATATGGGCGGAATATTGAGAGTGTTCTAGAAAAAGCTTTATAAATAACTATTATTCAGAAATATAAAAGTTTACAAATCTGGGCTCTTAGGACCAAAGCAGAAGCCAATTTTTGATTCCAAATTATACTTGAATGATTTGAAATTTTTCTTGATTAAACCTGTTAACCTACATCTGACATTTTTGTGTAACTAAACCAGTGTGAGTTTCATAGCAGCAAAATCACATGGAACAAACCAGATGTTCCATCCCATTTCATTGAGAACAACCTCCTTTTCTCTGTTTATTGTTGGGATTCGGCCCAAAACATTTTGAATAGCTCCTGATGACAACCCAAACAAACTAAAAATCTAATATATACATTTTATGATGTTTATTAATGTATAATTTCCACACAATATAATCCATACACTCTGTTGTCTTACAGTTTTGTGTTTTGGCATATATATATGTATATGCATATACATATATATGCATATAATATATATATATATTATATGTATTCATGTAACCACCACTGATGTCAAAATATAGAATATTTCTATCTCCCCCAAAAGTTCTCTCATGTCTCTTCGTACTCAATCTCCCTACCCTACCCACCCTCTTCCACTTTTGGTAAAACCTGGCTAGGGTTCTATCTCTGAAGTTTTGTTTTCCCAGACTGTCATGGAATAAGGATCATAGCCTGTGTAACCTTTTATGTCTGATTATTTTCACTTAAAGTAATACTTTCAAAAATTTATCTATGTTTTTGTATTTTTAGGCAGTTCATTACTATGGATTGCTGAGTCATATTTCACTTTCTGGCTCTACTATGACATTTGTTCCATTTACTGATTAACAGCATACATGCTATTTTCAGCTTTTGGCTATTAGCCACAATTATTGGCTATTAACTATAATAATCACAATGGGTCTTGGTGTAGACATATGTTACCACTTTTGGGTGAGTAACCTAGGTTTGGGATTCCTGAATCCTATGGCACATTTTCATTTGCCTATAAAAGAAACTGCCAAACTGCTTTCCCAACCAGCTATACCATTTTTCATTTTCTAGAATAAAAATGTTATGAGAGTTTGAGTTGCTAGTATTTGGTATTATCCAATTTTATTAAAGTTAGTTTTCCTCATACATGTGTGGTGTTATCTTTGTTTTAATTTTTGCTAGCTTAATGACTAATAATGTTGAACCTTTTTTCATGTGTTTACTTACTACTCATAGCTCTTCTTTGGTAAATGTCTTTTCAAGAGTTTTCCTATTGAACCCTGAGAGTCTTTTACATGTTCTGAATACAAGTCTTTAATCAGATATATTTTGCAAATATTACCTCCCAGCCTTTGGCTTTCCATTTTCATCATGTTGTCTTTTGAACAACAGAAGTTTACATTTTGATGAAACACAATTTATCAATAGTCCCTTTTATGTTGTGAGTTTTTTATGTCCTATCTAAGAAATCTTTGCTTAATTCTTCACACAAATCAGAACAACCCCCGTTACCTTTGTTTGATATTAGTATTGTGTTCAGGACAAATGAAATTTTGATATTGAAGCTGAAAAAATATACATGCTGGTGTATGTTGTTTGCTTTTACAGGAATAAAGAAATATATGCAGTACTAAACTATGTCATTTACACTGACAGCTCTTATTATTATTATTAAGATAAAATATATTATTATAATAAGACTTGAAAACAGCATTTGTAGTAACATAAAATAAACATGTCACATAATATTTAAATCAAATTACCTTATCATTTCTAGTTTTAAAGTATAAGTGAATGTACAAGATATGAGTGAGGCTCTTTGCCTTCAAAAATAAAAACTTGTTTGATTTCCAAAATTTTTCCTTGAAACATATACCATCCTTTCATAGAGTATATTTATATTTTATTTCAATACAAAAATTGAATATAAAAAGGAGAGTTGTAACATTTATTTGTCAATCTGAAAATAATTCATTTTTAGTTGAACCTTTTAAAGAACTTATATATTTTATTTCTACGTATGTCAGGGACTTCAAAATATATGGTTTTCATTTTCCCTGTAAACATCAATAGCCTCTATAACAATATATATAATATATTACACAGATGTATTGAATAAAATTTAGATATATGAGACACACAGAAAATGATGATTTTTGTATCTGATACAAACATTTTTTTTTTTTTTAAATATAGGTCATCTTTGTGTGTATCTGTGTCTCATGCGTCTCAATTTTATTCAAGACATGGTATGGGGTAGCCCTGGTGGTGCAGCGGTTTAGTGCCGCCTGCAGCCTGGGGTGTGATCCTGGAGTCCCACATCGGGCTTCCTGCATGGAGCCTGCTTCTCCCTCTGCCTGTGTCTCTGCCTCTCTCTTCGCTCTCTCTGAATGAATAAATAAATAAATCTTTAAAAAAGAAAAAAAAAGACATGGTATGTGAAAGAACATTATAGACTAATATAAGTATTATTTAGTCCCCTCCCCCCCTCCAAAAAACATGTCTTTTCTGTTTTGAAGCATCAATGTGGAGTGGATTGACCTAATGTGGAATTGAGTTGGTTCTTGGCTTTATTGCATTTATCACTATCTTCACATATTCTCTGACCAAGACTTGGTTTATCAGGGCTTAGGCTATGAGCACTGGCAACACCCCAGACTTCTCTTTGCTTTTTATACGGGCCTTTGGCTTTTGCTGTGTGCATATAAAGCAAAGTGAAGGAGGGAGTGGAGGAGGAAATCTCTCGGCCCTTCTGCCCTGACCCAGCCTGTGGAGGGTTATGAGTGGTTCTGTCTGTTGAGGACACAAGAAAAAATGGTGTGTTGAGCAGACTCAGTCTTTGGCTGTAACTCCTCAGGATTCTAATCTCCCGTATCAGCCTACACCTGGATAGTACAAATTTATTAAAATTTAGGATACTTTAGCTTTACTTTTGTCTTGAGAATATTTTCCCACACCTGCCATTTCAGCAGGAGAGAAAGCATGTGTGGGCTCTTCTCTCCTAGCAAAGCCTTCACACTTTCTGGAATTTGGTTTTATTATGTTTCTTGTTATCCTCAGCTCTGTGGTGGGTAGAAAAGGCTGGTGTTCCATCTGACTCTTGTTCATAGGGTACGTAGGGCCACCGCTTGTGATGTCTAGATCTTAACTGAAGGCAGAGGGCTGTATGTTGTTTTCTTAAAATCAAAATCTGAAAGATACGGAATTGTCAGCACCTAAGAATTTTTTCTGTATTGTATCCCAATTTAAATTAGATACACAGACTTGTAACACATTACCCCCCCCCTTTTTTTTACACATTTCCCATTTGTAACTCTAGTTGCCATTCTTAAAAATCTGCATTGGATGACATACATGACACTTTTAGTCACCCTTATTTTATGCAAATGTCAATGACCTATCATCTGGTTCATCACTTGTGCCTGCCAGGATGTCTGAAATGGAGAAATAATGGGCTGTGCCCGGTAGAACTGAGAGAGCAGTAGCTGTTCACTGTGCTTCCATGAATCTGCTTTTGAAATTAAAATCGTTGGTGCTCTCTTTTTTAAATCTCTGTTTGTGTGCCCATAAACTACTGAAATTAGAATTAAAAAACAAAATGTGAGCATTTAAATAGTTCACATCTCACCTGTTCTCTAGATAAACATTTTCCTTCAGTAAACAGTCAGTACACCGAAAATAATTAGACAGAATCTATATCGTCTACTTCCATGGAAAAAGAGGTTTTCTTTTTCTGTTTTGTTTTCATGAAAACCTTAAATGGAACTTCTTTGACAGCTTATCCACTGATACGTTTCTACGTGATTGTTTAAAGAGCGGTTACTGCAATTAGTGTCTTTGTGTACTTTGCAATTTGTGGGTAAGTCTGTTGCTTCACAGAATCTGGTATTTTGGATTTTTAGCCAAGCAAATGTCAACACATTCATATTGAGGTTTTTTGTTTCTTGGTGGGGTTTTTTTTTGTTGTTGTTTTGTTTTTGTTTGTGTTTTTATTTTTTTGCTTTGGAAAAGTTAACTTATTCAAATAATACCTTCATTAAAAGTAGAGTTTTTCACAGTTAACATTTCATTATTTGACCTTGATTGCCTTATCCTTATAACTTTTATTTCCATTCTTGTAACAGTTAAAATTAACTATGGAGTTTCTTGAATATCAGCATATAAGAATATAACTATAAGACATTTTTCAAGGAAGAATCTCAATTGTGGGCATCAAAATAGAATGAGTTATTTTTGTCTATGCAAAACCCATCTCATATTAGGTCTGCATGAATAAACTGCTTAACTGCTATGTTAGCCAGAGAGAGTACTTAATGTTAATTTCTGTAACAATAAAAACAAAATCTCAGTGGCATAGCAAAGCAAAGATTTATTATTCAAATTGCCATCAATGTAAAGAGTGAGTCATTGCTCTAAACAATGTCTCAGTTGCTTCAGTTTTGTGGTAGTTTACAGCACTCCAGTTTACGTGGGATGAACAGAATGGCCTTTGAAGCTATTGGCATCTTTATTAGAAAAAAGCCAGAGATTTATCTTTCATATTTGAAGGAACAGGTCTAGTTACATAATGATCCTACTGGCAAAGTAAGTTTAGGAATGGGAGAGGAGGATGTGGATGGTGATGTGTTTCTATAATTTCTGACACAAATTGGTAATCAAAGTAAAAGTGAAGTTTGAAAAGTTGCAGGGTATGGGGGTCATTCTATGATGAAATGATATTTTGTTTCATAAGAATTCAGGTGAAATAGCACAGTCATTTTGTTCAACTTTGCCACCTGAAGTGGCAAGCTTTATTTCATTTTATAAATTGTCACAGGATGTCAACTATTACAAGTGGCTTCTATGCCATAAATACTAGACAACATAAAAAAATTTACGTTTTGCTTTGATTATTGTATTGTTTTTCCAAGACTTCATGGTGCATCTAGAAAGTTCATTGTGAAACCTTATCAGATAATTCTAGATTATTTTTTCACTTTTTAATATGGTCTTTTCAATATGGTTGTTAAAAATTCTTAGCAAGGGGTTTACATAAATCCATCACTCTTAATTAAAACCTACACTTTGACATTTAGTACATTCATATATGAGAACTGCCATGATTCACTCCTATTTTAACATTATCTATGGGTGAGAAGGAAGTGATACACTGCAAGAAATACTTTGAAAATTGATATGAGGGGATCCCTGGGTGGCTCAGTGGTTTGGCACCTGCCTTCAGCCCAGGGTATGATCCTGGAATCCTGGGATCGAGTCCCACGTCGGGCTCCCTGCATGGATCCTGCTTCTCCCTCTGCCTGTGTCTCTGCCTCTCTTTTTCTCTCTCTCATGAATAAATAAAATCTTAAAAAAAAAAGAAAAGAAAATTGATATGAGCTGTTATTAAAATTGGAGATTTTTCTTTGTTTTATAAAATACTAAACAGAGCACAATTGCTATTAAATGATTTACCAATAACATAAACTTGCTGCTAATATTAGATAAAGGCATGTATAATATTGTGCATATATTTACTAGTAATATCCTTGTTATTGTTATTGATCATGATTTTTGTTTTAAAATAGGTTGGAATTAACAATTCAGAGCTACTATAAGTGAAAGATGGAAAACTTTTACATTTCATGTAGAATCCTTCTCTTCAAATCATAAAGATAGATAGGATAGCAAAATGGAGAAAATTTACTACCACCTCCTTTGTGCCATAAAATAAATAAAATTATTTATTGCTCTATATGTCAGTTTGCATCCTTGAGAGTTATATAATATTTTTCTTTTCTATATTATGCATTCATCAGTACCAGATATGGATTATTTCCTAACTTCTAAAAGTACTTGAGGATATTCTTTTGAATCAATGCATATACATTAAAATGTATAAAAATAGATTATAATAAATATATTATCTTAAATAGTCACTTTAGGAAGGATCAGAAAAAAATTAAGATGAAAAAGGGATATACTATGCAAATACTAAAATGCTGTAGAAAATGTTAAAAATTATGAAAGTTTAAAAAGTAGTTAAATTTAGTGGAAAGAAACAAATATTTATGAAGCAGATAAAATCTGAAAGATAGGAGAAGTATCAATTAGAAATAAGGTAACTGAGAGTGAGGTTTAGTGTTGCTTTTAGACAAAAGGAAAAAACAGAATTTTGACTGACTACTCAGTCAATATTAAAATAGACTAGGGGCACCTGGAGAGTGCAGTTGGCTGAGCACATGACTCTTGGTTTTGCTTAGGTCATGATCTCAAGGTTGTAAGATCAAGCCCTGTCTCAGGCTCTGATTTCAGCAGAGTCTGCTTGGGATTCTCTCTCTCCCTCTCTTTCTGCTCCTACCCACCCTCAAATAAATAAATAAAATCTTTAAAAATATAAAATATACTGGAATTTAAACCTTGTCTAGAACAATATTGGATCAAAATGGGAAGCCAAATTAGAGTTATGTCATGGAGATCCTGAAATACTTATTGAGTGCCTTGCATTTTCTAAGCACTGGGGTTGTCAGAGTTAACTCAAAGAGCAAAATCCTCTTTCTGTTGATGTATCCCAGAGGTTAGGGGAAATGTGGAAGAAGGATTAACAGAAAATAATTAAATAAGTAAAATGTATGCTTCTCAGGATGTAATGCTAATAATAAATCAGGAAAAGAAATGGTGATATTTGAGTCTAATGGTGAGAGGTTAGTAATTTAAAGTTGACTTGGGGATTAGGAAAGGTCTTACTACAGATGCTATAATTGAGCAAAGAACCAAAGGAAATGAAGTGAACCACGCAGCCATCTGTGAGAAGAGCATTGAGGTGACAGCATGCCTCATATGGTGAACATACAACACAGACCAACATGTCTGAGGTAGAGTGAGGGAGGAGAGAGGTAGAAGGACAGAGTAGTGGAAACTTCGGAAAAACATTGCAAGAAATTGACCTTTTATTTTACATGAAGTGAGAAAATATTGGAGTGTTTATAAAAAAGGAGTGTTGTGATCAGTTTTACAATAAGAAAAAAAAAAAAAACCAACAACAACAACAAAAAAAAACCTCCCTGGCTGGTGTGTATAGAGTAACTGGAGAGAGGAAACAGGGAGAAAAGGCAGGCAGAAGCAAAGAGACCATTTAGAAGGCATTTGAAATAATCAAGGTGAGAAGTATTGATTGTAGAATGGTGAAGGTCTGAGAGTATTATGGAAAAAGAACTTCATATAGACTGGATGTGGATCAGAACAGAAAGAATTCTTTAGAGGTGAAGTTTCTTCATCTGAGCAGTTAATGAGGTGAAGCAGTCCTGGACTGAGATGGAGAAAATTAGAAAGCAAGACAAAAACTTGGCATGGTAGGTAGAGAATTTGATTTTGAAAGATCTGTTATATATCCAAGAGGTAATGTTAAAAGTATATTGAAAATAGAGTCCAGGTAGTTTCAAGCTGGAGTTATAATTGGGAAACCTGTAGCACCTTTAAACTGATGGTAAGAGATGAACTCACAGAGGGAAGGAGTGGATAGAAGGTAAAGAAGATGGGTATAGATTGGCCTACTTATCTAACTTTAGAGCTTGCAGAGATGAGGTAGGAACACCAAAGGAAGTTGAACATGAAGAAAAGCACAAAGAGAAGAGAATCAGGAAAATGTGTTAGCTTAGAATGCAAGTAAGGAAGGTATTTCTAGAGAAAAGAAATTTATTAATTTGTTCAAATGCTTTTAGGGATGTTATGAAATGAAGATCACACAATTGCTATAGTTAGCAGTTCAGGCCATTGGTGGACTTTGAGAAGACCAAAGTCAGTAGAATGATGATGGTGAAAAACCAGTTGAGCAGGGTTCAAGAGAGAAGAGTAGGGAAGGGGCTGTAGACAAGGAGACCAGGCAACTCTCGAATCATATTTCTGTTTTATATGATGGAGGGAGGACAGCAAAAGAGAAAGTCTCTTGCTGAGGCCACATGAGACAGTGTTTAGTACACAAGAGGAGGGTTATTTTATTGGAACTGGGACCGCTTTTCTCAATCAAGAGCAGTTAAAGCAAAGGTACAGTTAGATGAGGATGTGTGGTGGTGGAAATGTGTTTTAGTCTATTTCTGAAAGCTTTTATTTTCCACATGGAATATAAAGCAGAGAATGCCAGGAGCAGAGGTCTTGAATTCTTGAGTAGAGAGAAGATACAAAGTGATCTTCCATGAATGGAGAGTAAATGGACTAGAGAAATGGAGTAGGATTGTGGGCAGCATTAAGAGGTCAATACAAAAAATTAGAGATTACAGATAATATGAACCTGCATTTTTCTGTGTGTTTTCTCTGAATATATTCAGCTGTGCTGTTTTAGGCACAGAGTTGGAGAAAAATTAGTCCCAACTACGGCTATTGCTTTGCTAGGCAAATAGGATGATAAAATTGGCAAGCAAGAGAGAGAATATATGCACTGCAGTCATTGACTAGGTGAACATGGAGTCTACACTGGGCTAGAAGGAAAGTGTGGTCATAAGAGTGGAGGAGAACTGTGAAAAGGAGGTAAAATTAATGGACTGCGGGTCTTACTTAAATTGAAAGGGTGTTGAAGTGAAGGTAGGAGGGGCACCTGAGTGGCTCAGTGGTTGAGCTTCTGTCTTCACCTCAGGTTGTGATCCTGGAATCCTTGGATTGAGTCCCACATCAGGCTCCCCACAAAGAGCCTGCTTCTCCCTCTGCCTGTGTCTCTGCCTCTCTCTGTGTGTCTCATGAATAAACAAATAAAATCTTTTTTAAAATGAAGTGAAGGTCAGAGGTAGTCACCTGGAAAAATTGGAAATGGTGGTCATAGGGTGGAAGACATTACATTGTAATTATGGAGGGGACATGGCCTTCAGAAATGACTGAGGTCTAGGGCATGCCACTGGAGGTGGTGGTGAGGTATAATGGATGATACATCAACCCTCTGAGGGATGGTGATATTGGAAAATTGATAGTTAGATATTGAAATAATTACAATGGAGTAGTTCTAGACAAAATTAATGCAGCCAGAAAATAGATTCAATTTCAATGGTCTAAAGAATTTAGTGCCTGAGTATGGGCCTCAGGAAGGACCATGAGAAGTGGCACTAGAATTTAAAAAAGAAAATAAAAACATTGCTTCCTGTTTTTCTTATACAATAGACCTTGATGACAAAAGACACAAACACAAAACTGTTGGTGATTTACTTTCTCCCCTTTCAATTCGTTCTTCCCATAGAGACCTGCAAGGTTTAGTTAATAGAACTTCGGGTTTCATTTGAGAAGAAATACACTACCCTAATGGAGTAGTTGGACTTGCCTAGTGTTTTATAAGAATCAAAGATTCTTTTGATGGTGAGATGCAGCACACTGACTCCCAGATGAAAGGCAGAGCTCTCTTACAGCTCCGAAGGAGAGGAGGCTGCTGTGTAGCATCCGTGGGGCTGGACGAGGACAAGAGAACAGCAAGCTGCAGCTCTAGGGGCATCTTAAGTGTGGCAAACAGCGTGGAGTTTGCTAGGTTTTAGTAATCAGAATAATTTTGAGGACTCCAAGAGCATAGGGGCTGCTGTCACTAGTTGTGTGTTCCCTGGTCTCAGAGTGGCTTGGGGTGGTGTATGCAAGTTAAAGGACAGTAAGGAGGTGCTTGGTTTGTAGATTTAATCAGCTATTTGAGGAGAGGAAGAGACCAGTCTCTCACCTAGCCAGTGCCTCAAAAATTAGGTCAGTACAGCACTTAAAAAAAAAAAAAAAACGAGGAGCAGGTCATGTGGGTAGCTCAGTGGGTTGAGCATCCAACTCTTGATTCTGGCTCAGATCATGATTTCAGAGTTGTGAGATCAAGCCCTGCAGCTGGCTCCTGCTCAGCCTGCTCAGCAGACAGTCTGCTTGAGATTCTCTCTCCCTCTCCTTCTGCCCTTCCCCCTGCTCTCTCTGCCTCTCAAATAAGTAAATCTTAAAAAAAAAAGCTAAAGTGCATACAGTTGAAACAATTGCCAATTAAAAGACTTAGGACACTTTCATCTTCAACCTCAAAAACTGACCTAGTTACATTGAGTTTGATACTCAAATTAGATAGCATTATATATCTACTTTTACTATATGATCATACAGTTCCATTTAGATAAAAATTTAGGATTACAATCTCTGCAAGTTTTTCTCAAGCTACATTTCCTCCCTTAGAACTGACACAGCATAGTATTGGTACTAGATCAAAAAGCCCTGCTTTCTTCTAAGATCTCAACACTAGAGCATTACAATATTAAAGTTAAATATTTTTAGAAGATTATTTATTTCCAGATTTTCATGCATCAAACTTCTAGAGCAGAAACCAAACATCAGAGATTGACTAGGCATATTTCAACACCAATCAAATGTAATTGGCAGCTACGATCGGTCACTATTTCTACAAAGTGAACATCAGAAACTGACATGTCTTTAGCTTGCTATGAAAAGTTCCTATGTGCAATAGTTGTCAATTATAATAAATCAAAAATCGTGCTTACAAGTTAAAATGTTCAAATAGCATTTCATTTCAAATGCAACGTCTAACAGGTGTTCTTCAAAGTGATACCTGAGTACTGCTTTTTACAAGGCTCCTTAGATTGTAGCATCTGGCAATATATTATTTCTAATTTCAATTTCTCAGTGGCACACTTGGAAAGTACCAGAGTGACTGTCTTCAGATGAACATGGCCCTTGTGTCAAAATAAAAGTTCAGGCTTTAGAAAATTACAAAATTATGAAGCTCCTTATAGAAAACTGTGATCTGCCTTTTTTTGCAATGCAAATAAAGAAAGCAATCTTAGTGTAATTCATCAGCATTTGAAATCCCTTTGCATTGCAGTAAAGTGTTCTTTAATTGACTAGTAAATTATTCTATGATCAGTTTAGCAAATTGTTTCTGTCTCTCTCCCTCTCTCTTTGCTGACTCCGGAGTATTGGGCTATTTTATGGTAACCAAGTTTTTTATTATTATTAATTATTATTATTATTATTATTCTCCTTTTCAACCAAACTGCCATAACCCCTACATCAGATTAACAGGAAAACAATGCCTATGTGTGAGAAAACAGATGATCCTAGAATTTAGTAAATATAACATCCCTACCACAGTATTATTGAATATGAGACTTATTAACAGCTGAAAAATTCAAGCTTTCAAAAAGGCTGATTCCCTCCAGAGAAATTTGAAAATAGAATGTTTTCAAATAACTAGATCTAGCTTTACAGTAATTGCTCAGACCAACCAGAGCCCACAGTGTTACCAGTACAGCTGTGAAGTCAGTTTATTGTATTAGAAAAAAAAAATCAGTTATAGTACATTGATAACAAAGATTTAAGAAGAGAATATTCTTTAAGCTTTTTATAATGCTACTGTGCCATTTGGTAGTAATAGCTATAGTTAATCTTATTCAGACACCTAGATCCAGGTATTATCATGAAGTTTATTTTTGACTAATTTGCATCCTCTTCTCCCTTTGTTGATATTTTTACCAATTACCCATTCAGACATTTCCTGGGTGTGCTTTTGAGAGTGACTTTGCTTTCAATCTCTTCTGAATTGATTCTTCTAATTGTATGATCAAGGATGATTTAGTCTCTATGAGATAATGGAAATTCCCCAAAGCCTTCCAGGCCCAAAGGGATTCCTCTTAGGGAACACCCTTCAGGGTTTTGCATTTGGGCGGAAAAGCCTTCTGATCATATTATCCAAACAACTTCTGTGTGTACCATCTGAAAGAGCAATTCAAATCTTTTGTTTGTACTTTTTTTTTTTTCTCTTCCTCTTGGTCACCTGCACATAGTTGTTTCCAAATCACTGAAAGTTTGCTTTTTCAAAGCTATATTTAAAACACTAGTACTATAATTTTGCCAAAAGAATCAGATCTGGCATACCTTATTGCTTAATATGTTGAGCCTTTCACATCTTTTATATGCTGCTTCCACAGATTCATTCTCTTTATTAATTTTATACTCACCATGTGAAGAACTCTGGCTGTGGGAGCCATTGGTATGAATGAAGCCTTATAAAATTTTATTATATTTTATTATTGCATATACTGTTATGCCGATAAACATATTGTAAGAAAACTATTGGTGTTTAACATGTAACAAATTCCCAGCATAATGTTATTTGAAATGTTCATTTAATGCATGACTAAACCTTGTTTCATAGACACAGTAGATTTGAATGAGAACCAGCTCAATTTTACTTATAATAACAAAGATGCTCTAATAAAAGAGAGACGTACAATTTACTACTTGGACTCATATCTGTCATTGAAATGGAAATAATAGCTCCACGCATAAAAACACAAGGAGGGAAAGCATAGCGGGGCTATAGAAATTTAATTGCATTAAAATTCATATTATTTTTGTATTTTTAAATAGATCATGTTAAATTTCTCATTTTTCTGCCTGATATAATTCACCAAAATGAGAGAGAGAGTATTTACATGGTTCAAAGGCAAAGCTTAATTATCTAATATTTCCAATTGCTTTGAGATCACTGATCTCAGATCACTTTGATTATTGCGCTTTTGTGGTAGAAATGAATATGGAGCAATTCAATGATTCATGTCTGTGGTTAAAAAATCTTTAATCTCTTTATAGGGTTACTATAGAGAGAAGCATACAGAGATTTAATCATGTTGATCTTGCTAATATTAATGACCAAGAAAGAGTCAAACTCAAGGTAGGATAGCAAAAGATTACTTATTAAAATGAACCAACTTCATATCAACTCACCATTTATAAACTATTACTGTGACTACTGTTCGTTTGAATGTTCCATTACAAATCGTGGGTTTTGAAATTTTGAAATACCAATTAGTTATAAGAACACTATGGATACATTATGAGAGGTTGTTATTGCTCTGAAGGTAGTCTTTTAGCAGAGAGGAAAAGCAATTTCAATATATATTTGCATGTTTTTCTCCCTAGTTTTCTTAATTAAAAATTCCAGATTTTTACTTCCTAAGGAATGTATATGATTTCACTATAGTATCTTCATTCTTTGGGTGGACCATGGGTACAATGTACTTTACTATGATTTGAGGTATAGAAACTTTCCACAGGAAAGAAAGACTCTATCAAAGCAGAGAATTCATAGGAGCACTCTAAAGAAAAAGGAGTTCTTGGCCTCCATGGCCAATTTAGTCTTTGGAAATGTATAGCTGTGAATAAGAATGGATGTTTAAAAGGCCAGTGAATAATCTCCTTAGTCCTCCTGTGCCCATCTGAGGTCTGAGCCAGTTGGGATACAAGATACAGGAGTCAGACAAAATAAGTTAGCTATGTTGAAGATAAAACTAGATTGGAGGATATTGCTTGAATCTGATGCGATCACACAGATTTTCTAATAACTCGTCCACTGCATTAAACTCATTCACTTAGTCACAGGAGATCCACGCAGACTCTGTCCTCCCTGCAGAGGCATTGCCTGTCCTGGTGAGTTTCCCTCATGAGTTAGCTGAGAATGCATTCAAAGGGCACATTTACAGTGAGACACCCAGAATGGTTTGGTCAATCATGTTCCTTTCCTTCTCTGAGATTCACCTGCCAGAGTGGTGACAGTTCTTCTCTGAGAGTTGAGTAGTTGAAAGTTGAAGAATGGAACTATATTTCAACTTCTTCCCATAGAAGAAACATGAGGAAAGGGGAATAGACACTTTTCCCTTAAAATGAGTTTTTTCTTAGGCTGCATTTCTGGAACAGCCTGGGAGCAGACAATTATTAAACTATTCTTCTGACTTCAAAGCCCTCCTTCTAAAAGTGGCTTTGTGATGTCAGACTTTGGCATCGCCAGTTGAGAGTATGGTCTGACCATAGGATTTGATGAAAGGAGACAGCAAACTGAAGCTGAAAAGGAAATTGCTTCTGGCAGTTTGGTCTCCTTGACTTTTTCTTGCTGTCACCATCCAGTGCTCCTTTTCCGCCAAGGCAGCAAAGATTCAGGTGAAGGTATTGCAACTCACTCCATAATTTCTCCAGCATTCCCAGAGCCAGTATTTTCAGCACCAGTCTGGTCACTGGCAAACCCTGCTCAGTCCCACCTGCTTCACCTCCTCTACAGAGCCTCCTGTGTCAACTGAGTAGCCCCCTTTTCAGAGTCCCTGTGAGTCCTTGATGCCTTATCTGAGCTCTAAGTTTTAACAGTTTCAACCTGACTCTAAGTGTGGTAGCTCTTTTCCCCTTTGCTCCTATGCTATTATCTTCATGTTCTCTTTTCTCCTTCTTAGTTTCCTAGCTAATACATTTTATCCTTGATAATTCTTTAAGTTAAATTTTCTGTATTGTTTTAAAGATTTTATTTATTTATTCATGAGAGACACATAGAGAGAGGCAGAAACACAAGTAGAGGGAGAAGCAGGCTCCCCTCAAGGAGCATGATGTGGGACTCATTCCTGGACCCCAGGATTATGCCCTGAGCTGAAGATAGATACTCAACTACTGAATCACCCAGGTAGTCCCTAATTTTCTCTGTTAACATAATTCTGTTTCCTGAGTAGATATAACATATATATTGTATATGTATATGTATATGTATATATATATATATATATATAAATTATATATCAAATATATATTATATTTCCAGTATTGAAGACAGCTATTTTTGGCTTCCTTTCCTCTAGGACTCACGTCTTGGTTTAGCATGACTATAATTTTGTGATAAATGAATTCGTATTTGTTAATATACTTCCTTAAATGAGACACTAACAATTGCAAACACATGGAAGGTTGGAATAATCATTGCAGAGAATTTTGGAAGCGTTGCATCCATTATATCAATCCCATACTGCCACAGGTTGGAGTCCCTGGAAGTAGAATTTGAAACACATTGTTATATGTGTAAGATAGTATTAGGGAGGACCCTTGGGATCAGTATCTGGGCAAGGAAAGGGAAAGTAAGCAAGAGTGGGTAGTGGGGGAAGACAAGATGGCATGTAGGTTCTCTATCCTAGCCAGCTAGAGGAGCTCTGGATATAAATTGATCCCTTAAAATTATTCCAAATATAGGACATAGGATTTAGGACATTCCAAGAAGGGTGTGATTTTGAGAGTTGTCTCTCTGCAGCTGAGGCGATCCCTGGAGGAAGGTCAACTGAAGTTAAAGCAAATGGAAGGAGGGGAGAATGGACCAGGTGGTGAAAATATTTTTTATCAGGGAACTGTCATCCTTAGGTTTTATATTTCTGAAAATTCACCCCTATGATGGCTTAAATCATAGACTGGGTTGAACATGGGGGGTTGATGAAAGCAGAGACACTAGAGTTCCTGAGGGTTTAAATTAATGTGGGATAAAGAAGAAGGGTGGTTTTCAAAGAAGCTGTTTCAGCATTTGGTGATGGATGGTGTGCATGAGAAGGGAAATTGAGACTATAAAGGTGATTGAGTTTATAGCATATATGATATTAGCTGATGCTATATGACCAGAATAGAAATTAAAGAGGAGCAGATGTAGTTGACACTATTTGGATAGACATTTGGTATTTGAAGTGCCTAAAATAAATCCCACTGTAATCCTTAAGCATTTGTATGCTGAGGTCTGAAAATTAGATACAATTTCAAGCCATTATGTGTGGGACGTATCAACATGCGATTAAGGTTGAAGCCATAGAACTAGAGGACAACATTCCAAAAATATATGCAAGACAACATTAAAGATAGAATGTGCTATATAATTTTATTGGCTCATTTGACCAGGATGTCAACTAAAATCTTCTTATATTTTTTTTTCAAAAGAAGATCAATTTCACTTGACATATACCTTTTTTTTTTTTTTTTTTTTCTTTTGGGAGGACAATGATGTGGGGGTAGAGGTAGGGATGGAATAAGAGTAAAAACCAGACACTGATTCTTGTTAACTTTCTTCTCATGGGATTCAACTTAACTATCCATCCTATCAAAATATTTATTTATTTACTTGAAAGAGAGAGAGAGAACATGAGTGCAAGCTGTAGGGAGGGGCAGAAAGAGAGAAAGAGAGAATCCCGAAGCAGACTCCCACTGAGCACAGAGCACAGAGCCCAGGGCTCCACCCCATGACCCTGAGATCATGACCTGAGCTGACATCAAGAGTCAGCCACCTAACTGATGGAGCCACCCAGGTGCCCCTCAAAATATTTTTGAATTTCGATTTTTGTCATCTAGAATTTTCACAATCTCTTCAAGTTTGTAAAACCTAAATTTGATGGTATTCATCTCTCATTAAATACCTGATAAAAATATCATAGATAAATGCCAAGGTCAGAACCATGCAGATTGACATTCACTTTATATTATTATTATTATTATTATTATTATTATTATATTTTATTATTACTGATGAAATGTTGGAATTGGAAATAATCACCTGTTACTAATGAAACTTTCTTCCATCCAATATGCACATAGCCATTTATCCCACAATCTATCATAGAAGGCTTTACTACATAAGGTATTAAAGTACAGCCACAAAATAGAAACCATATATCCTTATCTACGATTATTTGTTCCTTGTGAAAATATGTTGAAACCAATGATCTAAAAGCCTGCTACATTCTTTCCTGCAATAAGCATACACTATACATATACACTTAACTAGAGCTCTGAATATTTGTTATGCTTGCTTTTTAGATAAGGCTTATTATGTTAAATGGCATGCACACTTGAACATTCTTTAACACAGTCAAATTTTAATCCACAAAAGTACATTGATTGGTACTGAGAGTCCCAGTCTCATTACATGTGTGCATGCAATTTGGTTGTAAGGCATAGCAATTAAAAGCAAGGGCTCTAAAGTTAGACTTCCTGCATTCTTATCATATTTGTTAGTTTTATAACCTTAGAAAGTTGCTTCAGCACTGTATACCTTGATTTGGATTATGCATCAAATGGAGATAATAGCGCTTTCCTTTCATACTTGCTGTGAGATCCTAATGAGCTAATAAATGCAAGTCCTTAGTAGGATACTTAGAAAGAACTCAGTAAATACCCTATATTATTAGCTACCTTAACATTTATAAAACAAGATTCTACTGTCTTGAATATGGCAAAATCTATTCTAATTTTGGTGAACATTTGAATAATTATCAATATGGGGTCTTTACAAATCATGCAGCTCCATGCTCCTTTATACAAATTTCTCTAAAGTATGTATCTATAAACAAAATAAATTGGTTATAGGTTATAAATATCTTTGATTTTGTTTAAAATTATTTTCTGAAAAAAAAGAAAATAAAATTATTTTCTGAAGTAGTTTCATTTCACAGCAATATGTGAGAATTTTTATTTACATCCTCAAAAACATTTCCTTTTTATTCAGTCTTAAATTTTGCCAATCTACAGGGTGTGCAAAGATATATCCTTGGGGATTCACCACTCTGATTCTCAGAAAACTGAGCATCTGTTCATAATGTATTGCCCATTTGGATTTCTTCTTTTGTGAAGTATGTGTCTAAATATTTGTGTATATTTCTCTGAGGCTGTCTGTCATCTTGTTTTTGAATAGTAGGAGTTCTTTAAATATTCTGGATTCAAGTCTTTTTGATTGTATATGTAGCAAATATCTTTTCTCAGTCTGCGGTTTGTATTGTGAGAGGCTGTCTTTTGATAAAAGATTTGTTTATTTTAGAGCTTAATAAATTTATTAAAGTTTATTTAAATAAATACGGGTTTCATATTTCACTCTATTATTCTAGGAAACAGGGTTTATATGTAGTTTGAAATAAAGGCCCAATACATTTTTTTCATATAACCAATTGTTCCAGGATCATTTATTGAAATGACCAAAGAAAATAAGCCGGCCACAGCTTCATGCAATAACTTGTGCTCCCAAGAGGAGCAAAAACAAACAAAACTTATAATTTATACACTTAAGTTTGCTGTAGATAAAGTTTCGAATTTTAAAATTTAAGTTTTTACTTTTAAGTTTTAGAATTTGTATCTTGGGGCACTTGGGTGGTGCATTCTGTTAAGCGTGGGACTCTTGGTTTTGGCTCAGGTCAGGATCCTAGGGCCATGATGGGATCAAGCCAGGCATGGGGCTCTGAGCTCACAGAGTCTGCTTGAGACTTTTTCTATTTGCTCTGCTTTGACCCCTGTGCTCCTCTGCACTGTCTCTCTAAAATAAATACATCTTTTTAAAAAAAAATTAAGAAAGAAAATAAAATTTACATTTGGTTTTGTTGGGGAACAAAATAATGAGGTATAAAACTGACCATTAAAATCTCTAGTATTTTGAGATTTGAGTGCATTTTACAAAAGAATAAAATTTCGAATCTATTGTGATTTTAAGGGGGATTTTTTTGTTTTCATGTTTTATTTAAAGATATTTTTATATTAGTATGCAGGGAAAAATACTTTTTCTGTTTCTTGTGTATCCTTACACTTTACAGCACCTAGAGTTCTCAAAGTTTGCATTTCTTTTCTTGAATTTTTCTAGGTATATTATCTTCAGATAATGACACTTTTTGGGGCCTACTTGTCTACTCTGTGACTTTTTTCATACCTCCTTTATATTTTCATCAGTCAACTGTCTTCTTTGGACGCCCATCTTTAAATCCTTGTATCATCTTTCATTGTGAAGAGTAGGAGAGTCAAACTCAGTTTTTTAAAGGCGCCTTATATGTATTTTTATTGACAAATGTTAGTTAGAATTAATATGTCTTTCAAGAAATTTAAAAAAGTTAG
The DNA here is from genome assembly GCF_003254725.2 of Canis lupus dingo. NCBI lineage: Eukaryota > Metazoa > Chordata > Mammalia > Carnivora > Canidae > Canis > Canis lupus. Next base: position 7,102,836 of record NC_064243.1, on the reverse strand, counting down.
CATAGTCTCATATTCAGTTTTTCATTCATTTATATGCTAATATGTATTTTATTTAGCAACATTTAAATATATATGGGATATTTATAGTATTTATTTTTAGAATTCACATGTAGTTGTAGAAAGACTGCTTACACTGTAGAAATTCTAAAATCATCATCAAAAGCTAAAAAGTGCAGGTACTAATATTTATCTTTTAGATACAAATGTAACCAATTATTGTATGATCTAATTTGTATGAAAATTTAAAAAAATATCATATATTGCCTTTTCTTGAGGATGTTTTACATATCTTCATCCAATGTTAACATTTACTGATGAATAAATGAATATGAAAAAGTATTTTTTAAAGTATTTATTTATTTATTTATTTATTTATTTATTTATTTATTTAAGAGAACAAGTCAGGAGGGTAAAGTAGAGGGAAAGGGAGAAGCAGACTTCCCACTGGGCAGAGAGCCTGATTTGGTGCTCAATCCCAGGACACCGAGATCATGATCTGCGCCCAAGGCAGACCCTTAACTGACTGAACAACCCAGTGCCTCACAAATAAAGTATTATTATTCAGAATAGATATATTTATGTTAGAAAAATAAGGTATTTAAATTATTTTTTTGGAAAATTTGCATCTTTATATTATATATACATTTGGGGCCATAATTTCTACTTCTAGAGCTATTGTGAGTCCTGAGCCTTGAAAACTGTCAAGCTTTTCCTAACTATGCTGTCACACATACTGTTCTCTCTAATTGGAAAGTTATTCCCAGAAATCTTCATATAACTTAAACCTCTTCTGGTTTCAAATTTCCCATAATTTATATCTTTTCAGAAAAGCTTTTCTAACAAACATAGCTAGGCTTTTTGTCTCCACCCTGTTATTATCCTTCTATTATGTATTTATTAAAAGAAAATAGGCTTTGTATTAGATTTCCTAAGGTCCTCCTCTTCTTTGCTTTTATAGCTCAAGCTTTTCTTTTGAAGTGCTTTTTAAAGTAAGAAAAACTCCCCTGTCTGAGAAAGGAACTTTAATGGTGACTGACCTTTATCCAGAATGGCCCATAAGGTAATTACTAGGTACAGAGGGATAAATGAAAGGGGAGGATTTAAACAGGAGGTTGATTTCCAGGGTCAGCTGATTCTGGAATCTTGGCTTTTACAGTGTTGTACTCTAACTGCAAGATAAACACAACACACATGTGCAAAATTTCCACTGAAACTTGTGATTTTTAACTTCTTAACTTAAAAGAGTAGACGTCAAGAAGCTTTTCTCTGTTTTCTCCAGAAGTTTTACAGTTTAAGGGCTCATATTTAAGTCCTTCATATATTTTGAGGTTTTTGTGAATAGTGAAAGGTAGGGATCTGTTTTTATTTTTTTGCATGCACATACCAGTTTTTCCAAGACCAATTGTCAAAGAAATATACTTTTTCTGTTGTGTATAATCTTGGCACCCTTGTCAAAGGTCTGCTGATTGTATATGAAATGGTTTGTTTCTTGGCTTTCTTTCGGTTCCATTGCTCTCTCTCTTTATGCCTGTACCATACTGTTTTAATTACTGAAGCTTTGTTATGTATTTTGAAATCAAGGAGTATGATGCTTCCAGCATTGCTCTATCTCAAGATTGTATTAGCTATGAGGTCTTTTGTGGTTCCATATAAATTTTAGGATTATATTCATACATACGTAAAAAATGCCATTGGGAATTTGATGAGGGTGACTTTGAATTTGTAGATGGCTTTGGGTAGTATGGACATTTTAACAATATTAGTTCCAATCCATGAAGACACATGCCTTTCAATTGGCCACATCTCTGCCCTGAAGTCTTCTTAGGCTTTCTATTTCACTCAGAATAGGGGTTAAGAATCTATGTCTTTTACAACACAGCTAGTCCAAATAGCAAAGTGTTGAAAATTTAGTGAAAAAAAAAATATAAAAAATATATAAGGTATATAAAATATATATAAAGTATCTCAATAATATTTTGACTCAATTACATGTTGAAATTTTCTTTTTGCTACATTATGCTTAATAAAATGTATTATTAGAATTAATTGATCTTATTTTGATTACTTAATGTCGACACTAGAAGTTGAAACTTAATGCATATTACTCACTTACATATCTACTGGACATCACTAGTCTTCACAATTGCTCCCCATTCATATGTTACCACTTTCCTCCCCGTTTATTCTGCTATGCCCATATTGGCCTCCTTGCTGCTCCTCAGATATTTCAAGACTGCTATTCAGAGTCATCGAACATTCTAGGGACTATCTCTAAAAAGCATCTAAAAAATAAAAAAAAACTAAAAAGTTTCTAAATATTTGTTAGACAAACAGTGCTATAGGAACTACAAAATTTAGTCTATAATCTAGGATTGATTGTGATGAATAATCCAAGAATTTCAGCATGTCTTTAAACACTATAGTATTTTAACTTTTTTTTGAATTATGAAATATATTCCTGGGATTTCAGAACACTAAGTTTTATGAGGTATAATGCATGTTGCCCAAATATTGCTTAGAAAGTAATATCTGTTAGATGTGTGACCAATAAAACATACATGAACCATGTATCAACTGAAATAAATTCAAGGTCATTGTGTAATTATAGACTTCTGAGCATGTTCTGTACCTAGGTCAAAATGAAAGCAAAATAAAGGGTAGCTAAACAAGACTTCTTTGCTTTGCCTCAAATAAATTCCTCTAAATACACTTTTAATGCAATGGTCAGAAAAATGTTGATTACATTCCATACTGAAAGATGAATTAAAACCTCCCATGGATGCACACTGATTTAGGAAAAAAAAAGAGGCTTCCAAAAATAATTTGATATGCAAATAATGAAGTCTTTCAAATTCTTTATTTATAAAATAAAGATTAAAAGAGCACTTCCAGGACACTTCTCAATTAATGAGTTCTTAAAAGTATTATTAAAATTATTATTATCAACAACATAATCCTCATTAAATTGAACTTTTCTTTCAATAAAAGCAAATAGAGAAACCATGCTAATTTGCAATGAGAAATGTAAGTAGAACAACAAACCATTTAAAAAAAACAAGATTCTTGGACTGCTTTGACTTGACTTTGAAGAAAGTAAAATCATTCTAGCAATTATAGAATTATTATAAACTAATTAAGTTAAATCCCCAAGGTTTTTATAGAATGTACCTAAATATTTTGCAAATTTGAACAATGGCAATTTTTGAAATTAATAATGGCATTACACATTAAATAAAATATGAAAATTAAATACTGTAATATAAGAAAGTAAATATTGTGTTTCATTTCTCACGATCTTTATGTGAAAATATGTACTTATTCATTGCACTTCTTAGGAAAATCATTTTAAATTTTTAATTCAAAAGATGTAGAATATTCACTTATATCACAATCTTAATACATATTATTTAATAATATAAAAGAAAAATATGTGTGGAAAGTTTAAAAAGCACAGTAGCAAATTTATTGGAGAACTTAAAACTCTAGTTTTTCACAAATCAAAAATAATCACTGTTAATATTCCAATTACTGAAAGAGAGAGACACAGAGATTATATAGTGAAATATTTCATATTTGCATAATTTGGATGCATTGTATCCACAGATTTATGTAGAATTTATACTATATTCCTTTTTATTTCCACTATATAAATTTAAAAATCTATCTATCTATAAAGACATTCAGGTATACCTCGTTTTATTGCTATCCGTTGACTCTGCTTCACAGATACTTTATTTTTTTATTTTTTATTTTTTTTACAAACTGAAGGTTTGTAGCAACCCTGAGTGGAGAAAGTCTATAAGTGTCATTTTTCTGGTAGCGTTTGCTCACTTTGTGTCCCTGTCACATTTTGTTAATTCTTGAAATATTTCAGACCTTTTTATTGCTTTTATATTTGTTATGGTCATCTATGATCTTTGATGTCACTATTGTAATTATTTTGGGGCACCAGGAATAGCTCTCATATAGGACATAGAAGACAGCGTAGAAGAACACAAATTTAATGGATGAGTGTTATGTGTGTTCTGACTGCTTCATCGACTGGCCTTGCCCCATCTATCTCTCTTCCCTCAGGTCTCCCTGTTCCCTGAAGCACAATATTGAAAATAGGCCAGCTAATAATCTTATTTTGGTTTCTAAGTGTTCATGTGAAAGGAAGAATCACATGTCTCTCACTTTAAATCAAAAGCTAGAAATGATTAAACTTAGTGAGAAAGGTATGTCAAAAATGGAGATAGACCCCAAATTAGACCTTTCATGCCAAACAGTTAGTAGAGTTGTGATGCAAATGGAAAGTCCTTGAAGGAAATTAAGAATGCTAGTACCATGAACACATGAATGAGAAGAAAATGAAACAGGCTTATTGTTGATAGGGAGAAAGTTGTAGTGGTCTGGATAGAATATCAGCCTGCCACAACACTCCTTAAACCAAAGCCTAATCCAGAGGAGGCCCTAACTTTCTTCAATTCTGTGAAGGCCGACAGGTGAAGTAACTGCAAGAGAAAAGTTTGAAGCTAGCAGAAGTTGATCCATGAAGTTTAAGGAAAGAAGCTGTCTCCATAACATAAAAAAGCACAAGGTGAAGCAGTAAGTGCTAATGCAGAAGCTATCGCATGTCATCTTAGAGGATCTAGCTGATACAATAAATGAATGCGGCTACGCTAAACAGCAGATTTTCAGAGTAGATGAAACATCTTTATATTGGAAGAAGTTGCTATCTGGGACTCTCATACCTAGAGAAGAGAAAGCGATGTGTGTCTACAAAGTTTCAAAAAACAGGCTGACTTTCTTGTTGGGGCTAGTTCAGCTGGTGACTTTAAGTTGAAACCAGTGCTCATTTACCATTTGAAAATCCAGGGCCCTTAAGAATTATGCTAGATATACTCTTCCTGTGTTTTATACATGGTACCATAAAGCCTGGATGATGGCACATCTGTTTACAATATGGTTACTGAGTATTTTAAGCCCACTATTGAGACCCAATGCTCAGAAAATAATATTCCTTTTAAAATATTACTGACAATTGACAATATACTTGGTCACCCAAGAGTTCTAATGGAGATGTACAATGAGATTAATGTTGTTTTCATGGCTGCTAACACAACATCCATTCTGCAGCCCATGGATCAAGGAGTAATTTCAGTGATAGCTGCCATAGATAGTGATTCCTCTGATAGATCTGGGTAAAGTAAATTGAAAACCTTCTGGAAAAGATTCACCTTTCTAGATGTCATAAGAGCACTCATGATTCATGGGAAGAAGCCAAACTATCAACATTAGCAGGAGTTTAGAAGAAATTGATCCCATCCTTCATGAATGGCTAAGGAATTTAAGACTTTAGTGGAGGAAGTCACTACAGATGTGGTGGGGATAGTAAGAGAACTAGAATCAGAAGTGATGCTTAAGATGGGACTGAATTACTGTAAGCTCATGATAAAACTTGAACAGATGAGGAGTTGCTTCCTATGGATGAGCAAAGAAATTTCTTGACATGGAATATACTCCTGGTAAAAATTGTTGAAATGACAACAAAGGATTCCCTATATACTTAGTTGGTAAAGTAGCAGCAAGGTTTAAGAGAATGGACTTCCGATTTTAAAGATTAATTTTTTTTAATTTTTATTTATTTATGACAGTCACAGAGAGAGAGAGAGAGAGGCAGAGACACAGGCAGAGGGAGAAGCAGGCTCCATGCACCGGGAGCCTGGCGTGGGAGTCGATCCCGGGTCTCCAGGATCACGCCCTGGGCCAAAGGCAGGCGCTAAACCGCTGCGCCACCCAGGGATCCCTGACTTCCAATTTTAAAAGAAGTTCTACTGTGGGTAAAATGCTATTAAACAGCATCACATGCTACAGACAAATATTCATAAAAGGAAGACTTAATGCAGCAAATTTCATTATTGCCTTATTTTAAGAAATTGTCACAGATACCCCCAACCTTCAACAACCACCACCCTGACCAGTTATCAGGAGCCATCAACATCTAGACAAGACCCTCCACCAGCAAAAGACTTGCTGAAAACTCAGATTATGGGTAGTTTTTTTTGTTTGTTTGTTTGTTTGTTTTTCAATCAAATATCTTTAAATTAAGGTCTGTACATGTTTAAACATAATGCTCTTGCATGCTTAATAAAGTATAGTGTAAACATAATCTTTACATGCACTGGGAAACCAAAAAATTCATTTGACTGGATTTATTGTGATATTTGCTTTATTGTGGAGTCCAAAACTGAACCCGCAGTGTTCTGAGGTAGCCTGTAAATCTTCCACTTAGCATTTTTTAAAGATCTCTACTTATAGGAGCAAAGTAAGTTAGAGAAAACCTTCTGGTAAAACTTAGGAAGAAAACTTACTTTTTGTCAGACAGATGGAAATGATTTCATATCTGCAAGATTAAATTTGGTACCTTTGCAATAAAACAACCAGAAAAAGCAACAGCTTTTTAAAAAGTGCAAAAGGATTTGCTTGACAGTTTATGAATTATAGTGCAGGTGTATGAAGAAAAATGTATACTTCCTTTAAAAAATCAGAAACTAAACAAGAAAAATGGCCATCTCAGATTTTTAAAAAATACTTTATGAGAAAAAATAGCATTTTCAGACACAGTTTGGTTCTTAAACTTAATTGAGACATTCTTGACTCTTGGTTATTTGATGATACTGGTGATCATCATAGTAATTATGATAACAATAAAATAGGAGGAGGGGAAGGAAAAAGAAGAAAAGAAAAAGAAGACAAATATATGGACACTGTTAAGAGAGAATATTTTTCTAGGCATGGATTTTTGAAATGTAAAACTAGGTTTTACCAATTTATCCTGGTCACTAATTTTAATCATTACAAAGTCAGTGCACAGTCAACTTGTCAGGTGTTCAAAGCAAGCTGCTGGTGGTGTCTACAAAGAAGTCTAAATATAAAATCACCATGTTATCATATTGCTAATGGATACCACTAAATAATTCAGCACTGATAATAAAAAGGAATAAAAATCTGCCCTATATTTCTACATTATGATTCAGGATAGTAATTTACTTCTAATAACCAAGGTAAATGCCTTTTATTTTTCTCTGGAAGATTTTTTTAATCTTCAGCTTTTGCTTTACTTGTCATGTCAGGAAAAAAGTAGGAGTGGGGGTAACAGGAGAGGAATTAAGCTGGAAGCTCAAGATTTATCAAGAGGTTGATGCTCTGTGTCACTCAGTTTCAGGAGAGAGCTGTGAACTTAAGATAGAATTTAATGTCTATTTTCTGTTATAGATAAAAAATCTGGAAGGCTAAAGAAAGTAGCTTGGACAAAATATGATTGAGTTCTCAGATGTCATCACAACTATTTTTGTTTTTCTGTTTCTCTGGTTTCCTTTTATTTTAGCCTGTAGTGAGAATCAAGTTGAGGAAGAAGTGGAAGGCATATCAAGGTAAAACTGTGATAACCTATCATCTCAAAAGTATTTTCCAGAAAGTAGGAAGTATTCCCAAGATAGTATTTAGAGCTCCTTAAATGATTTGTTAGTTAAACCTGGCTGTTGCAAATAGAACTTTTATTTTTTATGTAAGCTGTATTAATACAATGTATATATATTTTAAATATATGCAAAGCTTATAGGAAGCATTTTGACAGACCAGTTAAAAATATTATAATCACAAATGGCTCATAGTAAATAGTGGCTTAGTGATATTAATATGTATCTATATCAATATTTTTATATGCTTATCTCTCCATATGTTTAAATTTCCTGCTTTTTATAATGACATAGTCAGTTTGGATTAGGGCCTGCCCTAATGATTTCAGCTTAATGTGACCATCTGCAAAAACCCTACATCCAAATAAGGTCCCACACATAAACACTGAGGGATAGGACTTCAACGTGTTTTGGGGATACAGTTCAACTCATAACACATGTTGATGTGTCAGAGTCTCCTCTCATTAAATTTCTGGTCAAGGTGTTGTTGTGAGTTAACACTTTGAGGATCCCTCTCTGACCTAGTCACTAAGTAATAATATATTCATTATCAAAATAACAGCAAAATGATAAAAAACAAAAGGAAAATGGGATAGCAAGATCAAAAACAGGATAGTTGTCTCTTTGGACCACAAGAGGAAAGATAAACATGAAATGGTTTGGGAGAATCTCTGAAGGCTGATTCATCTCTGGCAATAGCATTTAAGTAGAATAAATCTCCAGGCAAGAATTCAACATAGATTAGATACAGCTAAAGAAATAATTAATATTTTGGATGGTGGAACTCATGATATTACCACCAGTGAAAAAGATTTAGTATAGTATCAGATTAAGAGATAAAAATTATCTTCAATGTATTTATCATATATAATTTATATGATATGTATTGAATTATATACGAAATTAAATGTACATAATTCAACTTATATACATAATGATCAGAAAGAAGAGGTCCAATATGCATATAACGGTAATTTGGAGGTCAGCACCATATTAATAGTTAGTGGATATAAATTGTCTTAAAGAAAGATAGTTGCTCAGATTTAAAATGCATAGATGAAAGGATTTTTTAAAACTCAAATTACTATTTTCTGAAGCCATGCCATTTCTCTATACATACACATACATACATGTACATATACAGTAGATTCATGATCTTATATGTAGAAACCTTAGGGAATCCATTCAGTAAATATTTAATGAGTACTTATTATAGCTAAATATTATTTTCAACAATAGGAATTAATAGTTCCATTAAACATATTAGTTATCTGTGATCATCTTATATTGTGACATTAAAAGGAAAAATAAATAACAGGGCATTTGGAAGTGATTATGAGAATGCTGTTGTTGGGTGTGGGAATGAGAAGGCAGGTTGGGTGGTATTGGCTGGCATGGGAAGCTCCACCAGGTAGGTGACATCTGAGCTGAGAGCATGGATGTAGTCAGACTGTATTTTAGAGTCAGCTGATGGTGTATGGGGTGAGGAAAGAGATGTGTCAAACAAAGGGAAGTCTTCAGTATTCTACTTGACCTAAGTGTACCAAGTAATGGGGCACCTCAGTGGCTCAGTTAGTTAAGCATCCAACCCTTGGTTTCAACTCAAGTCATAATCTCAGGGTCTTGAGATTGAGCCCTGCCTGAAGCTCTGTGCTCAGTGGGAAAGCCTGTTCAGGATTTTCTCCTTATCTCTCCCTTCCACTCTGCCCTTCTCTCTCTCTCTCAAATAAATAAATAAAATCTAAAAAGTATTGAATAATGATCAGTTCACTGACTTGAAAAGCAGTATGGGTGGGAAAAATTGTGAGAGAAATCAAGAGAGTGAGAGTTAAAAAAAAACAGAAGCAAAAAAATCAGTATTATTTATATATATATAATGAATATATGATATATATAATGAATATATATTTATTTATTTATTCATGGAGTCTACAACAATAAGGATAGGATACCACACAGCCGACGAGTTAAAGACTTACAGTTCAGTATATATATTCAAGGCATCATAAATGAGAGCTAAAATTTCTCCAAACTTATTTAAGGAAAAAAAAAAAAACCACTTTCTAACTGATGAGAAGTTAATATTTATGATATAAAGATAGTGGGGGTAGATCAACCATAAAGTAAGATGAACAATGTCCATGAATTGGCAAATCACTGTTCAATAATTTTAAATGCCCAGTCAAAATGAGTAAAAGATTCAAGTGCTTTAGTAATTCAGCAAAAGCAAATCAGAATATATCAAATTGTTCAATAAGGAAAAATTCTGTAGCATCCATTGCTTCTCATATTATTTCTAAAGGAAGTGTGAATTACACCTGCTATTTGGGAAAATTGCATTGCAATTCTTTTAAAATTAAAAGCTCATCTGTAAAATAAACTTCATCTTGTGATCAAAGTTTTGTGACTGCCTTGTACAAAAATAATAGCCCCCGTATGTAAGTGCATTTGCATATGGAAATTTATTTTAGTATTGTTTGGGTGACTGACAACAAACAAATCAATGAAACGAACCAAAGGAAACTACACAGACAAGTGAAAAAAAATTTAATTTGGCCAAAAAAAGAGGAAAAGAAAGAAGAGAAGGAGGAGGAAAAAAAGAGAAACTATTTCTAAAAAGAAGAAAAAAGGGAAAGTTTATCAATAGAGAACTTGAAGAAAAAGACATGTTGTATGATTATAAAGAAACCAATTTACACATATTAAAGTTGAGAAAGACTCATAGTTACATAATTTACACAGAATATAGGATATGTACATATATATATATATGACTTATATACTTCAGTAGTGTTTTGCTAATTACAGTATGAATTTATTTTTATATTTGAAAGAAATGTGTGTATAGCTATCCTTCAACCAAGCTCTAAGAGGCAAACCAAATAGACCTAAGGAAGAAAGTCTTTTCAAGTTCTTACACAATTTATTTTTCTCTGGCCTCATTTACCTCAGAGAACCCAGAGGAGGAAAACCTTAATCTTCACTTCCCCTTAAGGAATAGACATTCTTCATAGCTATGACAAAGCATTTTAACTGAAATAAAACTTCATAATTTCCAGTAACAAGGTTAGTTAATCTGTATTTTTCCTTGTTATAAATTGATCAGATGTTCTAGTGTGGGACACCTGAAGCCCATATGTGAATTTTAAAGAGGGTATGTAAGCTTTATCATTTACCATAGTTCTCTGATGAGTTCTGCAAGGAGGAGAGGTTGTAGATAAATGTCAGGGTGCTTTACTTAGGAAGTTTCCAGTTACTAGATTAAGACAAATGAGAACCAACATCAGTATTCTCTCAGTCTGTGAATGTTCTGAGTCCAATACCCTATGGAATTGTAGCTCATATCATGCCCCACTTATCAGTAGACTAGTGTAAGCTTCAACTAATTTCACACAATTTAAGTTCCTCCACATATTCAGTAGGGCGCCTTCATAGACTCCCCAAATCTACCTGTTAAATCTCACTTTACTTGAATGTTGTTTTGAAACTGTACTGAAATTGTCACTCTCCCTCAAAAAAATCCATGTTAGGGCGTGATCCTGGAGTCCTGGGATCGAGTCCCACATCAGGCTCCCTGCATGGAGCCTACTTCTCCCTCTGCCTGTGTCTCTGCCTCTCTCTCTCTCAGTCTGTGCCTCCCATGAATAAATAAATAAAATATTAAAAAAAATCCATGTTAACCATTTGACCTGAATGCCTTATCACTCAGCTGCCTAGCGTTTCCATAGTTAGCAAAACCTAATTTTTCTTTTGTTTCATTTTTTCCCTTTATTGGACATTTCCAGGCAAATTTGGAAAGAGATATCCACCCTCCTTTGTGAAATGACTCTCCACTCATAGGATTATTGTAGTAAACTACTTAAAACACTCAATTGTACATTTCTCTTTTCACTTGTTTGTGAAATCCTGGCTGCCAGAAAATACCTCGCAGCCATTTCTACGTGCACCTAGTACATATGGGTACCTGAGTGGCTCAGTTGGTTAAACCACCAACTTTTGATTTCCGGTCAGGTCCTGATCTCAGGATCTGCTTGTACCTCTCCCTCTGCTCTTCCCTCTGATCCCTCTCTCTCTTTTCTCTCTCTCTCTCGAATAAATAAATAAAAAAGAGAGATTGCTCAGTATGTATAGTAAATCAACATATAACCACTCAATCATTGACTAAAGAAGTAATCACAATGTGCATTGAAATAATCATTTTCTCCTTATAAAAACCTGGAAAGTTGTAGTTTAAAAAATCAACTTTAAATATATTATCTGTGATGATTTAAATTTTTATCACAGGACCTGAAGATATGCTGAAAGAGAAAAATCTCAACAAGTAGCATGTCTGCACTTTGTGTTTAAAAAAAAAAATTCTGGCACATCCTGACCAAGAAATCTGAAGCAAAAGACAAAACAAAAATTTCAAGAAGCTATGTATCCTGACATATCATTATTTAAGCTAATTTCTGCTTATGTTTAAAAATATCTAGTTTTCTTGGAATACAGACCATGTAATTATATTCTTTTGTCTTTTTTCTGAATCAAAGGCTTTATATTGGATAGAAAGATCCCAGCTTGCTCTAGTCCACCATCATTATTAGTCAAAGTATAAATAATAAGTACTGGTAATAGAAGCACTCTGGCTCAGTTGCCAAATTCCTTGTGCTCAGAGTAGAAAATATAGGTTTGCATTTTGAGATGAGATCATGCAAGATATCAGATATGTAATTTAAAAAATTGAATGACTGGAAAAAAGTAGCTAGAGTCATGGAGAAAATTTATATCTAAATTTTCCTTGCATGGTTATAAGGATCTGGAAACAGGAGAAACTGTTTTCTATTTTTTTCCTTCACAAAAAAGTTCTAGGTACGCATGCATTCACATGCACAAAAACATATATATAAAAGGAAATTATGTCTGTTTATAAAGGTTTGTATCTCTAAGATGAGCGAGCTATCTCATCTTCTAAAATTTTATCATAACCCTCTAGGAACCACATTTGAAGTTGAATAGGGCAAGAAAATAATGAAAATCATATTCCTAAAGTACTATAACCTCGGCTGATCTGGGAGGTAAAAGGAAGAGTGATAGAAGGAGGCAGAAAAAGAGGGTTCTTCATCATCCCCATCCCCGTCCTTACCAACAAACATAAACATTGTGTGCTCTCTTCTTGTTCTATTGTAGATGTTAGAAACTGGCATATGAATAAGCACAATTTGCTTTCCTAAGAATGTCTGACCCACCCCACTCTCCATATATAGACTCCACGCACAAGCAAACATCGCCACATATTAATTGAAACCAGCTGAAAAATATATAAATGAGTGAAACTAAAAAAAAAAAATACATTTGTACCATTACAAGCTAACATAAACCAACATTTAGAAGAATAAATACATAAGAATAATGACTTAAAATTTTTTCCACAAACCATAATTTTAATTTGCTTAAGAATAAGAATTATTTTTATAGAGTTTGAGGTATTTCTGCAGTTTCTGATATCCATTTGTTAGAATGGCTAAAATTAACAACACAGGAAACAACAGATGTTGGTGTGGATGTGGAGAAAGGGGAACCCTCTTATACCATTAATGGGAATGCAAACTGGTACAGCCACTGCCAAAAGCAGTGTGGAGGTTTCTCAAAAAGTTAGAAATAGGGATCCCTGGGTGGCTCAGCAGTTTGGCACCTGCCTTTGGCCCGGGGCACGATCCTGAAGTCCTGAGATCGAGTCCCACGTCAGGCTCGTGGCATGGAGCCTGCTTCTCCCTCCTCTTGTGTCTCTGCCTCTCTCTCTATGTCTATCATAAATAAATACATAAATAAATCTTAAAAAAAAGTTAGAAATAGAACTACCCTATGATCCAGCAATTGTACTACTAGGTATTTACCCAAAGGATATAAAAAATAATAATTTGAAGGGGTACATGCACCCTTGATGTTTTTAACATTAACAGTAGCCAAACTATGGAGGGAGCCCAGGTGCCCATTGACTAATGAATGGATAAAGAAGAGGTATGTAAGAGGGTATGTAAGCTTTATCATACACACACACAGAGGCATATGACTCAGATATCAAAAGGAATGAAATCTTGCCATTTGCAAAGACATGGATGCAGCTAGAGTGTATTATGCCAAGTAGAGTCAGTCAGAGGAAGACAAATACCATATGATTTCACTTATAGGTGAAATTTAAGAAATAAAACAGATGAACATAGGAGAAAGGAGAGAGAGAGAGAGAGGCAAACCATAACAGACTCAACTAGAGAACAACCTGAGGGTTGCTGGAGATGAGGTGGGGGGGCTGGGGATGAAGGAGGGCATTTGTTGGGATGAGCACTAGGTCAACACCTATGTGAGTGATGAATCACTAAATTCTACTCTTGAGACTAATATTACACCATATATTAACTAACTAGAATTTAAATAAAACCTTGAAACATTAAAAATACATAAATATATACACATACACAATTAATTTTGGCTGAATAACTTATAAATATTAAAATATGCATAATTTTAACTGGTTTTATTAGAAATATCTGATTTGGAGATACAGTTCCACTGAATAGCTATGCCTGGGAATTCTTCTTACTTTAAGTAGGTTAGTAAGTACCATTATTTTCTGGCTCAAATATCCCACTTTGTCTCAAATTATCGTTTTAATTCTTCAAACAATCTTTTCAGAGAGGTTGTTTGAGAATTAAAATTTCTGTAAGCTTGGGTATATTTTTTATATTTTCATTAGATATGGAATGTTGGGAAAATTGTTGTTACTATAGTAATACAAGTATATCATGTAAAATCATATTATTTATTGTGATCATGGAATTATCCCCTAGAAAAATAAGCAACAGAATAAAACTCAATTAAAACACTTAAAATGCTGTTTGCTACATCATGTCTTGGTCATATTGGAAATTTTTAAAATCAGAATTAATAAAATAATAAAGATGACCAGAGTGAAAGATTCTTAAACTGGATTCTTTGAATTCTATAGAATTTTACAGGGTCTAAACATAAAGCATGCTATGTACTGGGTGTTTTTTTCTTTCATGGTTTGCAAAAATAGTTTCCATTGTATCTCAGAGGGCTCTCTATCTCCCAGTAGTTTGTATCATTTTTTATAGTATAAATAAATCATAATATGGTACATTCAAAATTCTATACAACCTCAATGAGATAACTGGGATCTCTTTAAAAAGTTACTTGTTGTAAACTGTAAATGTTCATCTGTACTACCTTTACTTAATTTGTTTACTTTAGAGAGAAACAAAAGAAATCAGTGCATAGTCAAAAAGAAATTTTATAGAAAAGTATTTTTTAAAAATCATATTTTTGGGGATCCCTGGGGTGGTGCAGTGGTTTAGTGCCTGCCTTTGGCCCAGGGTGCGATCCTGGAGAGACCCGGGACCTCGGGCTCCCGGTGCATGGAGCCTGCTTCTCCCTCTGCCTGTGTCTCTGCCTCTCTCTCTCTCTCTGTGTGACTATCATAAATAAATAAAAAAATTAAAATAATCATATTTTTGTTTTGAAATTCTGTCTTCTCCAAATTTTGTTCTGTGCATCTTTCAACTTTTACTTTACTTCATGGGTACAAACCTATAACCATTTTGATGATACTTTTTTCAAATATGTGCCAGCTTTTCAATTTCTTCCTCAAAAAATGGCACTTCATAATGGGTTGTATGCTACAGAAGAAATTGTGTTTATCACCTTACCTGTCTGTTCTATCTTATGCAGTTAAAAAAAAAGAATTTTATTTTTTGTATCTTCTTTATATCATTGGCTTATATTGAGCTATAAAACTAAGAAGTGTACTCTTTTCCCCCCTCACATTCTGCTATGTAAAATATTTAACAATTATTTAATAATTTCTATTGCCTGGGATCTCACAAAGCATTTTTTGTTAAGATTTATTTATTTATTTTAGATCTAGAGAGCACAAACAGAAGGACCAGAGGGAGAAGGAGAGAGAATCTCAAGCAGACGCCATGCTGAGTGAGGAGACCCATGTGGGGCTTGATCTCAAGACCATGAGATCATGACCTGAGCCAAGACCAAGAGTCCAACGCTTAACCAACGGTGCCACCCAGGCACCCCTCATAAAGTATTTTTTGACAATATCTCCTTTATTTCTCAAAATAACCCAAGAAGAATATTGTTACCGATTCTAACAGGGGATAAATAACTTGTCAGAGAGTAAATCTTTCCTCCCTCGAGGATCCTTGAACTTCTTTATTGGAATATTTGGATACAAGCCCAGCAATATGCATTTTTATCCACATAATTTCATCTTAATAGATTTGTGCCATCATTGGAAGCTATTTATTTTCAGATTTTTCTTGTTTCTGTTGTATATAATTAAATCATTTGATAACAATGGCTTATTCAGTAGGTAAGCCCCATAGGATATGCTAAACAGCAGGATTAATAAAACATGTAGGATGGACAAATGACTCAGGTCATTAGCAAATTTCCTCTAGTTGATATTAATTCATTAATCGCTATCCTTTGGGTATACCTACATAATTAGTTACACATTCACTAATCAAATTACCATTTATCCCATACATTCCTATCCTATTCACAAATATATTCCGAAATAATTTATCTTCTTTTTGATCTTATTCTTATAATGGCTTTAGTGTGGTCTCTTTAACTATGCTTACTGATAAGAGAGATTTTTACCTAAAATGCAAATATCCATGTTGAAATTCTTTGCCAGATATTTCTTGTGTCATAAGTCAGCTAAAAATATTTAAGTTTAGTGATTCTGTTCTTTCTGTAAATGGCTAGATATTTTATCCTGTGTTAAATAATACTGCAAATAATGAAAATGACAGCTAATATTTGTTGACTGTAAATTTGTGCCAGATAATGAGACATTTATATGGATTATCTCACTTAATCCTCACCATAATGTATGAGACAAATCCAACTATTATTCCTATTTCACAAACTGGAGACAATAAATGGAGGATTTCTACAGGACTGGTGTTAAACACAGGAGACTTGGTGCTAAAAAAGCTACTTATATGAAAAGTACATTCATTCAGTAAGTGGTAAACTTTATGATTGTGTCTTATTTTATCTTGTTTACCATCACTTAATGTTGGCTCCTAGTAAATTCTGTATGAATGAATGAATGAAAGCATAATTTCCAATAATGTTGGTTTTGCTTCAGGATACATCTATTTTATTTTAGTATACATCACATGTAGAGTCGAACGACATCTCTCTGCTAATGAGTAGGAAAAAAATCATTATACACTGTTCATGGCTAAGCCAGCCTTCCTGCAGATGGCATCATCCAGTGTGATGATGCACACATATTGTGTCATTGAGTATGACTTCTTCAAAATGTCTCTGAATGTGAATGCTTGGACTTGACTCCCACAGGTCTTGAATTGATAATAGCTCTTTTTTTTTATAATTTTTTTTATTTATTTATGATAGTCTCACAGAGAGAGAGAGAGGCAGAGACACAGGCAGAGGGAGAAGCAGGCTCCATGCACCGGGAGCCCGACGTGGGATTCGATCCCGGGTCTCCAGGATCGCGCCCTGGGCCAAAGGCAGGCGCCAAACCGCTGCACCACCCAGGGATCCCGATAATAGCTCTTTCTAATGACTCTTTTTCATAACCAAGGGGAAACAGTAGACAAGAAGAATCTTTTATTGTCACAAGACTGATTGAGGAGCAAAATGAAATGGTTCCAAAAGCTACAGACTCTGTTTTAATAAAAAGCTATACTTTTCTCTGTTTTTCAAGATTGTGATAAAATATATATAACATAAAATTTACCATTTTAACTTTTTTAAGTGTACTGTCCAGTGGCCTTAAGTGCATCCACATTACTGAGCAACTATCATCACAGTCCATCTCCAGAACTTTATCATCTTTCCAAATTGAGACCCTGTGCTCATTAAACCATAATTCCTCCTTCCTCCACGAAGGAACTGTTGAAAAGAAATCTCACTTGGAAGATCACGAAAACTGAGTAAAATTAAATCACACTGTATTAAAGGGTCACTTTCTAAAGTCCAACCCACTTGTGTGTGTATATATATATGCTGTGAAAAACTGCCTGAAAATATAAGTATTTTCCTTTTATTCTATATAATTCATGAATTAATTTACTTTATTTCCATGCTCAAAATTTTTTACCATAATTTTATCTGTTATAGTTAATTCTGATCAAAGAGGGTTAGTACCAAAATCAATAATGGTTGTTAGGATACATGTAGGAGGACAGGCTCTACTTCTGTAACTAACGATAGAAATGTAGGTACGGGAGATTAAGGGTGTGTCATTTATATTGTGAAGGATACAGTGGCATGGAAGAAGAATTACTCTTGATAATGGAAATGCATTTGTGGAGAACTGAGCTTCTTTGGTGATAAAAGCAGCTCTACAAATCTGGTATAATCCTGATTCTAGCGAGTAAAAGTCTTAAAATTGCACATCAAAGGAACACCTGGAAATATATTATTTGACTCAAATAAAATGATTTTATATTTAAGATTTTATATATCTCTTTAAAACATATTATATTTATTCATGAGAGACACAGAGAGAGAGGCAGAGACATAGGCAAAGGGAGAAGCAAGCTCCCCACAGGGAGCCTGATGTGGGACTCCATCCCAGGACTCCAGTGCACACCCTGAGCCTAAGGCAGACACTCAACCACTAAGCCACCCATGTGCTTCAATTTTTTAATAGTACTTTGAATATCACTTATAATTCTTTAAATAAATACTCCTGTTTTAGAAATACAGTCAGGTATCTCCATTAGATGTCCACGGAAATTCTATGAACAAAGCTTGGCAATACATTAATTTTACAAGTACCAAATGTATAGAGTCGATGATCTTTTTTTAAATTCTTATTTCCACTTGCTAAAATGGCAAAGGAAACAAATCAATTTATTTTGATTTATGAAATGTCATGACCTATTTGAGATCAATGCCTTGAATTCCTGAAAACCTCTTATAGCCTAGGCACGTTTTTTCACTCTTGAGTTCCCCATCAACCTCTTTTGCATTTCATTTAAATAGTAAAAGCAGTTGAGCTGCATCATTTAGTAACTCTTATTTCACCCTCCATAAACTCCACTTTCTGCCTTCAAGGATACAATAGCATTAGCAGTTGGCCTTTTTTTTTTTTTTTTTTTTTTTTTTGAGACCCAAAAATGTCTTAGGTTTCAGGACTAAGCAAGTTGTCCATAAATGTATTTTCTAGTCCATTTGTTACATCTGCAGTAATAAATGTCCACATTTGGCAATTCTCAGTAATAAAATGTTTGTATAAGCGTATGAGACATTTAAATCAGCAGAAGAACTTTCTCACATGCTATGTACAATGTTCTTACTATATATGGTCTAGTACTAACATGCCCCAGGTTTTAATGGGTTTCACTTATGGTATTCCTGCCCTAAAAAACAAACCTTGCAAGAGAAATAAATATGTTTTGATTTATGAAGGTTCATATGGCCATTTTTATTAGCTTTTTAGCCTTGCGGTCAGGTGTGTTTTATAACAGAAACAAGCATTCACAATAACTTGCCATCTGGAACACTGGTTTTAGCTTTTCTTCCTTTGGATACCTAAATATTCCATTAATAGCTAGCTCTGACAACACTCTTGTATCAAGTATGTCTTGGGCCTGGCCCCTAAAGAATACCCATTATGAAATTTGCGAGGCATATTTTCTATAAAGTTGGGCTAGGTTTTAGCCTTTTTCTGAATTTATGTAACAAACACTTTCCGACCTCAGCAACTTTTTAAAAATATTGTCTGTGTGACAGAATGAAAGTCCAACTCTGAAATCTTGTGAGACTTATATTGAGTTTGTCATTTAATTACTCTTTTTATAAACAGCAACATTCTCATTTAAGTTTTCTTCAACATATTGCTTCTTGATTATTTTTGTTGTCCTGGGAAACTAGATATCTGGATTTTTAATCACTTGAACTATTTCAGAGTGAGGTATCTATATCTATAGATGTGTCTACATAAACAATATGAAAATAGTTGATTTGAACTAATTATTTTTAGGGGAATTCCAGAAATTTAAACACTTTTTAAAGTAAATATTTATTTTAGATGGACAGAAAACAATACATCAGGTTCCTTGCCTTGATGTTTCTTGGGAGGAAGGAGTTAATGAATGGGTATGTTAATTTTTAACTACAGAGTGCTTTTAAGTTGTTCTACATACACATGCAGGAAATACAGAGTTTATCTTTCTCACCTCAATTGAGGAAAATATTAGGATTTAGATTAAAGCTCTTTAATCCCCAGAAAACTCCTACATCCAGAAATCTATAAAACTACATGATATAGGATCTACGACAATTTTCAGGAAACAAAGTTTATTTAGGAATATATCATTTGGAAAGAGTAACCATTCCAATATTGTTGACTTAAAAATGATAATAGACAAAAGAAAGAGAAAAATTATATGAATTAAAAATTGTTCATTTTAAGCTAGTTTCTGTAACTAGGATGATGAGGATAATAACCACTAATAGTGGAAATAGTATTTACTGAATTCATATCATATGTGAATTATGCATTTTCTAATTTAATTCAGCATTTGAGTCCCTGATGTAAAATAACTGATCAGAATCCCTGTCACTCTGCTTCAATATTCTTGTATCAGTTGGAGTCCTGTCAGGAAAACAAAAACTACTTTAGATACTTCTAATCCAGGGAATTTTCACATAGGAATTGGTTGCAGCTGGGTTGGAAAGGCTGGAGGAGCTAAAGAGAAGAGAAAGTTGTTATCAAAGATCATGAGGCTTTTATAGCTCGAATGGAAACAGCCCACACAGACCATTTAACTGCTGGAGGTCCCAGTTTCCAGCATAGTTGCTATTAGAAGAGCATCACCCGTGATCAGAAGAATGGGGGTCTGCTCTCCTGCTGAGAGCCCAGATCCCTGGAGTCACCCTCAGGTCCCTTAGTGCTTCTGTTATTAACACAGGAATCACTAGGAACCGAAAAACAAATGATGCTTCCTTTCTTACTCCTTCCTTTTGTTGACCTCCATTGGCAGGATGTGTTAGAGACGCAGCTCACTCATGGGAGGGAGTATGGAGAAAGAGTTTGGTTATTGTTGCTCTTCATTTTGTTTGCTTGTGCGTTGGGTTTTGCTTTTTGGTAGACTTATAACCTTGATGTTATGGAGAATCATATGCAGAAGGAGAACGTAAAGCTGAGAGATAATAGATAGAACCCAGCACAGATGTTACCATGCTACGTAAAAGAAGGAAATCTTGTCATTTATGAATGAATCTGGAGTATGTTATGCTAATTGAAATAAGCCAGACACAGAAAGACAAATACTGTATGATCCCACTTATATGTGGTGGTTGTAAGAGCTTGAGTGGGGGGTGGGGGAGGTGGAGAATTTGGCAAAGGGTACAGACTTTCAATTATAAGATATATATATATATATATATATATATATATATATATGTTTTAGAGATCTAATGTGTAGCAAAGTGACTGTACTTAATGTATACTTGAAGTTTGCTATATTTAATAATGCATACTTGAAATTTAATGAGAGTAGATATCAAGTGTTCTCACCACACACATATATATACATACTCACATATTTTTTATACACCCACACACACATATGTAAAACTATGAGGTAGTAGATATATTAATTAGCTCAACCCTTTCATTATGTATACATGTATCAAAACATCATGTTGTATACTATATATATATATATACATACAATTTTGTCATAGTTAAATCTGGTACAAAAAAATTAATAGAAAACAAAAGATCCTACACAGATCTTTGAATAGATTAAGAAAACCCAAATTCCAGGACACCTGGGTGGCTCAGTGGTTGAGCCTTTCCCTATAGTTCAGAGCATTGATCCCAGGATCCTGAGATCAAGTCCTGCATTAGGCAAGCCTGCTTCTCCCTCTGCCTATGTCTCTGCCTCTCTCTCTGTGTCTCTCATGAATAAAAAAATAAAAATCTTTAAAAATAACAACAAAACAAATTCTGAATCACCTTTCCTAGTGAACTTTGAACAAAATGCAAAAGTCATGTTTATCTGAGTAATTTTTGGTGGACAACAATTTAGCCTACTAGCCGTTTTACCTTTGTATCATGAAATACTACATGTAAAAAAGTGTATTGCCTCCTTTGGGCAGAGAGCAGTTAAGATGCTCTTTTACTCTTGTGCTTTTATTTTTCTCACTTACATACTTTTCTTGGATTAATCTCATTCACTTCCATGTCTTAAACTACCATCTATATATACCAATTCTTAAGATTTGGTCCCAATTAATTCACTAATCAATGATTCACAGAATTTTTTAGTGATATCTTCCTTAAAAATCATATCTAAATATTCATCTGCCTAAAGAAGCTTTAAGGAAGGTAGACTGATATTCCATATGATGTCATGATTTTGAAAAATTCTATCTTCGTCTATTAAGACTGCTATAACAAAAATACCATAAACTGGATGTTTAAGCAACAATAAGTGTTTATTTCTCATAGTTCTCAAGACTGGGATGTCCAAAGTGCTGCCAGATTCAATGTCTGATGAGGATATAGGACTAGGGGAGCTCTGTAGGATCTTTTATAAGATTACCATCCCATTCATGAAAGCTCCAACCTCATGACCTAAGCACTTGTCAGAGACTTCCCTTCCTAATGCTATTGCACTGAGAACATTGGGTTTCAACATATAATTTTGGGGGACACAAACATTCACTTCATAGCAAATTTGATTTTTTTTTGGTAGTAATATTCTTAGCTTTATTTTAAAAAAAACAACAAACATATCAACTATAGTTTTTTCTTCATGATTGCTATGAGATTTCATAAAAATTATCTATCTTTAACTTTGGACAATTCAATGATAATTTAGATATGATATGTCAAGACCTTTTTATTTTATTTTATTTTTTTAAAGATTTATTTATTTATTTATTCATGATAGACAGAGAGGAGAGAGAGAGAGAGAGAGAGAGAGAGAGAGAGAGAGTCAGGGACACAGGAAGAGGGAGAAGCAGGCTCCATGCCAGGAGCCCGACGTGGGACTTGATCCCGGGACTCCAGGATCGCGCCCTGGGCCAAAGGCAGGCGCTAAACCGCTGAGCCACCCAGGGATCCCCTCAAGACCTTTTTAGTTCACTAATTATTGTTATATAATTTGTTTGGATTTTCTCTGTATCCAATCATAACCACACCGAATATATTGTTTCTTCCTTCCTGTGCTTTTCTTCTATTTCTTTTAACTTACTTTATTTCACTGGCCAAGATAGCCAATACCATGCTAAATAGAAACAGCAATAGGATGCAGGGGTTTTGTGTTTTGTTTTTCGCTTTTTCCCTAAGGGAAAATAATTTAAATAATCTTTTATTATGGATCATTGAATTAATTTTTTGTTTTTCTTTTTCAGAGGCTTATTTATTAAAGAAGTTCTCTATGGTGAATACTAACAGCAGCACTTCTGTTGAGATAAGAATACATTTTTTTTTCTTTTTTCCTATTAATGTGGAGAATTTATCAATTGATTTTCAAATGTTAAAATATTTTTCTATTCCTGTAAAATACTCCCAATTTGTCATGATGGATTTTGAGTTTCTACATCACTGAATTTGATTTGCTAATATTTTGGTCAAGATTTTACATCTATGTTTATAACAAGGAGGGATTTGCCCTTTGTTTTTGTTGCAATATCCTTGTCAGGATTTGATATTAAAGTTAAAACTTGTGATACAAAATGAATTAGAAAATATCCTCTTCTTCTGTTCTCTTCAGATATATAACTGATATTGGATTACTTTTTGAAAATTAGTAAAATTACTGATGAAATTACCTGAGCATGAACTTTTCACCATAAGAAAGTTTTTAGTAACCAATTTTATTTCATTAATAGATATTAAATTATTTCGAATTCTATTTATTCTTTTATCAAGTTATAAATTACGTTTTTCAAGGCATTTGTCATTTTATTTTCACTTTCAAACTTGTTAATTGAAAGTTGATCATTGTATTTTCTTTGCATATGTAGTGATGCCTGATGTTTGGGTTTTCTTCTCTATTGAGTCTCAGGCTCTTCCAGCTGAGCTAGCTGAGTGCTCTTGGTTTCTTTTGATTTTATACTTGAACAGTATTAGTTGGGTTTATCAAGTTAATTAATATTTACAAACACTATTCTTAACTTTCTCCTATTTTATGATAGTTACTTCTCAGCTTAGCTGTTTGAGTCCAGTTGCTTTGTAAGTGCACCTCCGATCTCTCTGCACACTCACAGGTTTGCCAGACTTAGGCATGCAGTAGCCAAAGAGTATTGCAGTGAAAATGACCAAAACTGACCCAAAGTCGTGAGGACATTTCAGAGTTCAATAGTCGCCACCAACTAATCAAAATTGGTGTCTGTAACATCTAGGTTAGCCTCTGGTTGGCCCCATATGGCTCCCCATTCCATTCTTGATATAGTGACAGGAGGCCAGAACATGCAAGGTTATCCAGACTATACAAAACAGTGTGTGATGTTTCAGAATTTTAGAACAAATTGGGAGAAAGGAAGGAGACAATGAGGACTTTGTATTTGACCCTGTTAAATTTTACATCTTATTTAAGGTTATTTTCACATTATTTTAAGGATTTAGAATATCTTATTTTGGCTTTCTTCTTGTTTACATTGCATATTTGAATATTATGATACCTGCAAATTTGATATAGAAAATTATATTTACTAAGCAATGAAATATTACTTAATAGAAAGTAATTTATTTCCATACTCAACGAAATGTTCCATTTTATACGTAAATGAGAAGACAAATTTAAGAGGTATCCTGTAAATGAAAATGAATTTCCCTAATATTTTCAGTACCTCCTCTGTTATGTTCTTTCTCTGCGGGCACTCACTTTAATATGTCTTGCTATTAGTGTCACCCAGTTAAGGGAGTAGAAAAATTTATTTGATTTAATATAAATTGTTATATATGTAACATATACCTATGAATATTAAGTATTAAGAGTGTCATATTCATTAAACACCTATTATTCACATTTTTCCTTGGAATAGTAAGATTGTATGTGAGAAATGACTGTCTTTAGAGGTGTCTTAAGTACTTCATTTTTGATATAAATTAAAATATACCTCCAATAGTCTACAATCTATAATTTTCAAGGTCAGACATCTAACTGTTAATCTTTAAATTCAGTCCATATATCTGACTATTTTATACTTATTATAATAAGACAGGCATTTCAGAGAAGTAAATAATAATATTACTATGAAAATATTTGCTGATAGAGCATATTGTGTTAAACTAAATTATCATAAGTAATTATGCTTCAAAATAGTCAATTTCATTTTCATTGTTCCCAATTGCATATTCTACTCAGCTCTCATTTTCTTCAGGCATTAGAAGATTTCATCAGGTGAATACATTTTAATAAAATCACTTGTTCACAAGTGTCTTTGATTGGCCTGTGGTTATTTGTATAAGCATCCGGGTAGAGAGCCGCATTAAGTACAATCATTGGTCTCAGGGACGGTGTAAAGGAGGCAGAATTTGTCTTCAGTATTTAATTCTCCTTATTTTGTCAGTTCTTATGTCCTTTTCAGAATTTAGTTGTCAAAAAGCCCGGTTCTTACTTACTTTCCTTCTTCCAGTTTCTCTCTGTGTCAGTTAGCTGCAGGACCTGGTCTATGGTTAGGTAGGAAGGGATGGCATTCTACGGTTACTCGGCCTTAATTAGCTGATGATTCTAAGCTCTGTTCCTCAACTATGTAACCTTGGGAAAATATTCCAGCTCTTGAATGTCCATCTGTAAAATGGACATCAGAGTAATACCAAACACATAATTTTGTTTTGGGAACGAGATGATGCATATTAAGATTTTAACATAGCACTTGGAACAAAAGAATCACTCACTGAATATTTACTGCTGTAGTGTCACAGGGCAGTGCCCTGCTCTAACAATGGTCTCAATTGTGTTCCTGCTCAAACACAAGCCTGTTGTTCTCTCAAATAACGGTGCAAAGTGGATGTCACAGTGTGAAAGGTGGGCTTTGCTTTCTGCAGTCATTCAGAGACCCAGGCTTCTTTCTTTCTCCCCCTCTTCCTCTTCCTTCTTCACCCCAATGTCTTCTTCCCAGTGATAATGATCCCTCTTTATAGGTATTGTTGAAATTTACTCTTCAGTGTCTTTATTCCTTCCAGAATTCTGCCCCATTGGAGTACTATTCATCTGATAATATACTCAGACTAACTTAGGCCTGCCTCATGACAGTTATATGTCCTACCTTTTGGTGTTTACCTTTTAAGTGAAACTTAATGATCCTTATACAAATGAGTAACAGATAAGGCCAAGCATCACCTAGGAAGTGCTGGTTGGAAAGGCCTGTGAGAGGAGAGATGTTCTCCTGGTCATATCTTAATTCCCTATCAGTCTCACTCTGTTTTTGGGTTCTACTTCTCCAAGGTACATATGTGACTTTTCAGTCATTCTCTATTCTTAAGTGACTATACTAATAGAACAAGGAGAATTGAAGCAAATTTTAGTTAGTTTGTTAAGAAAGCTCTGAGAAATTCAGTACTTTTTTATTCATTCATTATTACTTCCTTTACTAATCGTTATTGCATTGGAAAATAGCTGAAATAATGAGAAAACAAACCTCCACAGGTTTTTTTTTAAATATTTTATTTATTTATTCATGACACATACACACACACACAGGCAAAGACACAGGCAGAGGGAGAAACCGGCTCCATGCAGGGAGCCTGATGTGGGACTCGATCCTGGGACTCCAGGATCACACCCTGGGCCAAAGGCAGGCGGCGTTAAACCGCTGAGCCACCCAGGGATCCCCCTCCACAGGTTTTTAACTGTTACATATGCTAACCTATGCACATATTTAGCCATGTATTCTCCACGGTCCCTGTTATAATGGGTGAATGCATTGCTGTCCTACCCAGGGCCTCATCTATGCTGGAATCCAACCCCTTCTGAGGGACAGATATGCTCATGTGGTTTTGAATCCACTTTGTGTAAGTATGTTTGTAATGTATGGACTCTTCAGAGCATGGATCTCGGTGCCGGTGCCCTCTTGCCCAAGTGTTCAAGGAGGTCCTGTCTGCATAATGAGATTGTTTTTGACTTAAGTGAGTCAGTTCAGTCAGCATAGAATGTTGCTCTCATGTCCTCTGACCTAACAGTAAAATCAACCCTTTCTTCTACATTTAACTTCTAGGATATAGTTTTTCTTGTTTTGTTGTGTTGTGTTTTAAAAGGTTTTGTTTTTTCCTCTTCCTTAGTGTGTGATCCTTCTGTCCTTCCATAGCTGCTTGCTAGACTTACCTTCTGGTCCATTCTTTCACTGTAACCTGCGTTAAGTATTTCCTTATACCTTTTCTGAAAGGCCAACATATATTTGATGGCACAAAAAGGGACGTTCACACACTGTTCACTCTGCAAATGATCATTAAATCAATGGTTAGACCACTGGTGCTCAAAGAGGAATTACGTGAAGATATTTTATAGTTTACTGGTATCTGGGCATCTCAGAGATTAAACTTGGAAACCAGTGTGCCCAGGTGCTAGATTTTATCACCAGGTGATTCTAATTTAAAATGAGTATTGAGAATCAGTGGATTAGATTTAAGACATACTCTTGATTATATGTATATATATATTTAAGAAAAGTAGGTTATGATGTCCTAGAAAGTCAGGTCCTTAAAAAAGAAAAAAAAAAAAAAGTAAAACAGCAAAATAATAATAAAATCTTATCTGTCCTACTAAGTGGTTTACCTTCAAATTTCCATCACTGGTTAGAAGGAAACCACCCAGAAGTTTTCTCATTCAAGCAATCAGCAGACTGTACTCTATTCACAAACACTTGGAGAAATCACTTGATTGGTCTAGTAGATACGCATCACTATTCAGTGAAGTAGCAGTAGGAGGCTGAGTTCAAAAGTGAAAACCTAGCCCTTGTGTGCAACTGTCTAAGAAAACATTTGTAATGAAAAGGCTTACGGGAGGATTCTAATGGAACTGACTCCCTTGATCTATTTTAATGTAAAAAACAAAAAAAAATGTTTTGCTTTTTCAGAGTTTTGTTTACACTTATTTAGGCTTTACATATGGTTTTACAGAACTTCCCAGAATAGCACCTGCTATTTCCAAGTTTAAAACTGGGAAAATGGTTCTAGTTCCTCACGTTTAGAGTCTATTTATTATTCTCGTTAACATACTTGCTTCCCTGCAATGCATCATCACATTGGTCCTAAGAGTTAAAATGAGTTTCTACTTTTAGGTAGAAAATCTACTGACAGTACTTAGCATATAAAAGACATTCCATCAGTGTCATTTCTCTTGGTCAAAGTTATGTGATTACTAATGTTTTAGGATTAGATAAAATCCTAAAGCTCCTGCCAGTCAGGGCTCTTTCAAGTGTATTTTGGGATATTTGTTCACTTTCTTAATGCATATTTACACAAGGTAAAAATAAGAAAGTAGCCAGTAAAATGCTAAATACTATCTTATCTCAGAAGTATAATGTACACACAAAAAATGCATCAGCAGTGTTTTCTTAGGCCATCGTTTCTTCATAAGATAGAATACAAAATTGTGAAAATACATTTGAAAGCAGCTCTGTTGTGGAAACCATGCATTGGTTCCCTCATTAAATGACAACCAGGAAATTTTAAAGTGAGAAAAATGTTTGCCTTCAAGCCTGGGCTTTGTTAGTAGAAATGCAAACCACAAGTGTGGTTTCATCATATTTTCTCGCATAGGGTAGAATGTAATCAGATAAAATAAGCTCTGTAAGAGATTTTATATATCTGAGAGTGAACTGTTCTCACAGTTCTCAGGTAAAGAATGTATCTGTTCCTCTGTCACCTGCAGAAAATCTGACATGAAGTCAGTCCAATCCCCATTTGCACAATTAGACTGCAATTAAAGGTCCTGAGGCTGGAATAGAAGTAGATGACCAGATGCTTCAGTGAATTGCCTCTCCTGATCTCCTCTCATTTCAGCTCCCAACCTGTGTCTATAAATCAAAGTCATTTAAAGAAATATTTCAAAATATAAGCCCCTGCCGTAATCTATACAGACTTTTAATTAAAACTTTAAAAAAAAAAAAACTTTTAAAATAAAGAAATATCAGTCTCGCTGGAGAGTCATGTTCATGCATTTGTTTTCTATATGCAGTTTTATTCTTTTAGACTATATCTGTAGGATATTTCAGAGGCAAGTAGGACAGTATGTACTGATATAGGTGGCAATGTTTCACAAATAGTTTCATTTTTAAATGATTGGTTTTATAATATTTATAAGGATTTTTTTAATAAAGCAGCAGTGACAAAAACCTCTGAATTATGTCTTAATAACCCTGCTTTTAAAAACATAGCGACATATTACTATACACCAATCAGAATGGATAAAATAAAAACAGTGACCAAACTAAAAGCTGGGGAAAACTGTTTAACTCATACATTGATAGTGGTAAGAAAATGGTACAGCCTCTTTGGAAGTAGTTCGGAAGCTTCTCACAAAACAAACATACATGTAACCATATGTCCAAGCACTTGCACTCTTGGGCCTTTATCCCAGAGAAATGGAAACCCAGGTTCATGAAATAACCTGTAAATGAATGTTTATGGTGGCTTTATTCATAATAGTTCTGAACCAGAAAACACCCATATATCCTCTAGTAAGTGGATGGGTAAACCAACCAGGATACAGCCATACAGGGAAATGTAGTGTTGGATAGCTCTCAAGAAAATGATGCTCAGTAAAAAACACTATCTCAAAAGGTTACAGTATGACTCCACTTCCACAGCATTCCTGAAATCACTAAACTACAGAAGTAGAGAACAGATTGAGTGGTTGCCAAGGGTGAGGAAGAGGGATAGACAGGGAGCAAGGGAGATTGGTGTGGTGACTGAAGGGTGATAGAAGGGATTTTTGCACTGATAGAGTCATTCTGTATCTTGATGGCACTTGTAAATGCACAAACCCACACAGATTTATGCACACATATAAATGACAATTAAACTGGAGAAGTAGGAAAATAGGAATAAGATCAGTGGCTTTTAAGTAGGATATTATCTTGCTTGTGATACTGTATTAAAGTTTTGCAGAATGTTAATAGTGGAAGACTTAGGTGAAGGGCTGACAAGATCTCTTGCATTATTACTAATAATTGCATGTGAATCAGCTCTTATTTCAAAATAAAAATTTAACTTCTAAAATAAGCAAAACATGTTATGTTTTATCTGAAAAAGCCTTAAGTGTCTTCCTATTTCGCTTGGAATGCAAGTCTAAATTCTTACAAGAGCCCTATTTGATCAGGACCCTATGTGTAGGGCCCTATTCTGGCTTCACAAAGCCTAAGTCCAACCTCACTAGACCCTCTGCTCTTGTTCAAAAAGGTAAAACATTTGTGCAGCCTCTTATCTCCGACTGGAATGCTCTTACTCTGCATGTTCATATAACTCTCTCTCTTACCTAATCGAAGCCTTTGATCACATCTCATTGTTCAGTGAGACATACATAAAACCATCATATTTAAATCCCAGCCTCCACAGCCCTTGTGTGTTGGGCGTGACCTCAGATTCTTGTGCCCCCTCCTCCTTTTACTCCAGCCGTTGCTGTGGCAACCCAATTCTGTGCAGCTGTATATTCTTCTTCTTCTTTTTTTTTTTTTTCCCCCTCAGCTGTATATTCTGATAGCACCGTATATCTGCCACGTTCACTCTGGTGCTTGACCCTCACTTCATCCTGAGATGCCGGCAGAACCCAGCTCACCTGTAGCATAGACTTACAGGTGTAGGACATTACATCTCAGGGATCATCCCTTTCTAATGTGTGATGAGAGCCAGTGTGGAAGCGCTCCCTCCACTGGCTTCTTGAGTGGACAGTGCTGAGACACACTCCATAGGAAGGTACTTGCATCTCCATTGGATTTCCTTCCCTCCATGCTTTATCCTTCCCGTTGCTGTTCTTTGCATCACTTGCCAAAATAAGTTGTCCTCAAACATGATTTGTCTGATTATTCTTCATTTAGAAAGCTACAATATCTGGGCTCTGTAGAGACTTAATCAGATCTATTTTTTTCTTTTTTTTTTTTCTACAATGATTATATTATGATGTACAACTGATTCATCCTTTCTTAACTCCAGTGATCTGCCTTCCCCTGTATAGAATGTAGGTTCCATGACAATAGGGATCTTTGTTTTATTCACCAGTGCATCCTAAGTACTTACAAAAGTGCCTGGTATATTATATAAACTTTGCAAATACGTATTTAATAAAATAACTGGATGTGAATCTCTCATTTCTAAAGAGAAAGGTTTTTGAAGGATATCTGAAAGAATCCTACATGGCTCTCAGTGTAAGCAGAGCTACATTGAGAAGGGAAGGTCATTGGTAAGGTCTTTGGGAAGCTGCTGATGCGTAGCTCTTCTCAGGCACAGTTGTTAGATTATTCAGAGACATCGCATTTGATATGCATATCTGTATTCTCCTAATGGATTATCTCAAAGGGAGTCAGTGAAAGATCATTATGGAAGATTGGTAGTTGGCAAAAGGAAGAATAGTTGTAATGGAGAGCTAAAATCCAGTAAACAAGCAGCAACAGAAGTTGGAGACAATGTAAAAGAAGCTCCTACTCTCACTCAGGTGAATTACAACTTCCTGAGGTTCCCTGGCAATTTCAGAAAGTACCCACTTACATAATAGCTCCAATCAGCTGGAGCAGCCCCAAACCTGGAAATAACTCAAAAGCTCCCTCAGCCACACAAAGAGATCTAATCTAAACCTCAGAAATTACAGGAAATGAATGTGATTGGTGACTTTTTCAGCCTTAAAGAAACAAATTCATGCACAGACCAGTGGCACAGGTCAGTGCTAAAAACAACAACAGCAGCAAAAATTGGGCATGCCAGGAGTTTAAGGAAGAGAGACGCAAGAAAAAGGAGAGAGATGCAAACACCAGAAAGGCTAACAGGCACCTAGATGATGACAAGGAACTGTGCACATATTGATTAGAAGCGAATAATTGAGAGCAGGAACAAAAACATCAGAAATGGTCAAGAGAGAAGAGAAAGCACAAAGAACAATGGGACAGCAGTGGCTTCCTGGGTGGGTGGGGGGGCGATGCTCTGCCCTTTCCATGCCCCCCCCCAACCCTAGTGGGTGGTGCTTCACTGAAAGAGAGGAGTAGTAGGTCAGGGCAGGGGTGGTGGGGGCATATGTGGAGGATAGGGTGAGTAGCCGTGAAGGGCAAGCCAAGTAAATCCTCCAGATCTTGATTGCCTGGAAGGGTTGCTTGCTTGTGCACCTGAGAGCAAAGGTTGAGGGCCAGCCGGTGTGAAAGGTAACAGGGTGGAACTTTCTCTGAGCCCTCGCACAGACGGAGACACACTGCTTTGATTCCCTGGCTCTCTGCTGCTGCTGGAAACTTCCTTCACTGTCTTCTGTCCTCCACCACGTGGCCCTAATCTGCATTTCCCAAACCATCTCCCATTCTTCTTCTAAACTCTCAAACGTTTCACTGACCACTCCTAAAACACAGCCTTTGGTTCCTGTTTCTCTTGTCGGCATCACATTCATATAATTTCTTTTCCATATCAAATATTTTCCCTGATGGTTTCTACTTCAAAACTCATTCCTTCCTCCAGATGACCAGATGTACTATCTTGAAAAGTCTGCTCTGATATCCTGAGCTGCATGTGAAATGATTAGTATCTAATCCACTGGACGCTCCATTTGCCTCCCTCTCTTACATATGATTTTTGTGATTATTTGGTCATATGTCCTCTCATTTTATTACTAGCTCCTTGAAAACACAAAATATGGAATTGAGTTCTTCAGACTTCTCTCGAACTCACGCATCCTAGGGTTTGATTATCTAAAAACCAACAAGTGATTGAGAAAATAGAAATCCATATTTAGCCTGAATGGGTGATCTGGGAAGTTTTGATGTATTTGTAAATTATTTGTTTAGAGGTCATAAATCAAGTAGCTTTGTACGCATTCTTCAAATTTAGAGGTAATTATCTTGAAACTAAAACTAGGAAATTATGCACAAACTAAATAAATAATGCACATTGTTTACATCACTGTTTCTCAGAATGATAATCTTTAGTCTCTTTATTTTTTGTCTTTAGACTTCATTTCTTTAGTTTCCCAAATAAAGGTAGCATAATACTTTGGGTAATGAATGAGCTCTTTTTAACATGTTGATAACTTTTAACCGTTGTATTTCTTAGGACCCTTTGTCTATATATCATTTAGAAGACAGTTATAATTATCATGCTATCCCTAACCCAAATATATATCTTGTCTCATCTATATTTGCATTATCCTCCGTATAAACTCTTTCACAAACAGACCAGCATTTCCTCTAACCCTGTAGCTACTCTCAAGTCACAGAAGAAACATTTCATGTGCTCTTCTTCCTTACCTCCCATCACCCCTGGGTTTTGCTGTCACAAGCACGGTGATACTACTTTTAATAGAATCATTAATGATGCTCTAGTGTCAAAACTCCAGGACGCAGATCATCATTATCTAACTAGACAATGTTTTTCCATGTTTCCTTCCCTCTCTCCTTTTCTTCCTTCCCTTCTTTTAATTCTTTTTGTGAATTTAATTTTGGTTTGACCTCTTGGTATAAAACAATTTATTTTACTTTTTAAAATTTTTTGTTTCAAACCTATAAAAAAAGTTGCAAGAACAGTACAAAAAAATGACCACATTTTCTTCACCAACATTCCCAACTGTTAACAGTTTATCACATTGCTCCATCACGGTTTCTCTTCCTGTGTGTGCTTAGACACACGTACCACACTGCCTCATCAGCCCTAACTCCTCCAATATGTATCTCCCCAAACATGAACTCTTATTAACATTACACAACCCACTCGTGCAGAAAATAAAGTGATAAAATGCTACAGTTCAACCAACATTTCTCACTCAAGTTTTGCTGACTTTGCCGACAACATTTCATTTTCTTTTACAGACTTTCTCCAGGAACAGATATTTTAGTTGTCTTTTCTATCAGTGGCCCTAAGTCTGGAACAGTCTTTCCATCCTTCTGTTATCTTTGATGGTCGTTAAGAGTATGGATCTTTCATTCTGTGGGATGGTCCTCAAATCTACTCATATGAAATTTTCTCTTGATTGGACTCAGATCATTTGTTCTTGGAAGGAACCTATGCTCAAATGATGTGGTGCTCTTCTCAGCATATCACCTCAGTAGGCACACTATTTTGACCTATCTTTGCTGATTTTTAAATTACCGGAGCAAGTTGGTGTCTGCCACATTGTCGTCAATATAAATTTGCCATGTTCCTCCTTTACCCTCTTTGGTATGGAAGACGGTATTCTAACAGTATGCCGTTGTACTTAGCATCAATATGCCACCTGTCTAATCTTCTATTCATTCATAGGCATTAACTTCAAGGAAGATTTGTGACCCCTTGACCCCGTTAATTTTAAAATTTATTTATTTATATTATGGTTGTTTAAATGGACTTATATTCAGTATGTTATAATCTAAAGCTCTCATTATTCATTTCTATACTTGAATTGATCTAGTTGGACCAGCATAGCTTTCCCCAAGCTGGGCTCCTGAGTCTTTTGACATATACTCATCTTTTTTTGTACAATTATTTTCCTTTATGCCAAAAAAGAAAGTTTTGGATCATCTTCTACTTTCCAGTTCCCTGATTGAGAATCAGCCTTCTCCCCAGGGAGCTCTGGTGGAACAAAGTATTTAGAAGTCAAGATCTGTGTGCTTGGTGTTCTAATTTAAAAGGCCATTCCATAAGATTACCACTTTCTGGATGACATAATATTGGTAGGACCAGTGGATCACATGGTCATGGGATTGCTCTGTTGGCTTTTAGGTCAAAGAAAATATTATATAGTAGCCCATGTTGCTGATTTAGAAACTGTGACCTCTTGAATGATGGTGCTGTCAAAGCTTCTATGAGCCAGTAAATCAAGCCATATCAGAAATAGGTGGCAATCTTTATCAGTAAATACAACTGCCCCTTTTTAGGTGGAACTATCTTGTATAATCAACACTAAAGTGTCTGGTTGGTCTTCTTGACAAATAGTACCATGTCAGTTACTAATATTTGTTGCTTTATGTAGTAAAACTCAAACAAAGCGTTTCCTATTCTGCTTACTTCCTTGGACCCTTTTCTGTTTTCTTCATACTTTTTTTTTTTTTGATGATTATCATGCTTTGCTCTTCCATTGGTTTCTTAATATATTCCATTCCAAGTTGGCCTTTTATTGTCAGGCACCATGATGTTATTTCCAAAAGTTCTACACAATAGGTTTGACTTTGATTTCACTATTTATGAGGTATATTGTCTATAATTTTGGGAAAGAACCCTAGTTGAACTCCCAATTCATCTACTCTCTGTTCCTTCGAAAACAGTTGCAGATCAAATGACATCATGGAGGACATATAAATGCTTTCCTTTGCATATTGTTAAAGGATATAAAAACACCTATTAGGCATTATAGTCCTTTTCAACTACAAAATGGTGTATTGATATTAGATGGTAACAAATGTTGAGAAGGAAATCAGTTCTAAGAACCAGAATAGTAAAACACACATTTAACAAATCAATTTAATACAATTTGCCATTGCCATAATACATTTGCCAATGACATAAATATTGTCATTTTTTCAATCATATATGATGGTCATCAAGTAACAATTTGATGTTAGAGCTCACCATTTTAGTCAAATAATCTTTTCTACTACCATACACACTGATGTCGGAAAGCTTAAAATCAGAGGAGGATAAGATTTATATTCTGTAACATCAAAAATGTGTTGGTCCACATGTTTATATTTATGCATGTGTCTACAGAAAGGCTGAAAATTTAAAAATCATAGTAAAAAAATAACAAAAAGGTAAATGACACTCTATCCTCATTATGTTAGCTCTTGGGTAATCGACATCTCTTTGCAATATGAACAGGTGATTATGGAGTCAATGACAATGTTACTGACGCCTGAATATTTCTCACATTAGTGACTAAAAATACTACAGAGACCCTAAAGAACATATACTTGCAAGGTTACATATGAACTGTGTTATATGACAAACTTTGATTGTTGTCTTAAAACAATAGAACAATAATGCTGTGAAGAAATTCAGCAAAGAAGCATGAATTTATATTTCACACAGCTACAAATTCTCCACATATATGAAAAACCATATTTACTTCCTGTTAAGGAGATTATCATGTCTTTCCTAACACCTCCGCTTCTTTCTCTTTTTCCCCTACTCCTTCATTACCACTTATTTTTTTCTTTTACTTAACGCCTCTTTTCTTGCTGTGATTTCTCATAACAATGCAACATTGCCCAATTTGCTAAAACTTTCCTCATCTGCCTAAAATGTCCAAAATCAGTCCCCTCTTTTCTTCTACTCATCATTTCTGAGAAAAAGAAGGATCAATAAGAAAGTCAGGTATGTGATATTTCACTCTTTTAAATGTGGTTTAATATCTTATATATAATTTTTTATTGATGTACTATTGCTTCTGAGTTCTGTTTTATTTTAGTATCTACTGGGCAGTAGGGGTATTTTTAAATATCTCTAATGATATAAAAATCAGATAAATATGTTTAAATGAAGTCAAGAAGAAAGAAAAACATGGAAGATGTTTAATATGTAAATCTTATTTAAGCATGACAAGTAATTAGTCTGTCTTCAGATTAGATTGGCTAATCCCATTTGTCAGTATTTCTCAGCTTTCTCTCTACTATTCTCATTCCATATTAAGAAGTTTGGTAGATATCACAATAATAGTCAGGAAGTTTCAAATAAACTATTTTCCATCCCATCAGCATAAAACCAAACAACCTCTCTATGGCATGCTACATCATTTAAAAGGAAAACAAAAAGTAGGTATCCATTTCCTTATTTTCTTATGATGAGACTTCATTATCCCAAAAGATTAACCATACTTCTAAATAATTCAGTTTATTAGTAGAAGTATTCCTTATATCTGAATGAAATATTGTTTTTCTTAAATATAGAATTAAAACTGCAAAATTTTATCTTTAATTAATTTACACTTATATAATTTATGCTTATATATAATTTACACTTATATATAGGTACTTTTATATTGATATGCAATTATGTAACTGATATGTAAAATATTAATAAATTTAATTATGTAATATAAAATTGTATGTCAACATACATTATATAGGACTTAATATGTATTAATGTGTGTGAAACAACATATTTAAAGTGTCTTAAACACAAAAGGGACCTAGGGAATAGCCTATAGATCTAATAACAGAAGTGCCACTTGTCTCAAAAGGAAATAGAACAATTTCCAGGGACTAAGAAAATGTCCTCACTTTGTCACCCTATCCACCCTTTTAATGTTTGCTCTCCAGTTTGCTTGTCTGCCCATCTCTTTTTCCCCACCCTTCTATTTTTCTCTCTGTTCATGGGAGGAAGCATATCTATCCTTATATTTCTTGATGGAAACAAACAACAGGGTCTGATGAGTTTTCTTTTAACCTTCCTGATTTTGTGGAGATTTGATGGTTCACTTGCAGTCAGGGTCTTAACTCATTTAATTATAACAACATCCGGAGTTGGATATAATCATTACTCCTATTTTAAAGAAAATAATTGTTTACACAGTTTAACTATGAATATATATATATATATAAACTATATATTAACTACTATATCAATATATATTAACTATATAACTATATATATATATATATATATATATATATATCCCACTGCATTCTCAAATTCACTAAATTTGTAGAATTCTGTACTTGAGACCATAACACAAATTCTAGTTATTTCCTCCAAACAGGTATAAACAAAACTTAATGTTGCATTTCATACTTGAGGTATTTGATATTGAAGCTAATGTACTGAAAGCCCTGTGTGAGAGAACTAGTGTGCCTTTCTGTGCTCCATCTCAAGTGTATGACAAAGTATTGATGCTTACAAGAGTTTTTTAAGGCTTACCAAACAATGAGAAACAATATTTTACCTTTGAGAGAGAGAAAGGCAGAGACACAGGCAGAGGGAGAAGCAGACTCCATGCAGGGAGCCTGATGTGGAACTTGATTCCGGGTCTCCAGAATCAAGCCCTGGGCTGAAGGCAGGCGCTAAACCACTGAGCAACCCAGGCTGCCCTAAATAAGATCTTTAAAAAACAAACAAACAAACAAAACAAAACAAAACAAAACAAATCCAGAAAGAATGTTCAGTTTTTCTATGAATATAAAAACTATTATAGTTTGGCTTAATAAAAGAAATTTAAAATTTCTTAAGATTAAAGAGATGGCTGAAAGAGAAAAAAATACAGGGAAGATATCCTTTTACTTCTCTCCTATTAAGCATGTAGTTAAAAGTACTTGATATTTTAACAGAAATTAAAATTAGACATTCAAAAAAAGAAAATATTTCCTGAGATCCACCCATTTCCTGGTTGACAGATTGTACAATTTCAGGTCATTTTTATTCCTATATAATTTAGGTGTAATTATTGTGTGGGAAAAAGAAATAGTGCACATTTGGGAAATTTGTTAAAGAGCAAAAGAAACGATCAAAGTACTCACGGCCTTCTGCAATGGGGTCAGGAGAGATTGTGACTAACTAAACAGTTTCAAATAATAATGTTGACTTTTGATGGATATAGTTGTAAAACTGAGTGAAGGACTGTTGTTTTCTTTTGTTTTGCTTCTTTGTATTGTTGGTTAGTTAAAATAACAATCGTACTCGAGGCATATTTATACCTGGACAGGAATATCATACCCATAATATGTAATATAACATACTATAAGTAGAAAGACTATTTGAAGATTATCTGGAAGGTATAATTAGCTCATTCACAATCCACTGTTGATTAAAGTACCAGGCTTAGTGACATTACCAATCATCCTGTGCATGTGTGTGTGTGAGATATATATTCAGTAATAATGAAAATGTTTTTAGTCCAGAGGGACAAGTAATTCCAGAAACCATGGTTTGTAGCCCTGTTGATATCAGTTAGCTTTTTTCCCCACTCAACCCAGCAATCCTATCTTTCTATTAATGCTCAAGCTTCTTCCTTTCTTGTTGAACTGATTATAACTCTTTGCTGGTTCCCTTATTTATCATCAGCTAATGAGATAATGAGAATTTTGTGTCATGGTTTGAGCCTTTGATGATCTCCAAAGTCAAATGAATGACAGAGATTTATTCCTTAGTATATGAAGCATGACAGAGAATCTGACTTGCTAGTCTTTTTATTGGTTTATCTGTCTCACTACTTTTGAACTCAATTAAGAAATCTATGCCAATGGGAAGGAGAGGAACTCTTTGAGATTTGATCTAGTAATCTCGAAATTTCCTTGGCTCTTCTATTAATGTATGCATTTAGTTTGCTAAGATTTTATTTACATTCAATCAAATATACTAATTTAACAGGTAGTTTCTTGAGTTTTGGCAACTGTACATAGTAAGGCAGCCATTACAATAAGGAATACATCAAGTTTCACAATATGTGTAAACATCAAAATTGGATCCACCATGATCTTTTACAGGTAAGTTTTATTAATTCCTGCCCTTAGATTTAACTTTAAATAGACTCTCAATTTATTCTAAATAACATCTCCCTTCAAACTTGATATTTAGAATAAATGTTGTCAGAATATGGATTGTGGTATTTTTCAGTTGTTTGTAAAACATTACAAAAATTCAGTGGTAGTGTCACACATTATTTAATGTCTTCATTTTTCATAGAGTTCTTCAGAACCTTTGTTTATGGGAAATATTAATATTTCCAAATTTAGAGAAGATAAAATTCTATTCACATAATTTGAGACCCGAGGAGGCTTACTCAAAATATTTGCTCAGGGTATAGTAATGGTACTAATAGAACACAGGTGTTATTACTTCACACCTTAGGTTTTATTTAGCAAAGAGACATAAAAATCAACAATAACAAAAAAACTCAAGAAACAAAAATCCAAAACCTGCATTGTTGACAGGTTCCAGTCAGAAAACATTGTTGTACACTGTTTAAGGTAAAAATCATCAATAGCATTGATTTATCATGATAACATTCAGGTCAGTAAATGTTAAGGACTATTGAATAAAATAATGCTAATGAAGTAACCTATATTACTGCAATCTATAGAGGTAATGACATTCCATTTGTCATTGAATTAAGATCATATCTTGAAATGTGGCTTCTTTTCTCTGCATATAAAGCATAGTTTTTATGAATTAAATAGCGTTGTGGAATTGGTTTGATTTTGTCACTGCATTTAGGGACCTACCATTCACACAATAGAAAACCCATTTATTTTCTCTTCTGAAGCACTTATTTAATGCTAGGTAATCATTACACCTCTGTTGTGAGGTGTGTCTCAAGAGTGTACTCCATTATTGATATATTTAGTCACAAAAGAAAAGTACGTTGAAAGGAGTATAAATAAAAACCATGCACACACAAATATTTCAAAAGATTCAATTTATTTTCTGTATGTTTTTATTTTAATCTTCCAACATGCTGTCATCAACTGTATCAAAGATAAAAAAGCACTTGGAAATGTCTTCAGCATGCAAATGGATGCACTGTTGAATTTGCAAAAATTTCTTTTTTCCTATTTTAACATAGAGAAACAATTCTCATTTTTTTGTGGAAGTTATACACTGGGGATATAAAGATACAACATTGCATTCAGATCAAAAACTGTTAAAAAATTAAGGCTTTAAATTGCGGGGTATTTTGTATTTAAAAATATTTTATGTCACTGTAATATCTATACATTAGATAAGCTTTTGCAAGTTAAGTATTTAATGGATTGAAAATTTTTATCACTAATGAATGTAAGTGAAATTTCTTGTTTAAATTGTTTTCTTCCCAAAATCCAATTGCTTTTACCATTTATATTGCTTTAGTACCTGAATTAGTAATTTTACTAGAAATAATTTATTGCTGACGAGATACTTTGCTGTATTTTCCCAGAGCTACTTACAAACTCTTGAAATTATAATATTTAACTGTAGATTCTACTACAATTTAGTTTAATACTTTAATTGTAATTTAATATTTAATGGGATTTCTGTATAATATAGGACAATACCTTGATGCTGTTTATTTTTTTCTTTTAATTTTTATTTATTCATGATAGTCACACACAGAGAGAGAGAGAGAGAGAAAGGCAGAGACACAGGCAGAGGGAGAAGCACGCTCCATGCACTGGGAGCCCGACGTGGGATTCGAGAACGGGTCTCCAGGATCGCGCCCTGGGCCAAAGGCAGGCGCTAAACCGCTGCGCCACCCAGGGATCCCCTTGATGCTGTTTACACAGTTCATTTAAATAAGCTCCCAAACTAATGAGTTTTTGTGCCAACACGATTCCTAAAAAATAAAAGATACTTATTCTGGCTAATTAAACAGAAAAAGGAATTTTGGAAAGACATCTGTGAGCTCACAAAATCAATTAGAAACTAGAGAACTAAGCTTGAAAAGGAAAAGAGAAAGGAAAAAGAAAGAAAGAAAGAAAGAAAGAAAGAAAGAAAGAAAGAAAGAAAGAAAGAAAGAAAGAAAGAAAGAAAGAAAGAAAGAAAGAAAGAAAGAAAGAAAGAAAGAAAGAAAGAAAGAAAGAAGGAAGGAAGGAAGGAAAGAAAGAAAAAAAGAAAGAAAGAAAGAAAAAGAAAGAAAGAAAGAAAGAAAGAAAGAAAGAAAGAAGAAAGAAAGAAAGAAAGAAAGAAAGAAAGAAAGAAAGAAGAAAGAAAGAAAGAAAGAAAGAAAGAAAGAAAGAAGAAAGAAGAAGAAAGAAAGAAAGAAAGAAAGAAAGAAAGAAAGAAAGAAAGAAAGAAAGAAAGAAAGAAAGAAAAAGAGGAGGGGATGGAATAACTATTTTGGAACAGGTTTTTGAAATGAAACATTCTGGGTTTACAAATAATAGTTTTATTATTTGACCATGGATTACTCAGAAGTGTTCTTTTGGGGCACATGGGTGGCTCAGTTGGTGGAGTGTCTAGCTCTTGATTTTGGCTCAGATGGTCATGAGATGAGCCTTCAGAGCCCTGGTGGGGCTCCATGCTGGGTAGGGAGTCTGCATATGATTCTCTCCCTCTGCTACACCCCCAGGCCCACCTGTCTCTGTCTCTCTCAAAAAAAATTAAAAAGTGTTCTATTTTATTTCAAAATATTTGGAAATTTTCCAACTATTTTCTTGTTATTGGTTTCTAATTTAATCCCACATGGTCAGAGGACACACTTTGCATGATGTGAATCCTTTTAAATTTACTAAGGTTTATTTTATGATGCAGAATATTTTCTCATGGTAAATCTTCCCTATACACTTGAATGTGGATGTATTCTTGAAAGATGGAAGGTTTTGTGTATATTAATTAGGTCACGTAGGTTGATAGTGTTATTCAAGTCTTCCATATCCTTAATGGTTTTTCTCTCTGCTAGTTCTATTAATTATTGAGAGAGGTGCATTGAACCAACAAATGTAACTGTTAATTTGTCTATATTTCTATACATTTTTATCAGTTTTAGCTTCATGCATTTTGACCTTCTATTATTAAGTGCATACATATTTGGAATTGTTATGTGTTTCTAATAAATTTATCCTTTTTTCTCAAGGGATGAAGGAAAGGATCTATCCTAAGGAACCAGCCAGCTCTTACCTCCTCCTGGTTGTTTTCTTTCCCACCCCAGTTTATTTTTTGTCTCTCTAGCCCCCGCCACCCCCCACCCCACCCAGCCCCTACCTCTGAAGCCATTTTATGAATTGTCATGTGCCACCTGAGCCTCCAGTAAAAACAAAAAACAGGCTTTCAAAAAAAAGAAAAAAACTTTTTTATTTTCAGCAATATCTTTTCCTCTAATGTCTACTGGGTTGAGATTAATATAGCCCCTCCAACTTAAAGAAAATAAATTAGCATGCTAACATCTTACTGTTTTTAAGACTTTTTTAGAGAAGTTTTAGGTTTACAACAAAATTGAGAGGAACGTACAGAGATTTCCTGTATACCCCCATCCCCACATATACATCCCCTCCTATTATCAATATTGCTCACCAGATCAGTGCTTCTTGTTTTTTTTTTTTTTCCCCCTTTACTCAAGGATGAACCTACATGGACACATCATAATCACCCAAAGTCTGTAGCTTACCTTTGGGCTCAATCTTGGTGTTGTACATTCTATGGGTTTGGGCAAACATATAATAATGCCATGGACCCATCATTGTGATGTCATACAGAACATTTCACCACCCCGCCAAGTTCTTTGTCCTGTGTGTATTCATTTCTCTCCTTCTGCAACTCCCTCCACCAGGACATTAATAACCATATTTTTTTTAGTTATCTTTGTGGTTTTGTCTTTTCTAGAATGTCATATAGTTGGAATTATACAGTATGTAGCCTTTTCAGATTGACCTCTTTCACTTAGTACTATGCATTTAAGGTTCCTCCATGTCTTAACATGGCTTGATGGCTCATTTCTGGTTTAGCTCAGAATAGTATTGCATGGTCTGGATGGACCATAGTTGTTAATCTCTTCACCTACTAAAGACATTTTAGTTGTCCTTTTTTCATCCTTTTGCTTTTAACTTATTTAAGTGGGTTTCTTGAAGACACCATA
Organism: Canis lupus dingo; assembly: GCF_003254725.2. Taxonomy (NCBI): domain Eukaryota; kingdom Metazoa; phylum Chordata; class Mammalia; order Carnivora; family Canidae; genus Canis; species Canis lupus. The sequence goes on along the minus strand of NC_064243.1, from coordinate 7,059,713 downwards.
AAAGTGGGCATTGCTTTTTTCCCCAAATCTAAAATTTCTTCATTTTATTTTTTATTATTGATACAATACCATCATAGTTTTTGTTTATCTCATTTGTTCGTACTTCCTTTTTAATCTTTTTTTCCCAATTTTTTAGAGTAGTTTTGTGATTTATTTTCATTTTGAGTCTGCTTTATTACTTACACCTCTCTTAATTTGTTTGGGTTACTACTGTAAGTATTGTAACATATGTCTTTAATTTATCACAATTGAACTTTAAACAATTAATAATATGCCATTTAAAATATAAGGACTTTTAAAACAGCATTCTATTGGCTTTCTCCTGTCCTTTGTACTATTATCATTGCAATAAACCTGTACATGGCTTTTAAACAAACAAAAACACATTGTTATTATTTTTGCTTAATCATGAGCTTCCATTGTCATCTAGCTTATATAACCTGTCTGCTCCTCTCTCATCTCGTTCCGGTATACATGATGTGTTTATTCTCTGTGCGCTCTTAAAATTCTCCTTATTATTGGTTTTTGACAATTCACTGTTGAATTAGAATGTGCTTTAGTTTGTTGTTGTTGCTGTTTTTCCTTTTTTTTAAAAAGATTTTATTTACTTATTCATGAGAGACACACAGAGAGAGGCAGAGACATAGGCAGATGGAGAAGCAGGCTCCCTCCAGGGAGCCCAATGTGTGGGACTCCTCCCAGGACCCCGGGATCCTGCCCTGAGCCGAAAGCAGATGCTCAACCACTGAGCCACCCAGGTGCCCCTGTTTTCATTTTGCCCTTAAGGATTTCTCTAATCAATTGAGCTTTTGGCACTTTGGGGTTTTACATTTTTTTTTGTCAAATTTGGAATATTAAAGACCAATGAGTTTTCAATACTTTCTAATCACCTTCTTCTTCCTCCTTTACCTTCAGTTGCACATTTATTATACCACTTGATATCATCTCACAGGTCATTGATTTTGTCCACAGATTTTTCTAGACTTTTTCTGAGTCATTTTGGATAATTTCTATTGCTGTACATTCAAATTCATTGATCTTTCCTCTGTGTCATCAAATCTGCTATTGACCCAGATAAGGTAATTTTCACCTCACATATTGCATTTTAATCTCTGGAAGTGTGATTTGGATTTTTAAAAATTTGATTGTTCTCATCAAGTCCATGGTTTCTTTTACTTCCATGTATATATGGAGCAAACAGATGACAATGCTCATTTAATTCTCATGCCTGTTATTTTTATTTTTTGTACCAACTCCTGGTCTGTTTGAATTGATTATTTCCTCTTTGTTCTATGGGTTGTATTTCCCTGCTTTTTTGTGTTCCTGGAAATATATTATTGGTTGTCAGATTTTGTGTTTTTAGATAATCAGGTGATGGATTTTGTTACATTCCTATATATACTTTTGACTTTTGTCCTCAACTACAGTTAAACTAGCAGTAATCAGTTATATTCTTTTTGAAATTGCTTTTGTGATCTGTTAAGGGAAGTTTAAAGCAGCCTTTAATATAAGGTTAATTTTGTTATACCATTAACATGGATACTTTTATGTCTCTACCCAATGTTCCCTGGATTACAGGGTCTTTTGTTTCTATCTGAAGGACAGGGACAGGGAGTATTTATAGGATTGTGTGATTTCTGTGGGAATTATTTTTCATCTTTTCCAGTGTTTTTTTTTTTTTTTTTTTTTTTTTTTACACAGCCTTGGATATGGATATCAAGAATCGGTTATTTCAGCACTGAGACCAGGGCTCAGGGTCACCCTTCTTTAGAACTCCTGAGCTTTTTCTCTGTGACTCTTCCAATACTTTCTCCTACAAATTTTAGCTACTTTGGGTTTGTGAACTATCAACCTTACTTCTTCCTCTCAGTAAGTAGGACAGATTCTATATATGTGCATATTTTTAATATTTATTTGCATATATTTAAGAAAGCTTGATTTTAAAAATATAACTGGGATTTTTAAAAGATTTTATTTATTTATTCATGAGAGACACACAAAGAGAAAGAGGCAGAAACACAGGCAGAGGAAGAAACAGGCTTCATGAAGGGAGCCCGACATGGGATTCGATCCTAAGTCCCAGGATCACACCCTGGGCCGAAGGTAGCACTAAACCGCTGAGCTACCCAGGCTTCCCTATAACTGTGTTAATAAAAAAATGATGAGGCGCCTACATGATGCACAGTTGGTTAAGCATCACACTCTTGGTTTCAGCACAAGTCTTGATCTCAGAGTCATGAAATTGAGCCCTGGGTCAGATCCACAGTCAGTGTGGAGTCTGTTTGAGATTCTCCTTTTCCTTCTGCCCCTCCCACTTGTGCTCTCTCTCTCTCTCTCTCATGTAAATAAATAAATCTTTAAAAAAATGATGATTACTCTGATTACCTCAAGAAAACTTCAAAAAGTCACTGTATATAACCACCCTGTAGGTGAGTATTCTTATTTTCTTTATATAATAATTGAGGAACTGATGTGGAGATATGAGATTTTTTAAAAGATTTTATTTATTAGAGAAGAGAGAGCACAAGTGGGAGGAGGTACAGAGAGAGAGGGGGACAAGCAGATTCCCCACTGAGCAGTGAGCCTGATGACAGTGGGCTCATTCCCAGGACCCTGAGATCATGACCTGAACCAAAGGCAGATGCTTACATGCAGCCACCCAGATGCCCTGAGAAATCAGAGTTTTGTCCCAGGCCAAACTACTGGTAAGTGTACAGCTGGCTTTTGAAACTCCTCAGCATCTGTGTAGCACTTCAAGTCCATATTAATGTAATACCGAGGACCAGATTAGCTTCTAGGAAGACACCTCCTCACATTGTCTCTGTTGCCTAAGATATGAGAGTTTAGAGTTGAGATTTCTGACTCTCCAGACAGTGACCCATCTTCTTTTCTACCTGTAGAAATCACTTAAATATGTTTCTTTGAGTTTCTGCTGCTGTGAAAGTCATCACATGAAAACCATAACTGTTAATACATTTTGATTGGTAGGAAATACCCTTATATAAAAATTTTGACACATTGAGTACCTTTTTACTTAAAACAATTGGATTAATTTTAGCATTTTTCCAACATGCCACCTATTTGGAACAGTGATTGTGAGGCTATCTCTGGAATAGACTTAAATTAATATGCTTCCAGAAATCTGCTATTAGCCACAGATACCTATAAATTGCTTCCAATGGTGTCCAATCATGAGTTTATAATTACTTAAACAAACTATGTTAAATATATCAACCACTACTAAATCAAAACCAAATACTTTAGAAGGATAAGATTTTTGTATTTTGATAGTCACAATGCATTAAACCCCAGAGGAAAGAGAGTGGAGAATTTAACAAATGCATAGTAAATTCACATTACTGTTTCTGTCCTTCAAGAAGGTAACTCTGTGAAGTTCTTGGAATTAGCCTTGTGCACTGTGTGTATCTAAACTCCAGCCACAAATAGTTAAGTTTTGTAAAGAAAATTATTGCCTCATAACAAATTTTAATTTTAATTGTACTCATATAATCAGATCATAGTTTACCTTTCTCTCCTGAAGAGGATTTGTTTCTCATCCAATTTTGTTACTTCTTGTTTTGTATTTCAAATCCGCCTTTACTCCTAACTTTTGATTAAAAACTAATTTGGATCTCAAAAGTGTTTGCAATATTGCTTATCTTAACATGGATATAATAATGCCAAGCGTCTCTCGTCTATTTAATAAATTAAGTATTGAACATTCTTCTAATTTTAATATGGCCAATAAATCCTCCCAATTAATATATTAATTTGTCTTTCTGCAGCAAATCTGATAATGTTTATATGCAAAGCAAAATATAATAAAAGGGAAATTTTATTTTCCAAGCTCAGAAAATTTAGAAAGATATATTCTCATTGGAAGGAAAGATTTAAAAAGAATAAAGAGGAACATATTTGTTGAATTCTTGTTAGCAAACCCAGGTCTTTTCTTAATCATTTAATCTATCTTCTATATTTTTCACTATTTCAGTTTATAGATAATAGACCCAGTATCACCAAGTACCAAAGGAATGAAGAATTTAGTCATTTGTTAACTGTGTCTTCAAAGTGTGGATCATTCAACTACATTTGCCATGCTCAGACAAATATGTAAATGCACGTTGGAATAAACATTTAAAATACTTAGGAGTGCCTAGGTTGCTCAGCTGGTTAAGTGTCCAACTCTTGATTTCAGCTCAGGTCATGGTCTCAGGCTTATGGGATCAAGCCCTGCTCTGCACGGGTGTGAAGCCTGTGAGATTCTTTTTATCCCTCTGCCTCTCTCTCTCTTTCTCTCTTCCTCCCTAAAAAAAAAATTTACTTGAGTTTGATTCATTTCTAATGTACATCTCATGAACATTAAGACAATAAAAGATAAGTTTTCCCTTTTAATGGCAGCATAATATTCCTACCATGGATATTCAATTTAGTTTTACTGGGAAAAATTCAAGTTGTTTCCAATATTTTTTACTATGAAAATTTCTGGAAGAAATGTCTTGATACCCATTCATGTATTTACTGATGCTTTTTAAAATATAGCACAGTAAGGATGATTGGTGGCTCGGTGGTTGAGCTTTTGGCTCAGGGCATTGATCCTGGAGTCCCAAGATTGAGTGCCACATTGGGATCCCTGCAGGGAGCCTGCTTCTCCCTCTTCTTGTGTCTCTGCCTCCTGCTCTGTATATTTCATGAATAAATAAATAAAATATTTTTTAAAATAATAAAATATAGCACATTAAATGCCATATTATTCCCATATTAATGTATGGTTCATTTCACCTGTTCATTTTACTTAACAGTCCTGAATATTGTCAACTTTTATTGAATATATATAATGTGTTAAAATTGTATATAATCACGTGACAAATTTGTATCTCCATTTTTATTGTTCCAGATATACAAAACAAAACAAAACATCCAGTATTGCACCTACTTTTTTTTCTACTTGAAATGATCTGTCACAAAAATTTTCATCTACATGTTATATAAAGGGGAATCTACAGGCACATTTGTTCATGTAAATATTAAGAAACCAAGATTATAATTATGTGGGTCCTTATCTTATAATCCAAACACAGATATATACCTACTATTGAATTTGGGCAAACTCCACAACTGAGAACAATATATAAACTGGGAGAGAGCATGGAGTAGAAGACTAGTTCTTTAGGCTAAACACACCAATAGTTTGCTATGTATTCCTGAATAAGTCAAACTCTAAAAAAGCCAGTTTTATTCTTGCAACAATTACAGAGTTGGGTTAAATGAATCAACATTCCTTCATAGACCTTTAACATCCTGTCCTATATTTTCACAGATTGCTTCGATAGAAGTATCTTTCCCTAATCTCCCAAATGACTGGAGGGTACTTAAATTAGTTTGCTAAGGCTGCCATAACTAGGTACCCAAAACTGGCAGCTTAAACAAACAAATTGTTTTCCCCCCGTCCTAGAGGCTGGAAGTCCAGGAGAAAGGAAGGTAACAACAGGAGTGTCCCTTCTGAGCCCGTCAAGTCAGATCTGTTCAAACCTCTCTCCTTGGCTGGTAGATAATTTACATTCTCTCCGTGTCTTCACATCATATTTCTTCTATACCTTCTTCTTCTATACGTGTCTGTGTCCAAATGTCCTCTTCTTATAGGGACTCCAGTTGCACTGGATTAGAGCTCACCCTCATGACCTCATTTTAACTTAATTATTTCTATAAAGACTGTATCCAAGTACATTCACATTCTGAGTTAGGCAGAATGGCCGTGAGGATTTCAATATATGAAGTTTGCGGGGGACCTGATTCAGCCTAAACATCCGCTGACCTACCATAGCACATTTGTCACACACCAGATGTTCAGATACATGAGATCATTTTTCTCTGCTCTGTTTGCCTATTACACATAGCTTTTTGTCAAAACTACCTTATAATTATTATAGCTGTATAACAAGTCTTGATACTTTGCATGTAAGGTCTATATTCTCTTTCCAAGTGTGTCTCAGCTATTCTTATCTACTTAAAATCTTTTATTAATGGTCAAATCACTTAGCAATGTGGGGGATCTGGACCATTTATGAGGAAAACTTTGGGAAGTAAAATTTTTTGATCATTCAAATTATACAAGATTAGATTTGCATACAGTGAGAGATACATTAAAACATTAGAATATCTCATTTAGAAATAATGAGAGTATGACCAGGTAAATCAGCTTGTTATTGAATCACACAGAGTAGGGAGAAATGAAGAATCTTGAAATCATCTTAGAGGAAGCTAAAGAATGCTCTGTTTATCTCAAGATGGAGTGGTAATAGAGTTTACAGTTCCAGGATTTATTATTCAGTGTGCAACTGTACAAGTCACGAAAAGTTGAAATAATTTCCTGAATAATTGTCATAAACGTCTATGCTTAAGGGGAGCTATCTCCCACCTTGAACAATAATGCATACACAATTTGCCACAGAACATCTTTTTGTGGCACATTGTAACAGAATCGTAATATTCTAAGCCATTTCTTACAAATGGTGTAATGAAATTTCCTTGACATCTATTATTTCTAGGTATATACTCTGTATGCAAAATTTCATGCTATGTTTCCATCTTTCTATGAAGCGATTATTTCTCTATATTTTTAACCTTTTTATTATATGATATCATGTTGAATGGATAGGTTGCTCTCTGCAAATAATTTCCTTTTTAAGATCTTATTAAATTTTGGGGGGATCCCTGGGTGGCGCAGCGGTTTGGCGCCTGCCTTTGGCCCAGGGTGCGATCCTGGAGACCCAGGATCGAATCCCACATCAGGCTCCTGGTGCATGGAGCCTGCTTCTCCCTCTGCCTCTGCCTCTGCCTCTCTCTCTCTCTCTCTCTGTGACTACCATAAAAAAAAAAAAAATTGTTTTTTGAGATTGTTGAGATTTTGTTTTTCTTTGGATCATTATGACCAGAGAGTATTTTCACTGAAAAATCATGGCTGGGATTGAAATGACAGAAAGTTAAGTACTTTTTGAAAATCCAAGATTAAAAGGCATGACTCACAGTTTTACTTTTTACAGATAAAAGTTGTTTTGTAATAAAGATGACATGGAAATTGGTAGAGGTAGTGTGGGAAGGAGAGATTAGATTATTTAAAGGTATATTTTTAAAAGTTTGTACTAAGGGCATAAATCTCTCATTTGTGTGTTAACAAAAGCATTATAGACTAAAATGACAAACCTCAGAGCAATATAGTACAGCACAAATATAAATATGCAAGTAAAAATGAGTAGTGGATATTTTCAAAAATACTGTTTTTAAATTGAAACCCTATGTGTTTATAGCATAAGTAGAAAGATATCAAGTCATATAAGTGTGTGTGTGTGCATGTATAAAAATTATAACTCTCACCTGAATACTATTATGGTTGTTGTTATTGCTTTTGGGCTGCTCTTTTGGCTGTTTGTAGCCTACTCTGATTTTAATGACCAAAGCAGCCACCTATCACTGTTTTTTGTGCTCAAACTCACAGTAATTCAGATTTTGCCTTTTTCTGATGTCTTCTATTCATATATTTTACTCCAGACTCTCTGAGCTGAAGACTGTGGCAGAACATGATAAGCTGTTTAGGAAGATATATATCTCTTCACTCTTTTGTCAGCCCTCATTTATCATATAGCTGCACTTGGCACTTGACATACATGTTCTAATTTAATCCTCTCAACAATAGTCTGAGGCAGGAGTTCCTCCTTTTTTTTTCTCCTTTTGATAAAGGTGAGATTTTCACTAATGAAGGGATTTTATAAGGAAACACGCTTCATCATCATCACAGTGTTAGCAGGTTGATTGAACATAGAGAATTTGTTCATTTCTACTGCCCTTCCCTTAAATTATTTTTGAAAATTTCCTTTACCCAACCCTGAACATCACTCCTGCTGTGTCTCTGTCAAATTTTATCCCTTCCAATTTTAAGATTGTTTAAATTTTCTGTGATTACCCACTAATTTCTATGAAACTGGGTGAATCAGCTTACATATAAAATGACTGAAATTAATCAACTATTTCAAAGTTTTCTTCAATGGACCTAGATAGACTTTAAGAATAATTTAGGTTTTTCACCATGTTTATGTTTTTATTTGGGACTATTTCCTTGTTTTATTTGGATCTATTTTCCCTATAAAAAATAAGGAAAAAAATTTCTCTATTAAAAAAAAGATTTTATTTATTTATTTGACAGCAAAAGAGAGATAAAGTACATGGCAGGCAGAGGCAGAGAGAGAAGCCAACTCCCCACTGAGCAGGATAGATGCAGGGGCTCAATCCCAGGGCCCCGGGATCATGACCTGAGACGCTTAACCTATTGAGTCACCCAGGCACCCCTCCCTATTTATTTTTGAAATAAGACTCCATGATAATTCTTTTTGAAATATAGGCATGAAAGTATGAACAGAAACTACATTTGAAAATAATGTGGTGGAATTGATCGGAAGAATTTGGAAATGTAGACTTAAAGACACAAACGCAATTTTTGTTTTTCTGCTATATATGTATGGATACTTTATGTTGAACTTTATTTTTTCCATAGTCAAAACCAGTGGTAATAATTTTGCATCATTGAATGCCCTGGGTTACATGTATCTATCACTCCCATAGTCACTTAAATGTAGTGTAATTTTTTTTTAAGTGTAGTTGTCATGCTAAGAAAAGCAAGAAAACTGAATCATAAGATGCTCACATAAGACCAGTGAAGCCAAAAGGAGTGGGCAAGAAATATAAAGTAACAAAGAGTAAATATAATAAATGGAAAGTAGTTACAAATATGTTAGATACTCATTCAGTGGCATAGATAAGTCCTTTAAATCTAAATATTAGATAGAGGAACACCTAGGAGGCTCAGTGGTTGAGTATCTGCCTTAGGGTCAGGGTGTCATCCTGGAGATCCGGGATCGAGTCCCACATCGGGATCCCTGCATGGAGCATGCTTCTCCTTCTGCCTTTGTCTCTGCCCCTCTCTCTGTGTCTCTCATAAATAAATAAATAAATAAATAAATAAATAAATAAATTATTAAAAATATATTAAATAAAGGAAGAGTTATAAATATATTCATAATAATAAGACATCTAAAACTGATAAAATATACATGATTAACCACCATAGAAATAACATACTTTGAAGGTATAGAATTAAGTCATATTTATACATTTAATTATTATACTGATATTAAAAAGTCACCTTAGTGAACTGAAACAACAAGACTGACTGATGGCTTTACATGTTAGGAGTGACTATATAATTGGGTTATATTATTTAGGATGAACCTGAAATAAGTTTCCATTAGATATTAAGATTTCCAGTTTACTTCACAGTTTCCCTATTGTAAAGACAGTTTGACATTAAAAATTGTTCTTCTCACATCACCCTTAAATGCCTTCAGTACATAAAATCCTTCTCCGGATGTTCACTTATCTAAATATCACATTTACATAATACCCAAAATAAAATATATTGTTTTTATATACATATGTGGCTTCTGCTACCTTTCTCCAGTAAAGGAAGCATCTGTCTACCTATTATCTCTCTCTCTCTCTCTCTCTCTCTCTCTGTCTCTCGTGCTGTTAGAATTTGTATTACTCTAGTTAGTGTATATTAAATAATATTACCTTTGGAAATGTTATAATTTTTTAATATGTGGTATAAGTAATTAGATGAAATTTGCATAAGAATGCAGAACATGGGGGAGTTGACAATCCGTTTGTCTATTAGCTTATATTATTAGAATATATCTTAAGCCTTTACCAGATATCCTATTGTAGACAGTCCATGACTTTAACATGAATTCTTCATTTTCTGTCCTGTTGCGCATGAGTGTGGGGAAGGTACAGAAGTCTTCCAAGGTGGCTTGTTGGGGCTGAATCTGCCCACTCCAGGGGCTCTGGGTGGGAGCGGGGAGTCTCAGGTCATGTGGCTAAATAGTTTCCCAGCCAATTGTTGCTGTGGATTCCCTGTTGATCTCCATGTCAGCGGCACCGGCTGTCCTGATGTTGTCATAGGGACTCTCATTTAATCCAGGGGAGGAGTAAGCCTGTCTGGGTTCTGTTCTGGGCTTACATTGGACTCTACCTTCAGTCTGGGTCCCTTCCTTTGGTTGAGTGGAGATGTAAAATGCCCTGCCACTTTGCTTTAAGCCAATTTGTGTTCTTCTGCCTTTCAGAGACCTCCTTTGGCTATCACCTGTATTATTTTCAGGGATTATAGTTGTGTTTAGCACGATGAGTGGAGAGAAACAGATATGTGTTATCCTATCTGGGCCCAGGTTTGTTAGTTCTTTGCTGTAATATTTTTTTCTCAAATAAATAAATAAATAAATATTGAAGGATATACAACTTGTATGCACTTGTATGTGTGTATGTGTGTGTGTGCAGACATGCACATTTGTAACAGGAGATCTTACATTAAATCACCCATTACTATTGCACTTATATAGTTTTTCATGATATTTCCAGTAGTTTTAGAACTACCTATGTTGATCAAATGCTATTTGCATCAAAAAAGATTTACAATAATCTTATCTATCAATGGAAATTATTACCAAGATATTCTCTTTCTTGCTTAACACTTTAACTTTGAAAATTACTTTACTTGGCATTTTACTCTAAATTTACCTTCTACCACTGTTGTTATCCATTTGATCTTGGATAATTTGCTCAATTTTTACTGCTTCAGTTTATAACAGTATAAAGTCAAGGCTTTGGAATAAATGACACATGGGTAAAAATGTTACAGTCATTCTACATTGACTGTAATGTCAGGCAATAGACTTTACCCCTCTTCATCTCCATTTGCCATATTTAAAGTAGCATTGTAATAGAAAATACCACATAGGTTTCTATGATGAGTGAATATGTAAACATCTGGTTTCATGGCAAGATTCTCATATATGTTAGTGATGATGATTATTATTAATAGAAAATAATTACTATTAGTTTTATTTTAAAGTTTGTTTTATTTTAGTCAGCATCTGTAATAACCTAATGGCTATGTTTGTCATTATATTTTATTTGTTGATATATTTTTATGAGCCCACACAAGAATTCATTTCCATACATATTACTTAAAGAGGGGGTCATATTTTATTTCAAATTAACTCCGGTTTAATTTATTGCTAGTGTTCAGAATGCACAATCTACTCATTCTTAATTTCTTTCTTTATTTGTTAATTAATTTTGACATTAAAACCTTTGGCTTCTAAATTTAATAGGCGCCAGCTCTGTGAATGGTTGTCCAGGAGAGATATCTGGTCTGGTGCTCAGGTTGAAATTTAACTTGAACAAGAAAATGATGTCTAGCAGGGAGATGCAGAGAAAAAAATGAGCACATTTCAAGGAGTAATTCACAAAATTGAGCATTAAATTTCTAAATGTTTAATAGGCATTGTGCTAATATGTTATTTTACATTATATTTCTCAGAAAATTTTCATAAGAAGTGGTATTATTACTATGTGTTGAACAATTTATTCTCTTTTACATTCTGTAGATTCCCTAAGAATCTTGTATGAAGCACATCTTTGAGATTATTAGCAATATTTCTCTTTAGTGCTTTCTCCCTCATTTGTCTGAGTTTCTTGAGAGCAGGATCCATGCCATTTTGATATTTTTTCCCAGTCATATAGCCCACCATCCAGCACATATTTGGTTAAACAAGTAAGTGAATAAATTATATGACCTTTAAAAATTGAAGAGACTATATCAGTGGCCTTCCTAGCTAGAATTTCTCACAGAGACTATTTTTTGTATCAAACTATTATTGGTGATATTTGGTTTAAATAGAGAGTCAACTTGTATTTTAACATCATAAGCACTGAGCTGTCCTACTATGAGGATGTTTATTCACTCAATTGAATTTGTAGCATGAGTGGGGGATATGGTATGGTGTGCATTTGAGAATCAATATGTGTATGTGTGTTGGTGTGTCTCCCTTTGGGAAAAATAGGGCTGTTATGGTGTTTTTGTTTGTTTGTTTTTTAGAGAGAGAAGTTGAGGGAGGGAGAGAGAGAATCTTAAGCAGGATCCATGCCCAGTGAGGAGCCCAACCCAGGACTCCCTGAGATCATGACCTGAGTTAAAATCAAGAGTTGGAAGCTTAACCAACTGAGCCACCTAAGTGCCCTGACTAATAAAGGATTTTACTGAGTCTACAGGGAGGCTCTAAGTGGGTTTGTTTATTTTTGTTTTTTGGCTCTAAAGTGGTTTTGATGTTTTTAGTTTTATGTGTACCTGGGCAATTTCAGAAAGTAGAATTTAATGTGTCCAGATTGATGTATTTCTTTTTTATGGGTTTTATGGTAACATCAAAAAGCATGTATGAATAATACTTGTATTTATTTCCATTAAAGCATCCTGATATATTTACATCTCAAATGTCTGTGACACGTATAATTATAGGTACTACAATGTCTATGTGTACAGATAGTTTTGAAACACAAAACTGGATGAACACCTACTTTAATAAAAAATAAGTATAAAATTGTGCTTTAGGTAAGGAGGTCCCATATTAATAAGCATTTATTTATTCAGAGAATACATAGTAGTGTGTTCTTTAAGAGATGATACATTTTTGTACGAATAAAGCTTTTCAGTTCTTGAATTTCCATTATGAGAATATTATTTGTTGAAGGTTCTGTTTGCTGCTTTAAAAGCTACCTGTTTTGCATGGAAATGATGACTTTTGTGATGTATGAAAACTTGTAAAGCTGTCACTCACTATGGTAAAAATAAGAGAATCAGAGTAAGCTTGATTTTTAAATATGCACATTTTGGGGAAGATTAACATTCTGGTGTGCTATCTAAAGAATAAGTAAACCAGTTCATAGATTTAACTATAAAACATTTCTGCTTTGTTATTGATAAATAAAGCTAGAGAGACAATAACTTAATCATTTATAAATTTTATAGTAGACTCCATTGCTAATAAGCATTGGTAATACTTCTGATATTAGAATAGTGGAGCTTATAAGGGTGGGAAAGTTGTTTTAAGCCATCTTATTAGCAGTACATATTTTGAAAATCTTCCTATTGGTACTTTTTCCTCCTTATTAACATAAAAAGATGTTCTCACATAGTTCTGGATTCATATAACTACAGAGGCAAATTCAGTAATTTACTTGGCGTCACATTCTTCAGAGTCACCTAAGAAAATGTATTTCACATTAGCTAGCATTTAAGCTTTGTATTTCTAATTTTTCTTCCCTAGAGCATACAGAGTTTTTCACAGCTAAGAAGTCATATTTCTACTAATTAACTTCATGGTTTTATAGTTTTCTTAGTATTATTAACCCTAAGTCATAAGATGCAGTGACCTATTATTGATATTTTGATAAGCATTACTCTAAAGACTTGACACTTTAAGAAAAACAGAAAAGAAATATGCCACTGATATATTATGTATCTTCCCAAAAATATGCAATGTGAAAAACTATGATTATGAAGAAAAATGGAAATTTATTTCTTTAATTTATTCATTTTAGCTAGAAATAATTTTTTTAAAGCAAAGGATCATAGAAATTAAGAAAATAAAATTTAGTGTACTGGTGTACCTGAAGTAGGAAGTATGCCCTCTCTTTGTTAGATAAAAAAATATATGGATAACACTAATGTATAAAAGAATTCTATTAGTAAAATTCTGTTGAAAAAATGGATCTCTACTCAATATTTATATTTTGTAACAGTTATAGTTTCATCACAAAAAATTATTTATACAAAATTATTTCAATATACATATTTTATTTCCACATTTCCATCTATATATTTTACAATCTTGAAGTATTTAAACAGATATGCAGTTTATACATATTCTATATTTTTTTCAAAAATAATCTTTCATCATATCTTTATAAGTTTTTAAAAAATAATAACAAAAACATTTATAATTCTTAAATGTTTGTATTGAAAGCAAAAGTTTACTTGAAGTTGAATTCATCTCTTAGGAAATTACAAAAATGTTTTTCTTTTCCCTAGAATATGATGAATCTTAAATATCACGATATATCAGGTTAAAAGATAACACACCAGTATAGAATTATAGAATTTGTCTATTTTCTCAAATATAGTAAAGTCCCCCCTCCAAAAGTTTTTTTGATCTCTATATGTTGGGTGGAAGATTTTCCTGGAGCACAGACATAAATTTGCTTCATTGTGGAGTGCAGTAAAATGATTAAAATTCTAGCTGTCCTCTAAAACCACAGCAGGAATTAATGTTCCAAATGTATATGTATTACGAAGTTGTTGGACATTTGTAAGCCACAGATTCAGTTCAGAATACAGGTCACAGGGTGGAGCTTATGATCTTACTTTTTGAGTTTGGTATTTTATTTTTGTTTGTTTTGTTTTGTTTTGTTTCCCAGCAAGATAGAGAGCAGAAATGGCAAAGCCCTTGGCAATACCGACCTTTGGCAATTGCCTAATTGGAATAATAAATGACAATCTATCTGATTGCTTGATTCAGATCTAAGCAATAAGGTGGGCTTCCTAGGAAAAGAATGAGTCACTGGGCAATACAAGATTCTGCTAGTGTTTTCAAGTTCTTACATATGCTCAATTAGCAGCGATAGACTGAGGCTGCCTGCACTGAAGAAGTAACAGGCACAGAGCATTCAAATTGGAAATAATGAACTAAATGTCAACTGAGGGTGTGAGTGGCACCATGGCATCTGCTGGGAAACACAATGTTTGCTCAAGCTGCAGCCCATCACAGAAACCCATCCACAATGGCTCAGCCAAAAAGGATTTATCTTTCCCACTAAGCTCCTTGTCAACTTCAGCAGTCTCACATGTCATCACTATCCCATTTTTGCTTTTCTATAATTTGTGACTTTTATCCTTCATCACAAGGTGGTTTTGCACCTCCAGAAGGAGAGGCAAAAATTCACACACACATGCGCACAGGCACACACACAGAGAAATAAATAAAAACTTGGTAAGTTTTTTAGAAGCTCTTTACTGACTTCTAGTAACTCCTTAGTAGGCAGACCTGCCATTCCACCATTTCTAGTTGCAAGTGATTCCAGAAACATTTTATTGCAGGGACAATGCTGCCTAAAACAAAAGTAGAACTTTATTACTAAGAAAGAAAAGGGAATGGACGTTTGGTGGACAATCAGCAGTGTCTGTCCCGATCATATCAGGAGGCTGGACACCTGATGGCCTCTCTTTAGCCAGAAGTGAGACGAGTCTACTGACATGCTATTAATTTGCATCTGAATGTATCCCTTGTCCACTCTATTCTGGGGAAATAAAACGTCCTTTTATTGTCTCAACCACATTAGAAATGATGTTTCAACATAATTATTGTAAAATATAATCTTATTATATTAGAAAAAATATCTCAACATTAACTGATATTTTATATTCAGTAACATAAAATTGGTAAAATTAGTTTTACATACCAGGCAGTTATATTCTTAAAATGTATAGTAATTGATTGGAATGACTGCAAAAGGAGGGTCTATTATTAAAGAGATTTAAAAATTTAATGTAATAAGGGGCTTAATAATTGCTTGACATTTGAGAGGATTCCAATTTTCTGATCCTCCTATTTTCCTTTCTTCCAATGATATAATATCAGTAGAGTATGATTCACCAAGACTCAATGTCTGAAAGTATTAAGATGTCCTTTCACATTTAAAGCAACTGTGACAGCTGTCTGGCAATCATGAGGAATAATGATGTGGAAGACTTTCAAAAATGGCTTGGGCATCAGCTGATGTCATTTGTCATCTAGAGATTTCATTCCTGCTAAAATGCCCATGAAAATTATAGGAATACATTTATTTTGCTTGGAGTTATATATAGAGATAATTTCATACTTAGAGAAATGATATAAATTTATTGAAAGCATGTCAGAGAAAATGTACTTGATCAAGAAAACTATCAGTTATGCAGTGTGGTGACCGTTGTAAAATATGCATTATTTCTCATTCATAATCTCACTCTAATTTGCACCCATTGGTGGATGATGGATTAAATATTCTAGACCATAATTATTTTGGCTTAGATCCATGAAATTTGAAGATGCTCCTGCCACTAATACTTTCCAGAAAAAAACAAGAAGACATTGTTTTTATTTTCAAAGTGTGAACCAAACATAAGACTGTAGGTATTGAGATCTAAAATGGTTCTGAGAATTTATATATCAAGCATAAAATTTAAGTGGCTTTATTATTCAAATGATTATTCATTAAAAAGTGTTTTTATTTAGCACAAAGCTCTTTTTTGACCAGCATTTTTTCATAGATACATTTTTGCATTAAAATGCTTTTTAGTTTCCAGGGATCAATATCTAATAGTGGCATTTCATTGGTTCTGTTAGCTGCTCATTGACCTGGATGCTTCAATGCCAGATCCTATCTTGAGAGTTCTCTTGTGGAGGGTGATTCTACCTAAGCCTCCCCAGTTTCAGAAATAGTTTCATGTAAGGGTCAAACTGTGGCTGAAACCAGGACCTGCCTGGGTCTTTGTGTTTCATTTGTTTCAAATCCCTGTGTTGGTATAGGGACGGGATATACGCAGCTGGAGCTGTATCAGAGAGTGGGAGCCTAGCAGATTCAAGCAGATTCAAGGTTATCAAAGTTCTGAAACTCAACTTTGGGCTCCTCTAAGATTCTGTGGATGGGTTTTTAAGATATCTGTAAATTCTGACAAGTATGACCCATTCTTCACATTTATACTCCTTTGAGTAAAATTTCTATATTTTTAAATCAAATTCTCAAAAATAAATATTACATATGACTGGTTTAGGGGCACCTGGGTGGCTCATTTAGTTAAACCTCTTGATTTGGCTCAGGTCATGATTTCAGGGCCCTGAGATTCATTCAGTGCCAGGTCCAGCTCCTTCTGCACTCAGTGCAAATTCCTCTTGAGACTCTTTCACCTCCCACCCTCTCCCTCTGTGCCTGCTCCCCACCCCCACCCCTAGCTCATGCACAAGGATATATGCTCTTTCACATGCACTTTCTATCTCTCTATATATTAAAAAAAAAAAAAAAAAAAAAAAAGACTGATCCAGGCAAACTCCTTCGGTCAGTAAGAGGCAGGGTGGGATTCAGAGGTAGATCTTCTGAGTTGTTCTTCAGGACATTTGCCATTAACCATCCTGCTTCTGGTGCAGTGAAGATAATTTTTCTCTGGTGAAAGAATGTTATTCTCCTTATTTCCTGAGATCAAGTGAATATCTGTGGTTCTTAGACACATTTGCAAGCTTGGGCTACATAAAATAAGAGAAAAGTAGATCTCTGAAAGAGGAAGAGCCAAACAAATGGAAGTCATATGTTGAGTGTGTGTGCGTGTGCTCACGAGAACATGTGTTGTATGTAAAGAGTGCTGAGCACACTTGGTATTCTCTTGAGCCGGGCTTTTGCTCTACTCCTCTATACCTGGGGATACTTAGTCCTCACGCTGCCCAAGACTCCCCATTACAGACAGGCAATTTTCCAAGGGAATGAAGGAAAGCACTTGCCTACCAATATCCCCAGATGGCTTGAAAATAATAATAATAATAATATAAAAAAATGAGTCTATGCACAGAAATATCCAAAATGCCCACCTTCTGTCTGTCATGGATAGTCTCTTTCACTTTCCATCAGGAAAAGAGTACCAAATGAACACATTTATATGAATGTCTGCACAGATCTTGGCATGGTGATACTACAAATGAAGCCACATTTATTTCTGTGTACCCTTCCAAACCATTTTAAATGCAGTGGGTCTTCATTTAATGCAAATACATAAATGGGTATATACACAGATTTAAGCCTACTCAGTGCCAATATAAATCACTTGTTATTTTACATTTTAATACATAAACCATCACTTATAGCTAGTTGTGTTTCTAAATAATTATAGAACTCCACTCAAGTTATATATTCTGAAAATATTTTTTTTTCTGAGGTGGTCCCACATGTGCTTGCCTGAGAAGCAGTGTAAAATCGTGCTCAATAGTCTTGCCTCAGTTCTTCCTGTGATTCCAATTACTCATTCACTGTTTACCACGTTTTTTGTCATTTAAATCTGCAGCTGACATGACTATGCAGATGAGAGATTTTTACATGCAGCGCACAAGTGTCTTTTTAAAGTGCACTGCATACAGCTTTCTGGAGAGAAATTAAGTCTGTTCATTCACTTTCACATTTTTTATATGTGCAGGGGGAAAAATGCACTGAAAATAAATTGTTCTATAAAGCATAACTAGTTTTAATTTTTAAAAAGTTTTAGGGAAAATGATTCATTGTTTAAATCAACTGATTTATATTATGTCATAGCGAAAATTTAGTTCAGCAATCTGTATATACACAGGAGATTTTTAACCAAAATTTGATAATAGAGAAGAAAAATATAGGCTATGTACCTGCTTGTGCTGCTATAATAAAACACCATAGATTAGGTGCCCTGAAAAATAGACATTTATTTCTCACTGTTCTGGAGGCTGTTCGCAGAACAGAAATCAAAATGTCCATGAGAGTCCTCTCCTGGCTTGTACAAGGAAATTTTGCTGGACCCCCCACGGCAGAGAGCAAGAGAGCACTGGTCTGTCTTTCTCCTGAGGACTCTGGCAACTTGGGGCGCTCACCCTTAGGGCTTCATCAACATGTAACTACTTCTCAAAGGCCCAGACTCCAAATAGCATCATATTAGCAATTAGGACTAAAATATATGATGGGCGGGGTGTCACACATGTTCAGTCCACATGAGGCTCTTAAATATCTAGGGCTATCTCTCCCTTGTCTTCTTCATTATGTCTTTACATCACGAAATGATAGCATTGGTTTTTTAAGGATTCTCTCTTCAGAGGGAGAATTGAAGTCATCTTTCTGACCTATGCCCACATTCTGTTTATAATGCATACTTACACTGATCTCCTATATAATATCAAATCTCCATTCAATCCCAGTAGGCATGGAGATCACCATATGTCATATAGGCCCTCAGACCTTAATATGGCCCTCACTATGCCTGAGTCCTGGGGTTCACACTCAAGTGTGGAAGGAACCTGAGACTTGCTCCCAATCATCAGAATAGGGTAAAGGTGATGAGACATATACAGGACTCTTTAGTGAGCAGACTGATTTTCTTTTCCCGGCTCATTTGGAAGAAGCAAGCAGCCATGAATCCTACAACCACAAGGAAATCATTTCTGTCAACAGCCTGAAGGAACTTCCACGTGAATCCATCCTCAGTTGAGCCTCTCATCAAATCAAAACCCCGGCTGCCACCTGGTTGCAGCTCAGCGAGAACACAGTTAAGCCGTGCCCGGATTCCTGACCCATGGAAACTGCTAGATACGAAATGTGTATTGCTCTAAGCTGCTAAATTTATGGCAGTGGTTAAACAGCAATAGGAAACTATTACATACACATTTCATTCTACCCATTTTCAATAGAAGAAGCCATCACCGAATAGCTAGATGGCCTGTCCTAAGAAAAAGATGAGTAAATTGATTTTTTTAAAAAAGAGATAAAAATCTTCATCTAACCTCAGGCTAAAACATTTATTGTGTGTCACAATCATTGTTTCTCTTTAACCCTAGCTGCCTCCAAGTGACAGAGAAAGTGGTTCTTTCCAGGTGGAATCCTTAATTCACTGCAGTGGGTGGCGATTGTTGGGTCCTATCTGCAGCAGATTCTGGGAAATGCATAGCAGAGGCAACACCCAAGAGTTGAGGGCGCTCTCCCTTGCAGTATCCGCTGCAGGGAGCCCTGGCTGCCTCCCTCCCTCACGCTGGCCTCACCTTCTCTACCTCCTCCCCCAGCCTTGCAACTTCCTTGAAGAGAAAACACAGATGCTTAGGGACAAAAGCTCAGTAATAACAACAGTCTTTAAGTGTTCTGCAGGATAAATATATTTAGGAAATGTGATCAACCACATATATTTAATAAACTTAAGATGAGTGTTTTGTACTGGACCTCCTGTGATGAAAGGAAGGCCACTGAGTGGCTTTGTGTCAAAAATGAAATGATGATGACAAATGGTTTTAAGATGTTTTTTGTGATTTGACATTTCTTAGAAAAAGACAAAAGAGACAACCTGCAGAGAGTATAATCGCTCATTTATTTTTCAACAGAAAATTATGCTGTTTCAGAAGGGTCCCTAATACCGATCTATATGTCAAGTTTTAATATATGAAGTTCTTTTTTTTAACATACAGTGCTATATTAGTTTCAGGTGTACAATATATGAGATTCTAAAAGGAGCAAAATAAAAGTACATTTCCCTTCTTTCCTGAAATGCCATTTCCCTTTCCGTGATAAAGTGCTACTTAATTTCTTTGTTCAGTTTAGTTATCCCTCCTGAGTGAGGCCCATGGCATCAGGTTGTGTGAAGGGGATTCTTCACCTCCTGACTGCCTGCAGGTCAGTTAGGACCCTTAAAGGGAAGGACATTTTTAAAAGCAACAACTTCGGTAATTTAAGATATCTGACAACATATTGCATAATGATGTCTTCAGGTATATAAAGACCAGACTCATTGCTATAAAACATGTGCAGAGATGATTTATGACTATGTTTTCATGTCACTGCTGAGGACAAAAACACAGTCTCTGGCTGTCAATTGCTGGTGTTCATTATCAATCACAAAAACAACTACCAACGAGGCGCAGAAGAATAGAAATGAAAGGAAGAGAGCAAAAGGAAGAGAAACGTGGTTTCACTTGCTTCTTCCCTGCCAGGTTTACACATTCTTTGAAAATTCATTGTACTGTGTAGCAAAGATGACGGGTGTAATGGGGAATTAAGTTGCTTCTCTTTGGGTCACATTGGGTAGGCTATGGTTCTTCCCAGAAAACCGTTATATCTTGCTGCTACTCCTGCTCTCCTAATCATCTGCCCAGGAATCTGTGCTGCATAATAACTGTATGCAAAAATCAGAACATATGGTGCAGAAAACTAATTACTATATCAATATTTCACTTTGTTGTCAGTGATGGAATCTTTGTGGCAATTCTACAACTGTAGCTAAGTAGCACTGCCAGCATGTTAAAGACTGTCAGTAGTGATAGGCCGACTCCACAGAGCTCAGGCTTATTGCAACATCTTAGGGAGTTGGGCTTTTGCTGTCTTTATGAAGCAGCATCACCTCTGGAGGGGGGCTAACTGACCTCTTAAACAGTCATCCTTCATCATGATCAAGCCTAATTAGGAGCCATATGCTCCCATGGTTTGTACTCCATGGATATACAACTTAAAATAAAACCTGCTCAAATCCAGGCTGTAAATGAAAAATATTACTTCGGGTAAGGGTACACTCATCACTCAGACAAAGCTGTTAGGGAGACAGATAGTTGAAATACGGGTGCAGATGAACACGGGGTGGTGGTGATGATGGTGAAGAAAATAATGACGGTGGTGATGGAGGGAGGTACCTGTTAACGTTAACCGAGGACTCATTGTGACTACACGGTGTTAACATTTTCAGCAAAGATTATCTCATGAAACACTTAAAAGATATACCAGAGCAGCACTTTTAGGAGCACCTATTTAACAGGTGAGGAGACTTAAGGCAAGGCATTTTAAATGTCACACTCCACATCAACCCGCCAATTGAATTGCAAAGGTGGGATTTAAATACAGTTATTCTGAAGCGAGATCTAGTGCTCCTAAACAATACTCTACCACCTTCATCCAATATTAGTACGACTGTATTTATCAGCACGATGCCACATTTTATCCCACTGAGAAAATTTTCCGTAGGTCATTAACTGACACGGTTTGGAAAGGATAATGAAAATGCATGTGTTTTGATCCAGAAATTCTGTCTGTGGACATTTTCCCAACATATATTTATGTGTTTGCGTGTGTGTGTGTCTATGTACATAAGTCCTTATGGCATGGTCTTAGTAAAAGACTGGAGATGATAGACAATTCTATCAGTAGTTTGGCCATAGATAATTATGATAAATCAGTATGGTGAAATCCAACACAGCCATCCTTATCAATTCAGATATGATGAGATTGCTACGATAGATTACTGAAGTCCAAAGTCAAGATGTGAAACAATGCTTAAGTAATGTGCTTATAGGTAGATGCATGCCAACAACAACAAAAATACCAGACAGAGAAGAATTTAAGATAGCAATTCAGGGTCTTAGAATCTAGGATGAGAGGGAGACTGATTTTTATATTCTTTTTCATTGGCTTTTGGGTTTCTTACATAAGCAAACTGTATTGTGATGAAAATAAAGTACATGTGGTAACAGGTACATTTGCAGAAAGGAACGATGAACAGGTGACAGGTTCCCCTGCAGTGAATCATTTGCTCAAAGGCAGACTCTCCTCATCTTGAAGCTGTCAGTGTTCTCTGAGAAGAGAGGCGGCAGGACGTGTGGAAGGTGGCAGCTACAGGACAGCAGGCTGAGAGGCTAGTTTGGAAGAGTTCCACCAATCAACTAGTTCCTCATGGAACAATCTTCTCTCCACTGATTTTTCTGCTGCAGCTCCCAGCTGACTCTCACCTCTGTTTCCCTCCAAGGACTGGAATACTTCGTAGTCATGTCAAGTGCAAAAAAATGAAGGAAATTGTCTAACACATGGCACCGCTGGGTAGTGGCAGCGACGGAATTAAGCTGCTGGTTTCCTGATGTCAAATCAGTTCTGTTTTACACTATATATAGGACAAGGTACGTTTCACTTCCTGGAATAGGACGAGGACAGAATGGGGAGGGATGTGGCAACTCAGAGCACGCTGAACGCAAACAAAGCTATGTGCTGGATGTGATGGCCATGGTCCCTGTTCCCTGTAGACTTTTCTGGACATAAAACTGCTTTCAACAACAACAACAAAAAAACCACATAATTCTAGCTAAAGGTGCCCCAGGGTTTTTAGTGGGACTTGGTGCACTTTGATGGTGCATGAATAAAATTTGCTAATAAGTTTCCAAGTGCACAGAAGCCATCAGCACAATGACAGGTTTCAGCGTCTATTGTTTGAAACAAGCCGAGGGATACTTTTTCAGGCCCTAACTCAGTGCAGCTCTGCTAAGGGGAACTTTCAGACGGATGGCCACACGTTCTGGCTTTTATAATGAGCTTCCTAACCTGGATTGACAATTCTCCTTTTGTGAATTATGTGAGATACCTAACTGGGACTTCATGCTCGTGAAAGGCAGGATATGACTAAAATTGCCCTGCACAGATAATTACCTCTGCTTCCACTCTCCTTATCTTCCTCCAGTACTGAAAGGGGGTCCCGTGTCACGTACACACATGTGCACACCCAACGCACACACATGAATGCACAAATAATACTATATAATAATTGATTTATGTGTATATGCATTTATAACTATTTGTCAAAGAAACATTGAATCTGGAGGCATAAGATCCTTTTGTTTCTAGTTTCCATCGAATTCTCTCATCACAGAGAAGTTATTGAATTTTCTAACACAGTTGTAGCCAGCATAGAGTAGTATCACCTTATTTGAGGATTTTTGTGAAGTTGCATGTGTGCACACACACCTATTAGCTCTCCAGGGGATGTTGTATATGCTTGCTTTTATTTGGGCCTCCTTTCCCTCCTTCTGGATGTGTTAAAGATACAATAGGTACTGTAATTAACTGTGTAGATGGGCACTGCTGAAAAGTATGGCAGACCAGAACATGTTGCCATAATGTGCTGTTGAGGATGACACTGAAAGTAAATATGCTGAGGAATCTAGAAAAGAAAGAATGCCAAAACAGGGTGGATCAAAATGTGACCATAGGCCTACACCATGAACAGAGAGAAAGGGAAAATATCATGAAGTAAAAGACAAAGGAAGCTACTCTATAGCTTTTGTTTCTCTCTGTACTATACTCTTTCATATGCCTCCTCTTCCATATGCTTTCAGGGTCCACAGTCAGACGAATAAAACTCACACTTTTAAACTACATTATAGCTTAAATGGATTAGTGCAAGAATATATCCACCATTTGTAAAATATATGTATGTATATTTTAATTTTTTAAAGATTTTATTTATTCATGAGAGACATAGAGAGGCAGAGACATAGGCAGAGGGAGAAGCAGGCTCCCTGCAGGGATCCCGATGTGGGACTCCATCCCAGGACCCTGGGACCTGAGCCAAAGGCAGATGCTCAACTGCTGAGCTACCCAGGTGCCCCTATATGTTTATGGAAGAAAATATGATCCGAATTCCAAACAATAAAAGGGTCTTTTGAACTAAAAACTACCATCATTTAGGACTGCCTGCAGATACTTATAAAATTTTAAGCCTTTAAATCCCACTTTCCATTTTTTAAAATTTCTTGATGCTTTGACAGCATAATATGGATAATGTAGAATATAGAATCACCAGTCAATTCTGTTTCTCCTTTTCTCTTTGTAATATAGAGCTGTGATGTTATTTCTATACGATTCTTAGAATAAAATATTTTATCATCTAATTTAACTTGAAAAACATCTCATTTGTTATAAAATGAATTGTTTTAAAATATATTTAATATAATTCATCATTAATATTTAATGCCTCTTACTTAACAATATGTTATTCTGACTAGAGGGACTTTCCTAGTATATGGTTGTGTCTATTGTTTTTGGTAGAACTGTGAATTTTCAAATATATGTGTATACAAACATGATTAGGGATACTAAAAATTTTTTATTAAAATTATTGAGTCAGACAGGGAAAGCACTGTTTTAATTCAAAAAAATAAAATAATAGCAGCTACTTCAGGCCAAATCTATAATAAATTCTTCAACAGAATCATTTCAGTAACAGTACTTGTAATCAACCTTTTTCTATGCTCACAGAAACTAGAGCTACAAGCTCCATCTTATCAAAGGCAACTTTTTCTAAGTTACCCTGATGGTTTGCTTTCCTGGATGCATTTTTCTGTACAAGTAGCTAAAAAACCTCCCATCTGGTTTATTACTGAAAATGAATTCATAGCTGCTTCTTTACCCAAGAACTTAGAAAGGTTATAAGAAATATCTATGTAGATCATGTCCTATAAAATAGAATGGCCAATATTATTTTCCTCTGAGCTACATCAGATAGAGGGGCTGGTTTTGTTAGGCAATATAGATACAAGCATTTTATTCCTTACCATATTTGTCAATATAACAATAAACTCTAGAGAATTTCCAAAGCAGAGAAGACTGGATTTTGAAGACCCCTAATATCAATCCTCTGCCATAGTATATAAAAGATCATAGCCATGAGACTTTTCTAGGCATTTATACAAAAAATTTCCTTTTAGCTTAGCTAATGTATGGAAATTAAAAGGTCTTGCAACTTGGGAAAATTATACCTGTTTGGTTTCTTCAATCCCAGTTTTTTCATTAAACTTCCAAATTAAAAAAAAATAGAAAACAATTTTTTAAAGACAACTTTGAGGAAATAGGAACTTGATCCCATAAAGTAAATGGAATTTTAAAATTTCCTTAGAGAATCCATAGATAAAGTTATGGTAGTTACACAATAACCATATGATTTCTTCTCAACAGATAATCTCATTGCATTTTGCAAAGTGATTCCTTTTCATTTCTGTTGGCTCTTCCTTGGAAACCTTTTATTTCCCTTTCTCCTACCCAAACTCTGTTGTTTCCTACAAGGAGGATCATTGACGTTCTCTTAGTCTTCCTCCCCTTTTTTAGTGTCTCCTCTTGCCAATTCACTGAATACTTACTTTCCCCAAAATTCAGATTTATTTCTTACCTTCTTACCTGAGGGGAAGACTTAGAAGCTTCATCTTCTCCAAAAAAACCCACTGAGCCACTAGAATTTGTCATTAAATTTTCAGCAAAACTTATTATTTCCTTCCATCTGATCTCTCTCTCTCTCTCTCTCTCTCTTTTTTTCTGTGTATACCAGTTCACCTATTCAGCTCACATCCACTCTTTTCATTAAATATCACCAGTGTGTAGGGTAGTGCTCACAGACAGGTTTTAGGGACATAAAGATGAACAAGGCAAGAGCCTTGCTCTTGAAAAGCATGAAATCTAGACCAGGAATTACAATTGAAACAGAAGTGCAGACTTCTGTGGAAGCACAGAGGAAGGACACAACACTTCTAAAATAGATGCATGCCATCGACATCCCTGTCTACCCTTCCGGTAGACTTCTAATAAATTCCTTATACCTTCTTACTCCTTCCAAACAGTACCAGATCTTGGGAAAGGATCAGATGAGTTTGCCATGTGTGAGTGTGAATTTTGTGAAGGCAACCCATCCTCTAATGTTTTCATCTTATACTTTTTTTGATCGTTGAATAAATTGGCTCTACTAAAAACAGTTTCTAATGAGTTTACCAGGGAAAGAAATATTTATAAAGAGAGAAGGATTATGAAGGTCAACTATTGTGTTTTACCACTTTTTGTTTAAACTTATGAAAATTCATAACAACCACACAGATGAGAACAAGCAGAAGCTATCATTTCAGAGCTGATATAGCAGAGAATCAGACACCACCACTTGCATTTGGCAGAGACACAAAGGCAGGCAAAGCATGGGAAAACTTCATAATAGAAAACAGAGGAGGCTTCAGATTTGCTGTGATTGGAGGATGTTGCACAGGCAGGTGGAAGGTGGCTAAGTAGAATCAGGACATCCTATGGCATTGATTTAAGCAGCATACTTAGTTTTCCATGAAGTTCTTAACAAGCACGACACCCTTATTAGCTGAGTTGTTTCAAAGACAGACACAAATTAATCTCTGTATTGAAGAGCAGTAGTGTTTTGCCAAGTCAAATGTGGGGATGCTTTAAATTTTATAGGGAATATATGTGAAATCATAGTTCAAAGAACAGTTTTGCAGTCTGTTCCTGGAAGAGTGATGCTAATGTAGAAGGGGTTATATAATAGGTCTGTGATTGCGACTCAGTGGGATCATCTTAATGGCAGGTCTTCAGTATCTTTCGTTTCTCAATATCTCTCAGGTGTAGATTTATGTTAATCACACACATATTTATGGGAGTAATGAAAAAGCTGAAGTGTAAATGTGTGTTAACTTGAGAAGTATTACTCTTGTCAATATTCACATGCATGTCAGTTTTGGATATTCATTCATGTACCTGCTTCGTGTCTCTCCCTGCAAGAAATCACATTAAGTCAAAGCAAAATCAGAATTTGCTTTGAGAGCATGTGAGTATATAAAATATGTCCCAAGTACCTATTTACTAACACAAAGATAGTCTGACGAACCCATCTCTAAGTGGACAGGGGTTTTCTTGAGCCAAAATGAATTTCCTCCCAGACCATGCTTTCAGTGCTTGCTTATATGCTTTTTTTTTATAGATTCCTCCCATTACAAACGTTTTATTGTCAAAAATCTTTTTTTTATTTTAAGGTTTTTTTTATTAAAATGTATTTTAGGTTACTATCATTCAGGAGGCAGTGAAGCACTTGTTATATATATCTGCTTTGATGCTTTCACTTCCCTACCCCATTTCCATGTTTCCCTCTACCATTCTTAATCTTTTTCCACAGTTTCAAAGATAAACTTCTTGAAAACTGTCTAAAATCACCTGTTTCTACAACCAGCAGCTTTTGCTTTGCCACTTGTCCCAAGTCTGTTCTAGTCTATTGTCATTAAAGTCACAAAGGAATTTTTCAGGGGTATGTCTATAAAGCAGATTCTGGCCCTAATTTGTTTGACATTGCTGATCATCTGATTCCTCTAAAGACCTCTTACCCCACTCTACTCACAGCAGTGCCAAGTTTGTAGGAGAAAGAGGCTTATTCTTTAAATTACAGGAACTAGGATGAATAAAGAAAGACTGTATTGGAAATGTGGGTTATCCTGTCACAAAGACTCATTAACATTTGTAGCCCTGAGAGGCTGAAGAAAATATAACCAGATAAAAAAGAGAAGGAAGGAAGGAAGGAAAGAAGGAAGAAAGGAGAAGAGAGAGAGGGAGGAAGGAAGGAAAGAGAAGAAGGAGAGATTCACAGAAGTTTCAAAATATTCTTCCTAGATTTTTTCCTCGAAGGTTAAGCTACATAAGAGAACTAACTTTAAAACAAACAAACAAACAAACAAACAAAACAAAACAAAACAAAACAAAAAAAAGTAACTCTAGGGTTGGTGGCTGCAGCAGTGATTAAGTGATTAGAAATGTTTCCCATAGGTAAGAGAATTCATAAGTGGTTTCTTACTAAGGAAAAGAAAGGAAATCTGATAGGATGTTACTGAAATTCAGGACAGCTGAATCCTATGAGCTCTATCTTTATTTTTTTATTTTATTTTTTTTTAATTTATTTATGATAGTCACAGAGAGAGAGAGAGAGAGAGAGAGGCAGAGACACAGGCAGAAGGAGAAGCAGGCTCCATGCACCGGGAGCCCGACGTGGGATTCGATCCTGGGTCTCCAGGATCGTGCCCCAGGCCAAAGGCAGGCGTCAAACCGCTGCGCCACCCAGGGATCCCTATGAGCTCTATCTTTAAATAAATACTTGAATAATATACAAATTCCCAAGTAGTCAAGAAAAGATAAAATAAAATAATAATGAAATACCATTTCCCACTTCTTTGAGAATAATTCAAAAAGGAATGTTTTGCCAAGGGAGATGTCAGCATCATGGCACTCTGATATGATATATTATCTTGGAAATGTAAATTGCTATACTTTGTAAATAGCTCTTCAATAATACACTTTACAACTAAAAATATATTTATTTCAACCCAAAATTCCTCCCTGGGAATCTATCTGTGTAAATATTAGTCCATGTACTTAAAGATCTGTGTACCAAAATATTATTTATAGTAGCAAATAGGATCAAATTAATATCCATCATGGGAGAATAGCTGAATAAATGATGATATATCTAGTGATAATATCAAAATATAACAACAAGTAAAGGAATGTAAATTTATGTAAATATGTCAAAATTAAATATATGCATTTTTATTAACTAAGAACTATATGACAAAACTGCTTATCAAATGACATATTAGTACAAATTATTCATCAAATCATTTTAATATCTCTAAAGTATTCGTAGGTTTAAAAATATTTTTTAAGATGTATTTATTTGAGAGAAAGAGTATGCGCACACAGGTAGGGAGAGGCAGAGGGAGAGAGAATCTCAAGCAGATGCCACACTGAGTACAGAGCCTGACTTGAAGCTCGATCTCAGGACCCTGAGATAACAACCTGAGTCAAAACCAAGAGTCTGATGCTTAAGTGATTGCATCACCCAGGCGCCCCTATTTATAGATTTTTTAAAAATAAATTGAGGTAAATGTCCTTAATTAAATACTTCTCTGTATTAGGCTACAATTTGATAATATGAAACTGCACCCACTTTTTTAATGATGTAACAATAAATCAGTTGTCATTTGTCACATCAAATTTCTCTCAAAATCAAAGAAGATTCTCTCATATTTTGTTAACTTAATAATTGTATTAAAGTAATTTGACCCTTTGATGATGTGACTTACATATCTAGTATGTCCACTATCACCAATTTGCAAGTAGTTAAGGAGAATGTCCATTTCCCTGAATAAAGCACACAGACGGTGAAATGGAAGAGTGCAAACTGTCTGGCCAAGCCACACCTGTCCCTCTAACCTTGAGTAACCTCTCTGCTTCGATTTCTTCATATACAATAAGGATGGCAGCCTGCTTTCATGGTTTTCAGGTTAAGATAGTTTAACTTCACCATGGCACCTGGCTCAGTCCATGTTAACCTGACAATAATGCTTGTGTCTGGTAGGACTATGGGTTTATTTTAATAAGTAACCTCTCCAAAGACCTCTTTGTTGGAGAATGGAATTTAATAGGGAGGAGTCGTCTCTGGCTCTCATGGCAACCTCCAAATACAGGAGTGCCTGTCATGCCTGGAGGGCCTACAGCACTCACTCACTTGCTTTCCCATTCCCTTTGGGCTTTCTGAGAAGCAGTTTCAGCTAAGAAATCCATGAGGGGAGCACTGACCCATAGTAGGTGCTGCTGTTTGGGGAGTATACCTGGGCAGTTGCCCACTTTAGTGTCAGCACGCCTATGAGACTCGCTGTCTCCCAAAAAGAGAGCTTGGCACATTCTGAACAGAGGGATCCTGAGGACCCAGGGGGCTGCGTGGGGCATGTGGTGGGTTGATTGTCAGATGTGAGATCTTGAAAGAGGGACCAAGTGAGCACTGAATGTGGGGGGAACTGAGGATTAAAAGTTTAAACATTGTAACTGACTTTTCAGCTGCACTGAAGATCTCTACTGGAAAAATCCATAGAATGGTAAAAAAAAAAAAAAAAAAAATTGGAAATTACATTTCCTGTCTGCCTATCTATCTATCTATCTATGTATCATCATCTCTTATCTTACATGCCTATCAATGTGTACCCTTATATATGTTCATAAACAATTTATGTGCAAAAAGATCTATTAATTCAGTATCATTAAATTTCAAGCGATGTTCATTTTCTTCATAATAAATTTCAGAAAATTAACTTTTTTCAGTAAGCACAGATGGTTTGTATGATATCAAAGAACACAACTGTTACAGAAATCAAAAGCCTAGTCTCTATTTTTCCTGGAGTGAACGAAGCTGCCCCACCTTAGATGGGCCATGTGGCTTCATACAGTGAGTGCCTCAGAGGCATACTTAGCATTTGTGAAGCAGTGATTATGCCCAGGCACTGTTAAAAAGGCCTCATGCACATGTTTGGTCACTGAATTCTTACAACGTCCCTAATGCTCAGATAAAAGGCTTTATGTGCACCACTTCTTCAATCAGAAAGGGTGAAGCCATGTCATGTGCTTAACAGAATTGCAGGAGCTCCCAACATTATTTTCATGTGAAGTAATGATTAAAAAGAAAAATCTGAGAAGACATTGACATCATTTTTTCAAAATCAAGCACTTTATACAAAATTGACAGAAAAAAAAGCAACTTGAAAAATATATACAATTAATAAGGAAATCAAAGACATGATTTCTAATCTCTAGGACCTCAAGTTAAAAAGAAAAAAGTAATCAATAATCAGATAACAATAGAAATAAAATCAATGGAAAGAAGTGTGATACAGTAATTAATGTCTCTGGCCTCTGAATTCCCACTATGTTAAATTTTGATCACTCAAAATGCAGATTTTACTATAGTTACTATAAATAAAAATTCGGATCCATAATAAAATGATCTAAGTCATTATATTATTTTGAAAGCTAAATAAGGCAATCTTCATTTTTAAAATGTTTATTTTGGATTGCCTGCCTGAAATGCAGTAGTTCATTAGTAAGTTTTTGCGGTCAGTAATCATGATCATTAACCTACAATTCAAATAACAGTTACTAAAAGTACTATTAAATGACTATCAAATGCATAAAAGGGAAATTCAGTTGATTTCTAATTTTATTTTTTCTATCTAATTGAAAAAAAATACTAAGAATAATAACACATGACAGGGTTAATAATGGTTTTGTTTAATTAAACTTTAGTACCAAAATAATTTGATTCTCATATTTCAATATCTACACATACAATAATACTATTATGAGTTATGATGTGTACATTCCAAATACTCCAGATATTCTCTGTTGTTTCCTCTTAGGTCTAGAGATAAGTTGTCTAAAAATAACAATGGTGAGTCTTTTATCTTGGCTTCTATTCTTGTAATTATTCCCAGTTTTATTTAATTCTGAAGAGGTCACAATGCTGTATTTCTCCTGGGTGGAATATACAATCATTTTCTCTTGAACATAACACACATGCACACACTGTGTCTATTCCACATCTATATCTTATTCTAGATATAGATGACTCTGTGGATTTATATAGAAAGATAAACATACCTATCTCTCTATATCTATCTCTGTTTTGTTGCTTTTTTGCTTTAGTGTCATCATTGCAGTGAGTGTGAGGAGAAACGACTTCACAACATGAAAACTCGTGTTGCCAAGTGAACGGTGTTCATTACCTGCTGAAATATGTTTTCTGAACTCCCTATCCAAGTTTCTTGCATATTTTTTGGTGGGGACCTGACTTTTTCTGATGGGTATGTAGTTCTGTGTATATGATAGGCTCAGCCCTTCATTGATTGTATATGTTACAGATGCTGACTTCCAACGTGTGGCCTGCTTTTTCACTTTTTACATGATAATGGACAAAAATTCTAATTTAATGGAGTCCAATTTATCTATATTACATTAATGGTTAAAGATTTTCAGTGTGAGACTTAAGTAGTGCTTAAGAAACTCTTGAGTTAATTTCTTAAATTCTCTGTGAAACCCACACGAGGCATATTGTCATACTTTTCATAAATTGAAGTCATTCCTGGAAATAATTTTTGTAGAGTATGATGTTGTATTCTGGTTTCTTCTTCATTCCTCCTCCTCCTTTTGAACTTGAACACGCAGTTGAACAAGACTCTCCTTTGTGTCATGTCATATGGCTATGCATAGTGTGCCTCATTCTGGGCTCTCCTGCTCCACTGGACTCTTTCTATCCTGGAACCAGTTTCTCACAGTATTAATGATTGTACATTTTGGATGGTCTGTTGACATTTGGTAAAGCAAGATCTTTTTGTTTTCATGAGTGCTTTAGTTATTGTTGGTGATTCTTGGGGGAGATTACAGTGTGCCTCTAATTAGCCATTTTAAAACTCTTTAAACCTTATCAAAATGGTATATGCATACTTTCACTGAGTTTAAAGCTAAAATTTCTTCATGGCCCTTGTTTTATGAAGCTGGCTGAACAATTTCTGATAGTAATTAGACAGATTATGTAGCTGGTCCAACCAGGACTTTTATCCATAACAGTTAATCTTTGTGCTAACTTGCATCTGATTGCAGCTGTGATTCTATAAATATTTGCATAGTAATTATCTTTATTTGATATTATAAAATGTATTAATGTTTAAGACTTTACTGAAATATATATAGCATTGCCACAAATACTGTTTTTTTTTTCTGATTTATCAGGCAGATTTGTGGCAGGGTAGAATTTATAAATGGTGTTTTACTCAAAAGAGAGGAAAGTATTTTCAATTTGTAGTATAGAAGAAGGAAGCTATTCTAGTTAAAACATTGTAAGATACAGACATAAGAACAATTTATAGTAGATTGAGAATATTATTTATCTAAAACTACACTGAAAATACCACAATACTCCAACATTTATTTAAGCATAGAGGTCTTCACCGAACACATGAGTAATTCCATATGGGTAGAAAGTCAAGGGCATGGATGTAGTTCTCTGGTTTCTGGAAGAATAAGATGAAACATTTCTTGTGCATTTCTTGATAACTAACACAACCTCTTCATCTTTCCCATTATACTCATTCATTTGGCAATGCCATATTTCCCTTCAAAATATAATTCAGTGGAATAATATTAAGTAATAATAAATAATAACTAAGACAATAAATACAACAAATAAATAAATAAGTAATAATAACTTAAATTACTTAATAGAGTAATAAATAAAACCACTCAATTTCTCAAAGAAATAAACAATAAAATATAGGTAAACTAAGAAAAGTTTAAGAAAAAGGAAACATGTTGGGGTGCCTGGATGGCTCAGGTCATGATTCTTGGGTCCGGGGATCAAGCACCATGTCATGCTCAGCAGGGAGTCTGCTTCTCTCTCTCCCTCTGCCCCTCCTCTTCCTGCCCCCTCATGCTCTCTCTCAAATTAATAAATAAAATCTTAAAAAAAGAAAGAGGATCATAATTTAATAATGTTTCCAGGGTTATTTTTTTTAATTTATTTTTTATTGGTGTTCAATTTACTAACATACAGAATAACCCCCAGTGCCCGTCACCCATTCACTCCCACCCCCCGCCCTCCTCCCCTTCCACCACCCCTAGTTCGTTTCCCAGAGTTAGCAGTCTTTACGTTCTGTCTCCCTTTCTGATATTTCCCACACATTTCTTCTCCCTTCCCTTATATTCCCTTTCACTATTATTTATATTCCCCAAATGAATGAGAACATATAATGTTTGTCCTTCTCCGACTGACTTACTTCACTCAGCATAATACCCTCCAGTTCCATCCACGTTGAAGCAAATGGTGGGTATTTGTCATTTCTAATAGCTGAGTAATATTCCATTGTATACATAGACCACATCTTCTTTATCCATTCATCTTTCGTTGGACACCGAGGCTCCTTCCACAGTTTGGCTATCGTGGCCATTGCTGCTAGAAACATCGGGGTGCAGGTGTCCCGGCGTTTCATTGCATTTGTATCTTTGGGGTAAATCCCCAACAGTGCAATTGCTGGGTCATAGGGCAGGTCTATTTTTAACTGTTTGAGGAACCTCCACACAGTTTTCCAGAGTGGCTGCACCAGTTCACATTCCCACCAACAGTGTATGAGGGTTCCCTTTTCTCCGCATCCTCTCCAACATTTGTTGTTTCCTGCCTTGTTAATTTTCCCCATTCTCACTGGTGTGAGGTGGTATCTCATTGTGGTTTTGATTTGTATTTCCCTGATGGCAAGTGATGCAGAGCATTTTCTCATATGCATGTTGGCCATGTCTATGTCTTCCTCTGTGAGATTTCTGTTCATGTCTTTTGCCCATTTCATGATTGGATTGTTTGTTTCTTTGGTGTTGAGTTTAGTAAGTTCTTTATAGATCTTGGAAACTAGCCCTTTATCTGATATGTCATTTGCAAATATCTTCTCCCATTCTGTAGGTTGTCTTTGAGTTTTGTTGACTGTATTCTTTGCTGTGCAAAAGCTTCTTATCTTGATGAAGTCCCAATAGTTCATTTTTGCTTTTGTTTCTTTTGCCTTCGTGGATGTATCCTGCAAGAAGTTACTATGGCCGAGTTCAAAAAGGGTGTTGCCTGTGTTCTTCTCTAGGATTTCAGGTTGTACTACAAAGCTGTGGTCATCAAGACAGTATGGTACTGGCACAAAAACAGACACATAGATCAATGGAACAGAATAGAGAATCCAGAAGTGGACCCTGAACTTTATGGGCAACTAATATTCGATAAAGGAGGAAAGACTATCCATTGGAAGAAAGACAGTCTCTTCAATAAATGGTGCTGGGAAAATTGGACATCCACATGCAGAAGAATGAAACTAGACCACTCTCTTGCACCATACACAAAGATAAACTCAAAATGGATGAAAGATCTAAATGTGAGACAAGATTCCATCAAAATCTTGTTTCCAGGGTTATGATTTAATTGTGACACATAGTTTCACTGAAATAGAAGCAGTTCTTGTGGATTTACAATCCAACTATAATAACAATTTTTAAAATATATATGAAAGAAATGGTGAAGTTATCTCATTTAATATTATATCACTTATTTAAAATGGAACCTGTGTCCTTCTCTCCCCCGTGTTTCCAGGGCCCAACATACTCCTCCTGTTTCACTGTATCTTCTCTACACTGCCTTTTCCCATAGTAACATTCCCTACAATTTATTTATACAGTATTTATTTCTTATTGTCTATCAGATCACTACCTCTCTTCTGACTTCCAAAAAAAGCAGGAATCATAAACTATTTTATTCATTCAGGTTGCAGATGTCTAGGAAAGAATGTTTTAGCTACACTTTTAAACAACATGCTCAGGGCAAGCCTTACTGTGGTGATATTTGGAAATTACTTGAAAGAAACAATAAATGCTGGTGAGGATGCAGAGAAGGGGAAACCTTCTTCTGCTGTTGGTGGGAATGCAAGCTGGTACAGACACTCTGGAAAATAATATGGAGAGTCCTCAAGAAGTTAAAAAGAGAGCTACTCTGTGACCCAGCAATTACACTATTGCATATTTACCCCAAATATACAAATGTAATGATCCAAAGGGGCACCTGCACTCAAATAAACATTGTGGAAATTATGTAGCAGCAATGTCCACAAAAGTCAAACTATGAAAAGAACCAAGATGTCTTTTCTCTGCATCCTCTCCAACATTTGTGGTTTCCTGCCTTGTTAATTGTCCCCATTCTCACTGGTGTGAGGTGGTATCTCATTGTGGTTTTGATTTGTATTTCCCTGATGGCAAGTGATGCAGAGCATTTTCTCATGTGCATGTTGGCCATGTCTATTCCCCTGTGAGATTTCTCTTCATGTCTTTTGCCCATTTCATGATTGGATTGTTTGTTTCTTTGGTGTTGAGTTTAATAAGTTCTTTATAGATCTTGGAAACTAGTCCTTTATCTGATACGTCATCTGATTCATCATTTGCACTGTTGGTGGGAATGTGAAATGGTGCAGCCACTCTGGAAAACTATGTGGAGGTTCCTCAAAGAGTTAAAAATAGACCTGCCCTACGACCCAGCAATTGCACTGCTGGGGATTTACCCCAAAGATGCAGATGCAATGAAACGCCGGGACACCTGCACCCCGATGTTTCTAGCAGCAATGTCCACAATAGCCAAACTGTGGAAGGAGCCTTGGTGTCCATCTAAGATGAATGGATAAAGAAGATGTGGTCTATGTATACAATGGAATATTACTCAGCCATTAGAAATGACAAATACCCACCATTTGCTTCAACGTGGGTGGAATTGGAGGGTATTATGCTGAGTGAAGTAAGTCAATCGGAGAAGGACAAACATTATATGTTCTCATTCATTTGGGGAATATAAATAATAGTGAAAGGGAATATAAGGGAAGGGGGAAGAAATGGGTAGGAAATATCAGAAATGGAGACAGAACATAAAGACTCCTAACTCTGGGAAACGAACTAGGGGTGGTGGAAGGGGAGGAGGGCGGGGGGTGGGGTGGGTATGAATGGGTGACGGGCACTGTGGGGGGCACCTGACGGGCTGAGCACTGGGTGTTATTCTGTATTTTGGCAAATTGAACACCATTAAAATTAAATTTATTATTTAAAAAAATAAAATAAAATAAAATAATAAAAAAGAACCAAGATGTCCATTGATAGATGAATGGATAAAGGGGATGTGGTATATATGCACACCTGAATATTACTCAGCCATCAGAAAGGATTGAATACTTACCATTTACATCTACATGGGTGGATTATGCTGAGCAAAATAAGTCAATCAGAGAAAGACAATTATCATATAGTTTCATTCATATGTGGAATATAAGAAACCGTGCAGAGGATTATAGGGGAAGATAGGGAAGACAGAATGGAAAGAAATCAGAGAGGAAGACAAACTGTGAGAGACTCTTAATCATAGGAAGCAAACTGAAGGTCACTCAAGGGAAGGTGGGTAGAGGGATGGGGTAACTGGGTGATGGGCATTAAAAAGGGCACATGATGTGATGAGCACTGGGTATTATATGCAACAGATGAATAATTGAACTCTACATCTGACATCTGAAACTAATGATGTACTGTATATTGGCTAATAGACTTTAAATTTTAAAAAATTATATTTGCCTTTTAAAAAAAGAAACAAGAAGGTTAGTCATGCAAATATTGAGGATAGATAATAAGAACCAAAAAACACAGACTTTGTATGGGATACATATGTCAGAATGACAACAAGGATTCCAGGGACCCTGGAATATGGTTAGTGAGGGGCCAGGCAAAGAGAAAGAAGGCAGTGCATTGACACTGAGTCTCACAGGCTCATATCATAGTTTTGTTTTTCACTCTGGGTGAAATGAGAAATATCGACAAGTTTTGAACAGAGGAATGACATGAGCTGACTTATGCTTTAATGTAGGCACTCAGTAAATATCGAGTGGAATTGAACTGAATTGATTTTGAGGGAAAAAAAAGCTACAGCTCTTGAAAGTTCAGCAACTTATCAGACACTGATATATAACAAAAATTAAAAAAAAAGATTATTGGAAAATATGTCTAGGCCAATGGGAATAAAGTTGATTTCTATGAAATAGTGACTGGAGTTTAGAATGTTGATTTTTCCCCTAATGATATAAAAGTAATTTCTCAAGAGAGCTTTGGTAGAAAATGTACACACACATACACACACATGGTGTACATACAGCTTCCAGTGGAAGGTGCAAGTGGTCAGTGTTTTACAAAAGACATTTGCAATGGGGAAATAAATCAGCAAAGAATAGACCGATGTTTGCAGTAGCACTTATAGAATTCTCCTTTTCTTCTGGATTATTTAAAAGTGGATACTATTAGATGCAAGCTTTTGTTGGCAATACAGAAAATGTTTTCATATTTTTTTAAAACTTTATCCATTTTTGAGAGACAGCAAACAGAGAGAGGGACAGAGGAAGAGGGATAGAGAGAGAGAGACTCTGAAACAGACTCCCCTTTGAGCATGGAGCCCACCCCCACCTCCCACCCCGGACTGAATCTCCTGACCCTGAGATCATGACCTGAGCCAAAACCAAGAGTCAGACACTTAACCAATTGAGCCACCCAGGTGCCCCAATGTTTTTGTGTTTTAAGGATAAGTTACACAAAGTCAAACTGTATGCTCTCCTTTTGTGTTAAAATTCTTACCTCAAGATTATGTGTCAGAGTGATGTGCATGCATTTAAACATTTAACAGGTTTTATTTACTTACAGGAAATTTCTTTACTGATATATACAAAATATAATATTTTAATTCATTGGAATACAATGAATCAGGGTTTTCCTATGATGGAAAATTATCATTTGGTCTTTAATACCTATTTTTTGTTTTGTTTTGTTTTTTTAAATTTGATTGTTGGGTTTTTTTTTAAGATTTTATTTGAGAGAGAAAGAGAGAGAGATCACAAATATGGGGAGGAGCAGAAGGAGAGGGAGAAGCAGACTCCCTGCTGAGCAGGGATCCTGAAACGGGGCTCCACCCCAGGACCCTGAGATTATGACCTGGGCTGAGGTGGACACAACTTACAAAACAACTGAGGGGCCTCGCTTTTTAATTTTTTAATTTGAGTCTAGTCGACACACCATGTTACATTAGTTTTAGGTATACAGCAGTGAATCAACTTCTCTCTGTGTTGTGTTGTTCTCACCACAAGGGTAGCTACCATCTGTCACCATCCAACACTTTTAATACCTACTTTTAATTCATTTTTAGGAAACAGCTTTTAGCCTCTACCAGTCTTCACTGCTGTTTGCAGTGGCAGC
Organism: Canis lupus dingo; assembly: GCF_003254725.2. Lineage (NCBI taxonomy): Eukaryota > Metazoa > Chordata > Mammalia > Carnivora > Canidae > Canis > Canis lupus. The sequence goes on along the minus strand of NC_064243.1, from coordinate 7,020,794 downwards.
TGCTAGCTATTCCCAGAGCAGTACTGGAATTAACAATGACACTGGTATAGTGTATCAACAAGGAAATAAACAAAAACAGAACATGCTTCTATTAGGGATACTACTGAGAAAAATCAATGTTTTCCTAAGGGGGAAAAAAAAAGACAAGACAATGGAGGGAGAGTGTTTCCTTTTCAGGCTTCTCAGAGACCACTTAGCCAGAAACTAAAATAAAGATGCTCCTGACTTATGATGGTTTGACTTAAGATTTCTTGACTTTACAATGGTATGAGATCAATAGAAGTTCAGTATAAAGTGTACTTGAAATTTTGAATCTGGATCCTCTCTTAGTCTAGCAATATATGCAGTAGGATCCTTTCTTGTGATGCTGGGCAGCAGCCACAGCCTCCAGTCAGCCAGTAATCACAAGGGTTAACAACCAAGATACTGACGATACTGACAATTGCTCTGTACCCACATGACCATTTGTTTTTTTTTTTTTTTTTTTTTACTTTCAGTGCAATATTCCATAAATAACAGGAGATATGCAACACTTAATTTTCAAATGGGCTTTGTGTTAGATGATTTTGCACAACTGTAGAATAATCTAAGCGTTCTGAGCATGTTTAAGGTAGACTAAGTTAAGCTATGGTGTTCAGTAAGTTTTGTGTATTCAATGCATTGTCAATTTACAATGTTTTCAACTTACAATGGGTTTTTTTGGAGGTTAACTCCATCATAAATTGAAGAAGACTTTTGCATGATTACAAAAGCTTAAGCATTTTAAGAGGAACCTATGAAAGACTAGTAGAAGAAAGTAATAAAAAAATACACAGGAAAAATCTGAATTATCAGAGACATGGACATACTGTCTTATAAGTTATGTTGAGGTTATAAAGAAACATATCAAGAAAAATCAACAAATACTGATTTTGTTAATAGGGAATTTGAGCACAGTTTGAAAATTTTGTGATTTCATTAACTTACTCAGACACTCATATTAATAGGACATGTTGAAACTCTACTTCTATCAATACTATATGAAGTAAACTGAAGCAACCCTCTCACTGAGGGAAATTAGGATGCTTGACATATATTTTTGGCAAAAAAACTGATGATAAATAATTAATTCTCATATTAAAGGAAATTTTAGAGGCCCTTTTAGGCATGAGAAAAATTATACTATTTGTTAGACTTTATGTATGTACAGGAATAAATAGTGATGATTGTGTGTATGTTCATATAAAGGTAAATGCATTTAAAGAGGCCTAAGTCTTTTTCCTGGACAAAGATCAATAAGAATAAAACTTTATTTTAGACTTTGACTACTAATAAAATGTGTTGGAAAATCTGGGTTACCATTTAAATAACTCTAAGTACATAGGTAGGACATGGAAAAAGAACAAAACACACACAAACAGATCAGAAAGGAAAGCATGAAAGAAGATATTTAAAAAGTAAAATAAATACATCTGTAATCATAAAATAAAGAGTAATAGAAATTTTTTAAAATCTATGAATAATTACATTACATATAATTGGATTAACTCTCCAAATCAAGTCTCAAATGGTCAGACTGGAGTATAAAAGAGAGTCAAATGCTGCTTACAAGAGGCATATAAAATATAAATTTTTGGACAGTTTGTTGATGACAAAAAAAACCCCAAACATATAAATAACTAAAATATACCTAATATCACTGTATTAATGCCAATAAGTGTTTAAAGACAGGATTATGAATGGTAACAGAAGTCATTGTGATATAAATTTTAATTCACAGAGAAGTTGTAGCATTACATATCTACATGTGATTAATAACATCTCCATTTCATATGATAAAAAAGAAGTAAAAAGAAAAAAGTCAAAATTCATAAGTAAATATAACCATACTTCTTTCAAAAGTTGACTGAATATGAAAAAGAATTACACAGCAGTGAAATTCACATACTGTTTTTGATAGATTTGACATACATAAAATACCACAAACAACAGCCCCAAATACACATTATTTTCAAGAACCTAAGGATTATGTAAGAAACCTAATAATATACTAGTCATGTATATTACTTGTTTCAACAAATTTGAAATGACTGAATTATACAGAAAATATTCTCTGACAGGGGAAAATGAGACAATCTTATATGTTTAATAAAATAATTAAGATACATGCTTCTAAATAATTAATGGGCCAAAGAAGAACATCCAATAGTAATTAGACTCTTTGTTAACTTAAAAATAATTAAATATATTATTTGTGGGATGGTTTTAAAGCAGTCTCTAGAGGAAAATATATAGCTTCAAAATCATAAAAGAAGAAAGGCTGAATTAACATTGTGGCAAATGAGCCCCTGAGAGAAGGTAACTCTGCTTGTCCCAAAGACTTGTCAATGAGCTAATCATCTAGGGTGAAATTTACTTAGGTCATGGTTGATGTTGTTGACTCAGCCCACTCATACAGCCACTCTGCACTGAGCAAAATGACTAGAAGGAAGAACTCACCACAAAAGAAAGAATCAGAAACAGTACTCTCTGCCACAGAGTTACAGAATTTGGATTACAATTTGATGACAGAAAGCCAATTCAGAAGCACAATTATAAAGCTACTGATGGCTCTGAAAAAAAAAGCATAAAGGAATCAAGAGACTTCATGATTGCAGAATTTAGACCTAATCAGGCCAAAATTAAAAATCAATTGAATGAGATGCAATCCAAACTTGAGGTACTAACGATGAGGGTTAATGAGGTAGAAAAAAGAGTGACATAGAAAACAAGTTGATGGTAAGGAAGGAAACTGAGGAAAAAAAGATAAAAGCAATTAAAAGACCATAAGTAAAGGTTAAGGGAAATAAATGATAGGCTCAGAAGGAAAAATCTACATATAATTGTGGTTCCAGAGAGCCCCGAGAGGGCCAGAGGGCCAGAATGCATATTTGAATAAATCATAGCTAAGAACTTCCCTAATTTGGGGAGGGAAACAGGCATTTGGATCCAGGAGATAGGTCCCCCCCAAAATCAATAAAAACTGTTCAACACCTCAACATTTAATAGTGAAACTTGCAAATTCCAAAGATAAAGAGAAAATCCTTAAAGCAGCAAGAGGTAAGAGATTCCTTAACTTATATGGGGAGCAATATTAGATTAACAGCAGACCTCTCCTTGGAGACCTGGAAGGCAAGAAAGGGCTGGCAGGATATATTCAGGATACTAAATGAGAAGAATATGCAGCTAAGAATACTCTATTCAGCAAGGTTCTCATTCAGAATAGAAGGAGAGATAAAGAGCTTCCAAAATAGGCAGAAACTGAAAGAATATGTGACCACCAAACCAGCTCTGTAAGAAATATTAAGGGGAACCCTGTAAACGAAAGAGGAAACTCAAAGAAATAATCTACAAAAACAGGGACTGAATAGGTATTACGATGACACTAAATTCGTATCTTTCAATAGTAAATGAATGTGAATGGGCTAAATGATCCCATCAAAAGACACAGGGTATTGGACTGGATAAAAAAGCAAGACCCATCTATTTGCTGTCTACAAGAGACTCATTTTAGACCTAAGGGCACCTACAGCCTGAAAATGAAAAGTTGAGAACCACTTACCATTCAAATGGTCCTCAGAAGAAATCTGGGATAGCAATCCTCATATCAGATGAGTTACAGTTTATCCCAAAAACTGTAGTAAGAGATGAAGAGGGACACTTAATCACACTTAAAGGATCTATACAACAAGAGGACCTAACAATCATGAATATTTATGCCCCTAATGTGGGAGCTGCCAAGTATATCAAGCAATTAATAACCAAAGTAAAGACATACTAGGTAATAATACACTAATAGTAGGAGACTTCAACATGGCACTTTATGCAAATGACAGATCTTCTAAGCACAACATCACCAAAAACAAGAGCTTTAAATGATACACTGGACCAGATGGATTTCACAGATATTTATAGAACTTTGCATCCGAACGCAACTGAATATACATTCTTCTCAAGTACACATGGAACTTTCTCCAGAATAGGACATATACTGGGTCACAAATCAGGTCTCAACTGATACCAAAAGATTGGGATTGTCCCCTGCATATTTTCAGGTCATAATGCTTTGAAACTGGAACTAAATCACAAGAAAAAATTTGGAAAAAACTCAAACACCTGGAGGTTAAAGAGCATCCTGCAAAAGATGAGAGTCAACCAGGAAATTAGAGAAGAATTAAAAAGATTAATGGAAACTAATGAAAATAAAGATACAACCGTTCAAAAGCTTTGGGATACAGAAAAAGCAGTCCTAAGAGGGAAATACATTGCAATACAAGCATTCCTCAAAAAATTGGAAAAACTCAAATACACAAGCTAATCTCACACCTAAAGGAACTGGAGAAAGAACATCAAATAAAACCTACACCCAGCAGAAGAAGACAGTTAATAAACATTTGAGCAGAACTTAATGAAATAGAGACCAGAAGAACTGTAGGACAGATCAACAAAACCAGGAGTTGGTTCTTTGAAAGACTTAATAAGATAGATAAAGCATTAGCCCGCCTTATTACAAAAAAAAGAGAAGACTCAAATTAATAAAATCATGAATGAAAGAGGAGAGATCACAACCAATACCAAGGAAATACAAACGATTTTAAAAACATATTATGAGTAGCTATACACCAATAAATTAGGCAATCTAGAAGAAATAGCTGCATTTCTGGAAAACCACAAATTACCAAAACTGGAACAGGAAGAAATAGAAAACGTGGACAGGCCAATAACCAGGCAGGAAATTGAAGCAGTCATCAAAAACCTCCCAAGACACAAAAGTCCAGGGCCAGATGGCTTCCCAGGGGAATTCTATCAAATGATTAAAGAAGAAACAATACCTATTCTACTAAAGCTGTTCCAAAGGATAGAAAGGGATGGAATACTTCCAAACTTATTCTATGAGGCCAGCATCACCTTAATTCCAAAATCAGACAAAGACCTCACCAAAAAAGCAGAATTTTAGAACAATATCCCCGATGAGCACAGATGCACAATTCTCAACAAGATACTAGCCAATAGGATCCAACATTAAGAAGACATTAAGAAGATTATTCACCATGACCAAGTGGGATTTATCCCCAAGATGCAAGGGTCCTTCAACACTCATAAAGCAATCAATGTAATAGATCACATCAACAAGAGAAAAAGCAAGAACCATATGATCCTCTCAATAGATGCAGAGAAAGCATTTGACGAAATACAGCATCCATTCCTGATCAAAACTCTTCAGAGTGTAGGGATAGAGGGAACCTTCCTCAGCATCTTAAAAGCCATCTACAAAAGCCCACAGCAAATATCATTCTCAATGGGGAAACACTGAGAGCCTTTCCCCTAAGATAAGGAACATGACAGGAATGTCCACTCTCACCACTGCTATTCAACATAGTACTAGAAGTCCTAGCTTCAACAATCAGGCAACAAAAATAAATTAAAGTCATTCAAATTGGCAAAGAAGAAGTCAAACTCTCCCTCTTTGCATATGACATGATACTGTACGTAGAAAACCCAAAAGACTCCACCCCAAGATTGCTAGAACTCATACAGCAATTTGGTAATATGGCAGGGATAAAAAGTTAATGCCCAGAAATCAGTGGCATTTCTATACACTAACAATGAGACTGAAGAAAGAGAAATTAACTAGTCAATCCCATTTACAACTGCACCCAAAAGCATAAATTACCTAGGAATAAACCTAACCAAAGAGGTAAAGGATCTATACCCTAAAAACTACAGAACACTTCTGAAAGAAATAGAGGAAGACACAAAGAGATGGAAAAATATTCCATGCTCATGGATTGAAAGAATTAATATTGTGAAAATGTCTATGCTATCCAGGGCAATTAACACATTCAATTCAATCCCTATCAAAATACCATGGACTTTCTTCAGAGAGTTGGAAAAAATAATCTTAAGATTTGTGTGGAATCAGAAAAGACCCCAAATAGCCAGGGGGATATTGAAAAAGAAAACCAGAGCTGGGGGGATCACAATGCTGGATTTCAAGTTGTACTACAAAACTGTGATCATCAAGACAGTGTGGTACTGGCACAAAAACAGACACATAGATCAATGGAACAGAATAGAGAGCCCAGAAATGGGCCCTCAACTCTATGGTCAACTAATATTTGACAAAGCAGGAAAGACTATCCACTGGAAAAAAGTCTCTTCAATAAATGGTGCTGGGAAAACTGGACATCCACATGCAGAAGAATGAAACTAGACCATTCTCTTACACCAGACACAAAGATAAACTCAAAATGGATGAAAGATTAAATGTGAGACCAGAATCCATCAGAATTCTAGAGGAGAACACAGGCAACACCCTTTTTGAACTTAGCCACAGTAACTTCTTGCAAGATACATCTATGAAGACAAGGGAAACAAAGGCAAAAATGAATTATTGGGACTTAAGATAAAAAGCTTCTGCACAGCAAAAGAAGCAATCAACAAAACAAAAAGACAACCTACAGAATGGGAGAAAATATTTGCAAATGACATATCAGATAAAGGGGTAGTATCCAAAATCTATAAAGAACTTATTAACCTCCACAGCAAAGAAACAAACAATCCAATCATGAAATGGGCCAAAGACATGAACAGAAATTTCACAGAGTAAGACATAGACATGGCCAACAAGCACATGAGAAAATGCTCCGCATCACTTGCCATCAGGGAAATACAAATCAAAACCACAATAAGATACCACCTCACATCAATGAGAATGGGGAAAATTAACAAGGCAGGAAACAACAAATGTTGGAGAGGATGTGGAGCAAGGGGAACCCTCTTGTACTGTTGGTGGGAATGTGAACTGGTGCAGTCACTCTGGAAAACTGTGTGGAGGTTCCTCAAAGAGTTAAAAATATACCTGCCCTACAACCCAGCAATTGCGCTGCTGGGTATTTACCCCAAAGATACAGATGCAGTGAAACGCTGGGACACCTGCATCCCAATGTTTAGAGCAGCCATGTCCATAATAGCCAAACTGTGGAAGAAGCCTGGATGTCCATCAAAAGATGAATGGATAAGGAATATGTGGTCTATGTATACAATGGAATATTACTCAGCTATTAGAAACGATGATTACACACCATTTGCTTCAACGTGGATAGAACTAGAGGGTGTTATGCTGAGTGAAATATGTCAATTGCAGAAGGACAAACATTATATGGTCTCATTCATTTGGGGAATATAAAAACATAGTGAAAGGAAATAAAGGGGAAAGGAGAGAAAATGAGTGGGAAAAATCAGAGAGGGAGACAGAACATGAGAGACTCCTAACTCTGGGAAATGAACAAGGGATAGTGAAGGGGATGTGTGGGGGGGTTGGGGTGGCTGGGTGATGGGCACTGAGGGGGGCACTTGACGGGATGAGCACTGGGTATTATGCTGTATGTTGGCAAATTGAACTCCAATAAAAAATATACAAATAAAAAAAGAAGAAAGGCTGAAAATTAATGATCTTTGATTCCATCTCAGGAAAATAGAGAAAGAACATAATTACATTTAATAAAATAGAAGGCAGGGAATTGGAAAGGTAACAAATTATGAAATAGTCAATAACACTAGAAAAGCATTTCAATTTCCTCCTTTGTTGTGAGGACTAGTGATTCTGGGTTCCCTGGCAGTTATGAGCTAGTTATTAGGTAAAACTAATAAGATTCAATTTTAAATAAAAATTTAACATAATAAAAATATGACAGGACTAAAAAAAAGATCAAAGGAGATAACAGTATATGTATAACAATTTGCCACTGAACAAAGTTGGGGTAATTAAGCATCAAAAAACAAACAAGCAAACAAAACCCTGCAATTTTTAAAACTTGTCCAACAGGAGACCGTATTTCCACATAATACAGATTTAGAGGATTCTATGAAGGCTAGCTGTTGTCTGAAAACCACAAAATGAAAATGTTTTGTATTTTCTGCATGAATGGTACCCCAGGTCTACCAAACAATAGATAAGGACTATAGAATTATAACATCACTATTTTATAATGAACAACTAAATAACATTTCAAAGCAATGATCACAAACAACTAATCGAAATCAATTGGTAATTAAAGAAAAAAATCATGACAGTGAATTTTATAATGGATGTGTTAGTCTCAAATGCCTGAACAAACTGATTTTCATTTCAAAAAATAGTGACAACCAAACATTCTGTGTTTACAATGTGTAATACCAAGAAGTATATAACTTGCCAAAATAAGAAACTGCATCTGATCAAGCCTCTAGATCTAAATAGCATTTTAAAACAAATATATGGGTCAGAAAAACATGTTAAGTAACACCAAGGAAACAATCAGCAAGATCCAAAATGAAAGAAAGAAAGGAAAGAGAGAGAGAGAGAGAGAGAGAGAGAAAGAAAAAGAAAAAGAAAGAAAAAAAAAGAAAAAGAAAAAGAAAAGAAAAAGAAAAGAAAAAGAAAAAGAAAGAAAAAGAAAAAGAAAAAGAAAAAGAAAAAGAAAAAGAAAAAGAAAAAGAAAAAAAAAGAAAGAGAGGGATCCCTGGGTGGCTCAGTAGTTTAGCGCCTGCCTTCCACCTAGGGTGTGATCCTAGAGTCCTGGGATCCAATGCCACATCGGACTCCCTGCATGGAGCCTGCTTCTCCCTCTGCCTGTGTTTCTGCCTCTCTCTCTCTGTGTGTCTCTCATGAATAAACAAATAAAATCTTTAAAAAAAAAAAAAAAAGAAAAAGAGAAAGAGAGAGAGAGGCAAAGAAAGGAAGAAAGAGGTAGGGGTATAGACTTGAAGACTTTGATGCATATGAACCAAACACAGTGTGAAGATGTTTGGATTAAAAGTCATATCAACTAATCATAAAATAAGTAGGTATTTATTTATTAGAGGAACTATATTGGAGAACACTGAAGGGAACTGAAGATTAGCTTTATGGATATTAGATTACTATTATTAACTTCTGCAGGTATAAAAATGGAATTGGGATACTGCAAAATAGTCATTGGAAAGTGGGAGAGGACAGATACAATAATATTGGCTATGTGTTTGTAGTTGAACTGGGTGATGGTTCTACAGCAATACATTGAACCGTTATCTTTACTTTTATAGATGATGTTTGAAGTGTTTCATTAAAAAAGTTTAAAATAAATATAGTTCTGTAAGAAAAAAAGAAAAGTCACATAGTTGGAAGTAAATTTATGATATTAAAATTCTAACAAAGGAAAAAGGGGAAGCATTAATCTAAAAACATATGGGCAAAACTATAGGAGTTTTTTAGGCATACTACATGTTGAACTGTCGATGGGAGATGCTTGGTCTTAGCATCTGCATTTAAGTTTACTGGAGTTTCTAGAGGATGTGATAAATCAAAAGAGAATATAAAGGAATATAAAATGGATAAAAATAGACAAAAAATAAATTGTTAATCATCTGTAGACATTTAATTCGTATAGAAAATTTTAAATATTATACATATTATTAATAAGTGAACTGAGTAAAGTTGTCAAATACAAAATGAGTATACAGAAATCAGTTACATTTTATACTAGAATTAACTAATGACAAAATGTAATTTTATCACTTTCAACATCATAAAAATCAAATTCCTAGTAATAAATATATAAATCATGTACATTTTTTTTTTTTTGCTCAGAAAACTACTCAATTATGTAGGGAAAAAAATAAATGGATGGATGTATTATACAGATAGATTGGAAGACTCTGTTTTGTTTAAACAATCAGTTCTCTTGAAAATGTACTCCAGTAATAGTGTGATACCAAATAACAAACATAAATCCTAGGTGGTTATTTTCCCATAACAGAACATTGTATTTCCATGCAGCGAAAGGAATCAACATTAGACAAGACAACCATAGAAGAAAAGACACATTTTCTAGGTTTCAAAAGTTAATGTACCTGCATCAATTAAGAGAGTCTGGTATTGACATGGGGAAAGAGGGACACAAATATGAAATAGAGGAGAGGCTCCAGAAAGAGGCACACGTACATAGGAACTTTATCTTGACACACATGGCACCACAGAACAATGAGGAAAGAACATTCTTTTCAGTAATTGGTCCCAATTCATTGGAAAAATATAATTTTTGGTGCTGTCCTCATACTATACATAACAGTTCCAAGTGGAGTAGAGATTTAAATTATAAAAGACCTCTAGAAAATCATATAGAAGGATAACTTCTTGTCCTCAAGGTAAGATTTTTAAAATTGTACATTACTTCTAATATAAGGGAAATGATTGATAATTTAGAATGCTTTAATATTAAGTTATGTGCATTTATGTATGCAACTAACATTATTGCCCAGAATGCATAAAGACTTCCTAAAAAACATTTTTAAAAACACTGTTCAATAAGTAAACAGACACAAAACATGAAGATGGACCTTTAAAAGGGAATGTCCAAATGGCAAAGTGCTCAACTTCATTAATAATCAAGGAAACTAAAGCTAAAACTGGCACCTGTAAGAGAACCATATGATGGGTAGCCCACAGTAGGATTATTTTTTCTATATTAATGATCTGTGAATGTGCCCTGTAGCATATGGGATCACTGGAGGGTTTATAAACAGCAGTATGATATTTTGATTTTGGATGACTTATTCCACTGTAGTGAGTAGTATAGATTTTACGATAATACAGTTTAGGAGCTAAATGTCATTACCTATAGTCTGAAAGGTGAGGAAGGTCTTAACCAGGTAGGGAAGGCCATTTGGAGTTAACAGAATGAATATTAAACTCAGGTGACATTGCCTCCCTTTCTCCTTCCTGTATGGAAGCATGTGACACTTTCTCATCACTAGGCTGAACCTTATCTTTTGGGAGAAAAAAGATGTCAGCTACATGAACCAAAAGACCCTTGAGGCAAAAGTAAAATATTGGATATTGGTGGACGGGTTATTTTTAATCCAATTCAAGACTATGGGCTATGACTGGAAGTGTCTGTTTGAAGTGAAGAGAGAAGGGTCAGAAACATTCTTCTAGATAAAGAACTGAAGTGTCTGTCACAGCTTCATTTGTGTCACTTTTATGTGTCCTGGTAACATTAACTGGTTAACCTATTTCTATAGGATGTGTAGCCCTTCTGTTTCTGTAGGACATGTGTTGTCTTTCTATGGATTTTCTGCCAGCAGTTTCTAAATTCTGTGCGAATCCCACTTTCTCTTTCTCTCCCGACATGATACCTTTCCACTAGGCTGAAATTTTTATCAGTCGAGGTTTAAGATAAAATAATTAACTTTCAAGTCGAGGTTTAAGATTAATAATAATAAAAATAATAATTAAGAAGAAGAAGAAGAAGGAGAAGAAGAAGAACAAGAAGAAGAAGAAGAAGAAGAAGAAGAAGAAGAAGAAGAAGAGAAGAAGAAGAAGAAGAAGAAGAAGAAGAAGAAGAAGAAGAAGAAGAAGAAGAAGAAGAAGAAGAAGAAGAAGAAAAGAAGAAGAAGAATTTCTTCTGACAATCCCTGTAGTAAGATTGTCAAGCACTCTACTTCCCGTTCATGTGGCTCAAAGCTCTGTGTCCAGTTCCCTAACCTTTTCAAGGGTCCAGGACAAGAGCACTGAAGAAAGCAAGCACAGGGTACACTGAGAAATGGCAAGTAACTGGGTGTCTTTGGTGCAGTGAGTGTGAGGAATGCAGAGAAGACTCCCACACTTGGGCTAGGGGTGGGGAGTGGGCCCGTGTTTGACTTGATCCCTCCCCCACCCCCACCAGTCCCCTGCTTCCAGCAGCCCCCATTCCCAAACACAGGCAATTAAGTTTCTGTTCAATGTGGCAAGCCTATATGTTGTTACTTCCCGGTTTTCTAATTGTGAACACATCCTTTCCTTAAATACCACTGTGTTCTCTAGGCTCATTTCTCTATGGTGTACATTTTGTGACTCTAAACTATTTTGAGAATCACTTAGATATACTTTTCTAAGATTTTGGCAGAGGGGTAAATGTCAATTTTTCACAGCCATCCAAAATTATGAAATTAAGGAAGATGATTTTTACTTCAGATTGGGTATCAAAATGATGCAAAAATATCTTAGAATAGTGATGAGTAAGTATCATTGTATAGATACTAACTATTCAATTTCTTCAAAATTGAATCATACATTTTTAAAATCATAGATAAAGCCGTATCAATTTATGGCCTAAAGCATGCATAAAAGATAAGCAAAAATTATGCTGGCTTTTCATATTAAAAAGTCTGTATTTCACAGTCTCCATAGAGGTGTTTTTTTCTTGTTTTATCCTCGGTTTAATTTAATGGCAAGGTGAAACTTCTTCAATGCTTTTTTTTTTTCCCTTCTACTTCATGAAAAGCAGATTCTGTTTAATCCGTCATTTCACTGGGGTTGTTTGTTTGCTTTTTAGTATATAGTTGGCATGTCTGTACCTCCCTTTCAGAGGAATGCAGAAACATTTTTCAAAGAAGAGAAAGAAAGCATTTTTTTAAGGTATTGCTCATAAGGAAGGTAATCCTGAATTATTGATAGGCTCACCCATTCAAAAGGGTTGACCAGAGTAACTGTGGTTGCTGTCTGCTTTCCTCTGGGTTCTGCCTTAGGCATAGCTCCTGCTAGTTGCTCTGTACCCTGCAAGAAACACCAGCCTTATTCTCTGCTCCTTTTTCCTGAAGGGCGATTTTTGAAAGCTTGACTAGTTTACTGGTACAAAGCAAGAATGCAAACAAAGCACAAAACCCAATGAAAACATTCTCCTATGAGGGGATCTTGGCAATGGATTAATGCTGGTAACAATGACGACATGGGCAAAAGAAAAGAAACCATCTACTAATAAATAGTCACAGGAATAACTCCAAAACTAGTCTAAGAATTATTTTCCTGATATAAACAAATGAATGAAATAGTTTTACCATAAACTTTTGATTTTCCACCTAATTAAGAAATGTTAGAGAGAGAGAGAGAGAGAGAGAGAGAGACAGGCAGAGAGGTGTTTATTTAAGGAATGACGATTTCCTGTATTTAAATTTGTTTGCCCTGAGTAGAGTGAGGAGCAGGGAAGGAAGGGGTCAGCAGAGAGGGATACGTACATAGGCATATAGCTTCATTGTTTTTAAAAAAGAGGTTCTGGCAGAAAAATTTCCCACAATTGTGGCCTATTTTTGCTCCATGGATGAACTTAAAGATTAGGAGAGAATGAAACAATATTTATCATTTTTTATTTTCCCAAATGGTCATCAATGATCCTATTTTTTCCCTTAGCAGTCATGGAGAACAGAGGAAGGCATGATATCCCTATGTCAGAGAACGATGATATAGCAACTCAGAATCTTTCTTTTCTCTAAACCTGTGAGGCTGAGGGAAAGAAAAATATGCCAAGGTTCATAAGTGCCAGATAGTCAAATGTAATTGATTCATCGCACATGAAGCACTCAACAACTTTACTGAATCCTCATAAATGAGTGAGTTTCTATAACCTCCTTCAATTTTTTTAAGTTTTATTTAAATTCCGGTTAGTTAACATAGTGTTCTATTAGTCTCACAATACAGTGAGTGATTGTACAATACAGTGAGTGATTCAACAATTCTGAACATCACCTGGTGCTCAAAACTAGTGCCCTCCTTCATCCTCATCACCTATTTCCCTGATTCCCCTCCCCATCTCCCCTCTGGTGACCCTCAATTTGTTCTCTAGCGCTTAAAGTCTGTTTCTTGATCTGTATCTCTTTTTTTTTTCTTTTTTCATTTTGTTTCTTGTTTCTTGTTTCTTGTTCTTGTTTCTTGTTTCTTGTTTCTTAAATTCCACATAAGAGTGAAATCATATGGTATTTGTCTTTCTCTAATTGGCTTATTTCACTTAGCATAATACCCTCTAGCTCCATTCACGTCATTGCAAAGGGCAAGATTTTATTCTTTTTAATGGCTGAATAATATTTCATGATATATACATATATGTGTATATGTGTGTGTGTGTGTATATATATATATACCACATCTTTATCCATTCATCACTCAGTGAACCTTTGGGCTATATCCAAAATTCGGCTATTGTAGATGATACTTCTAAAAACATTGGGATAAGGAAAAAAAAATAATAAATAAATAAAAACATTGGGATGCATGGATCCTTTTAGATTAGGATTTTTGTATTCTTCAGGGAAATGCAAATCAAAACCACAATGAGATATCACCTCACACCCGTCAGAATGGCTAAAATCAATAATGCAAGAAACAGCAGGTATTGGCAAGGATGTGGAGAAATGGGAACCCTCTTGCACTGCTGGTGGGAATGAAAACTGGTGCAGCCACTCTACAAACAGTATGGAGGTTCCTCAAAATGTTGAAAATAAAACTACCCTTTGACCCAACAACTGCAGTACTAGGTATTTACCGTATATATATATATATATAGAGAGAGAGAGAGAGAGAGAGAGAGAGAGAGACAGAGAGACAGAGAGACAGAGACAGAGACAGAGAGAGCAAGGAGGGGGAGGGAGACATGGGAGAAAGAATCTTAAGCTGACTCTGTCCTGAGCCTGGAGTTCTCCTCGAGGCTTGATCTCCCAACCCTGAGACCATGACTTGAGCCATAACCAAGAGTCAGATGTTTAACCACCTGAGCCACCCAGACACCCTTAGATAGAATTTTAAAATATTATAATTTTAATTGCCTGTGATTTCTAAAGAGTTTATGAGTAAAACTGTAGAAAAATGTATATTCTGGTATCAGAAGCCAGACACAATTAGGAAATCATAATTTTTCATATTTGGCTAAAGTTGTATGCATTTTATTATTTTGTATACCCACACTGGGTAATTCACAGAAAATACTTAGGAAGAACGATTAAAAAGTGAATAAACCCAATGACTGAGTTTTAAATCAATTACCAGATATTAATTGCTAAGAAAAAGTATCCCACTCATGTTCTGGGAAGATATAAACTGTCTTTCTCAAAGGCAATGTAGGGGAACTGGTATAGCCTCTATGCAATCTTGGAGAATGCTAAAAAGAAATGTGCTGGCTTTAGGAGTTGTTTGTATTATGTGAGACACCCACCAACAACTTGCATTGCCATTGCTAGGGGCTTTCAAGAGAAATGTCAGTCCTCACAGCAAGTGATGAGATTTGACATATGGCATCAAAGCATCATTAAAACCACACCTGCTGCAGAAGAAGCTATGTCTTTCAAGAGATTTTCAAGCAGAAAAGGTTACACTGAAAATCCAAAGGCTAAGGCTTATTTCTTTTCTTTGCAGACAATTAAATGTTGTAAAGAAAAAGTAATTGCACAAACATATTTAAGAAAAAAATCTACTTTTGTGGCATACTGGTTTCTAAAAAACTATATACGTGATACTTTTTTTTTTTTTTTTTGCTTTCTGTAGAACATACAATATAATCTATTCACAACTATGGATTGCTGTAAGAAAAGTTTTATAATGTAACTTACCACACAGGGGCCTAAAAATGTCATGGTCTTGCTCTTTGGGCAAAATCTACTTCTTAGAACTTTTCACTTATGTTATTTATTTATTGTGTTATAAATTATAAAATGGAAGGCAAGGTCATTTATTGAGCATTAAATATACGTCAATGGCTTACATGTTTTATCTTCTATTCTTATGTGGTGATGCATGTAGAGGAGGAAACTTGTCAGGGTGGCAAAATAATTTTTTCCAAGCTTATACAACCAAAGTTGGCAGCATTGGAATTGAAGTCCAGGTGGGTCAGATGGGAAAAGCCTAGCCTTGTTTCTTATACTATGCTGTCTACTGTGTTCCCAATTGGAGTATAAGCATCCAAAAAAGGAAAATTAGTTTTGGTCTCTAAGCCGAGATGCTTTGTAATGTTGTTTGTGAGACAGGGCATATTCATAAAAGGAAAAGAAACATGGTGAAGCTTGTGTTGAGCATGAAATTGCCAGCATTGGCAACATGGCCCCATCATGTGAGGAGACAGCACAGGACTGAGGCACCCCAGAAAGGTTCTCACAGGGCAGATGCAGCCCCACACAGGGTTAGACCAATAGCAAGGATTCAAGTACAAAGGCATGAGGGACCCACTATTAATAAGAATGCTGTGCACAGTATATGCAGAGCTTTTTATCTTTAAATATGAGCAGTTTACTAAGCCCTGGAGATGGTTTCTGTTTCTGCTACAATAGACCAAAATATATTTACTCTTCATGCCTCCAACGCTGACAGATTGTCATGATATCAGTCAGATCTCTTATCAAAACACATGACTGATGGAAACGATAAATATTTTTATAGTAAAATTTCATATTATCAAAATACCGTCATTGTTAAGAAATATTTATATCTCAGGGAAAAATGTTCCCTACAAATAGAAAGTAGTACAAATTTCCATGTGAAATCAAGTTTGAATTTTACTAGCCTAGGAAGAATGAAGGATGCCTTTAAGCTATGTCTGAAAGAGCAAATGATGGACTATGTAGCAAAAAGATAACTGAGATATATCAGCCCAGTGAAATGGGCTGTATACCCCCAAATCCTGCACTTCAGAACACATGCAAAAGGAAACACCACCACTGAATCATTTAAAGTAATTTGAGGACACGCATAGTTTAATTTTACCGAGTGTTTCCTCATTGAAAAATATGTTCAGAATATTTGCTATGTGCAGATAATGTGCTAACTACCGAGCATAAAATGATGAGTGAAAACAGACACATTGCCTGCTTACTGGGTGAAAATGAAGGGAGGTGATGGATATTCTACGTTAAAATCCCATAAGGACATGTGAAATTTAAAACTGTGAAATCCTTTAGGAGGATTATGAAAGCATACAAGGGAGGGTCCTGAATCCATGTGGGTCTCATGGGTTTTAAATAAAGTAAAATTCCAGAAAAACTGGTTCTGGAGAGTGAAAACCTACATCAGGTCCCTGATTCATGATGGAAAGTGAGTATTTAAAGAAATGAAAGCCAATCTATGTGGAAAAAGAGACCTCAATGGGGAAGTAGAGCAAATGTTATTTGGCCCCAGAGGCAGGCGGGTTAAAATGTTAAAGTCACGTTTTCTTTCAAATGGGTGGACAGTATGATACTATTTTATTTTTTCAAGAAATTACTCTGGCTCAAGTATGGAGAATGAACTGGGGGGTGGGGGTGGCAAGGGGGTAATTTTGGTGCCGGAGCTCAAAGGTGAGGGCTGGCTGACAGGTTGGCCAGGGGATGGTGGTGTAGGGAGGAGGTGTTGGGTTCAAGGACTTCTGCTCCCCGAGGAGGCTATGCACGTGCTGTATCCCTCTCAGTCACAGCAGTGGAATTGAAGGGCATGGAACTGGGGTGGCAAAGGTGGAGGAGCCCTGGGGAGACTGAGCAGAGGTGACCTGCTGTGGGAAGGACATGATGGCAGCTTGAACAGAGAAGACCAGTGGCCCAGGGAAGAGGTAGTTGTGAGGAGAGACTTTACTTGACTCCTGTGTGTCCTTCTCGCCTCTCCTCTGTACTGACCTGCATGGAACTGTGTCCTATCACCAAAGAGAAGGGAACAACCCAGAGTGCGTGCCTCTCCGGGTTCTCGGTTCTGCAGGGGCAGCAGCTCCAGTGCCTGCTGGGGTGGGGTGGGGATGGCCTCTGATGTGGAGGCCACTGTGTGCTCCCCCCTCCATCCCTCCTCCCTGCCTCTCTACACTGCACAGACCCTGCAGGGAAACACAGGACTTAAGGCACAGTGCCATGCGTTGGCACTGCAGTGAGGGGAGGCTGGCAGGAGACAGCCTCTAGTGGCAGTGTCACCTTGCACGGAGGACAGAGGACCAGAAATCAAAGCCATCAAACCTTGGCTGTGGGGCTACACCCCTTCCTCCCTGGGATGCCATTCCTAGACTCGTAGTAAATTCATATAGAATGACAAAATTGGGATCCCTGGGTGGCGCAGCGGTTTGGCGCCTGCCTTTGGCCCAGGGTGCGATCCTGGAAACCCCGGATTGAATCCCACGTCAGGCTCCCGGTGCATGGAGCCTGCTTCTCCCTCTGCCTATGTCTCTGCCTTTCTCTCTCTCTCTCTCTATGTGACTATCATAAATAAATAAAATTTAAAAAAAAAATTAAAAAAAAAATTCATATAGAATGACAAAATCAAGAAAATGAGATTTGTCTTTCCCCAGCCTCTATCAGCACCCCTGGGAAAACATAAACCGCCAGTGTGGCCGATTTCTAAAAGGGAATAATAAGATCACACACACGTGTACATACACACACGCACGCTATTCAAAACCTGCTTAAAGGGCCATAATAGGTTGTAAGCTCAGAGAAGTTAGCTGAGATGTAATTGAAAACACTACATGAAAAAATTGCAAGTAGGTAATTTTTCCAAAAAATATCATAGGAAAAATAAAATTCATAGAGCAAAGTTGGCAGCACTGAGGAGGAAGCATTTAGAGATATTGGATCTGTCTGGTTGCTGAGATAAATTTATCTTCCTTGGAGTCACATATACTTGGATATTTTATTTCGATGCCTGTAAATATTGGAATTGTGTACCTACTGCTCCCCTGCCAACATTTCCCCATCCTGGGTTTAAAATCCCTAAAGAGAATTCCAATAATTTGTCTACATGGGTAGATCTAATGGAGAGAATGTGCTGGAAAAATAGTATGACTGGTTTCTTGTTAAGTCTATTTATCTTCGTAACAGATTGAAGGGCATTTTCAATTTAGACATCAATCTGGGAGTCTAGGCTAATGTGACTCTCTTAAGACAGGCAGAGGTGCAGACGCTATCAAGTTCTCCTGCTCTCTGAAGGCCAGGTTGTGGTTCCCAGCAAATTAATTTAGGCGACTGCCTCCTTGCAGCTCCCCTGGGAGACAGCCATCCGTTTCCTCCGCCTCTGTCACCCACGTCCCCTGGCGTTGGCATACACAGAATAAGTCTTCCCCATTTTCACACAAGAAGTAATGAGGAAACACTTAGGGAACAAATGTTCTTCCAAATAAGTTCTTCACCTAAAATTATCTAGACTACTGCAGCCAACATTATTTGGGAAGAATAAGTAAAATAAAATGAGGCTGATGAACTTGATCAATCTCTTATAAATTAGTTGTTCTACTAGAAAGAAGACCAATTTGAGTTTCCTAATATATATTTTTATTATCAAGAAATATGTTGGTGGGGTGGGGGGTTAAGGTAACTGGATGACGGACACTGAGGAGGGCACTTGATGGGATGAGCACTGGGTATTATTATATGTTGACAAATCGAACTTAAAAACAAAAAAGCAAAACAGCAAAAGAAATATGTTGGTGAATTATGCTTCTGGCCAACATGGAGTAATAGAGACTGGATTTACTGGTCTGCCGGAAACAACCTAGAGCAATAGGGGGGGAAATGTATGAAATCAATTCAGTGACCATCTCCATCACCCTGGACATCAAGCAACAAAGGGCAGTTATCCCTGGAGATGCAGAAAATGAAGAAGACAAACCTTAGAACTGCCCCAGTTGATGGCCTTGAGAGTCTCCTATTGTACAGACAGAGGAGGTATTAGTTTTCTGCGGCCCCTGCAATACAGTGTCACAGAATTATGGCTTAAAACAATACAGATGTATTATCCTATGATTCAATATATTATGAGGCCACCATGGGTCACAGCAAGTCTGCATTTCTTTCTGGAGGTTGTAGCAGAGAAATTGTTTTTTGTCTTTTCCACCTTCTAGAAGCTTCCCACTTGCCTAAGCTTGTGTCCCTTCTCTCCATCTTCAAAGTCGGTGCCAAGAGGCAATTTCCTCTCACACTGCATGTCTCTGACCCTCTTTTCTGCCTCTATCACTTTCTTAGGTCCTTGTCCTTACCTTGGTCCCACGCAGAAAATCTAGAAACTCTCTTATAAATAAAGCTGATGTCTGACAACCTTATTTCCATAAGCAATCTTAAATCTCCTTATACAAAGGATAGTAAATGTATAGGTAAATATGTTTTTTTCTTATTATTTAAATTCCTTTAAGAGGTAGATGATTTTTTTAAACATTTTTTTTAATTTTTTTATTTATTTATGATAGTCACAGAGAGAGAGAGAAAGAGAGGCAGAGACATAGGCAGAGGGAGAAGCAGGCTCCATGCACCGGGAGCCCGATGTGGGATTCGATCCTGGGTCTCCAGAATCGCGCCCTGGGCCAAAGGCAGGTGCCAAACCGCTGTGCCACCCAGGGATACCAGATTTTTTTAAAACAAAACTAATAATCGTGTAAGTGGGTTTCATAACATGTAAAAATGAGATGTGTGTCAATAATAGGATTAAGGCTGGGACAGCACACATGGAAGTTACCAGATTCTATTGTAGGTCTTTAGTTCTGCTCTGGGATTCTTACACAGTGCATTAGCAGTATGAACATTTGTAGGTAGACTTACCTTAAAGATGCATGTTCTAAGCTCTGCCTGCCTGCAAAGAGAAGAATATGAGGCAAGATGTTGCCCTTTTACTGTGAATTAATAAATTTAATTTCACTTTTGCACTAATGATTTTTTTTTTAGTTTATCCATCTTTCAGAGTAACAACTATTCTTGCCTGAATAAGACCATAAAAGAGAATTTATTAAGGGAACAGATGTTCGACTTGTGAAACACCTAGTAGAAGGTCTATAGTCCCATAGCTTTATAACGTATACCTCTTTTTCCTTTCCCTTCTTCTCCATGTTATTATTTCTGTTACTGCCGTACATAGTACATCTCCCCTGGTGTGACATCATCTGGACAGAACCATGTCTCATTTCTTTACTGCTATGTACCTACACCCTGGCTTTTCATAGTTTTCCAATAAATATTTGAATTGGCTTTTATGTTTGCATTTTATTACATACAGAGTAATGGCTTATTAAACTCCTTTATTTATGTCAAAATGTGAATATTTAATTAATTTTTGACAGCAAAGAAGTCAGGGCGAACAATTACATTCTTTCAGACACTTAGCCTACATCTCTTCACTGATGAAGGTGTTACCCCCTTGCTTATGATGATGAAGTGTGGGGAAAGGGCTTTCCAGTGTTTATAAAGATATGCACATAATCATTCTGGAGGCTGTTTCATCACAGCTCAGCTGAGGACACTGGGCTTGTTGGCGGAAGTAAATAAGCATCCTTCTAGTTTAGCTGCCTCTCTCCTACACAGCCACTCTACCAGTCACAGTGAAACTCTGGATATTCCTTTTCCTAAAGCTGTTCTCTTCTATTTCCCCACAATTCCTCTTTCTTTTTTTTTTTTAAGATTTTATTTATTTATTCATGAGAAACACACAGAGAGAGCGAGAGAGAGAGGCAGAGACACAGGCAGAGGGAGAAGCAGGCTCCATGCAGGGAGCCCCACGTGGGACTAGATCCTGGGTCTCCAAGATCATGCTGTGGGCTGAAGACAGCGCTAAACTGCTGATCCACCGGGGCTGCTATAGTTCCTCTTTCTTTTTGCTGCTTTCTTTCTGCTGGGGTTCCTTTTTTGACTTGAGAACAGGAATCCAGTGTGGATCAAGGAAGGCCTCTTTAGTTTCAAGTGTAATCACACTGTAGAAGAAATGGGAGACCAGAGTTTAAGAAACTTCCCATTCTGGGCATTAAATGATTTTTGTCTACATCTTAAGATCAGAGATGTATTTTTTAATGTGGTAGAATTATTGTCATACCAAAGTTATATGCCTATTGTCCTCAGACATTTTTGAAAACCACCTGTCCCACATTAGGCTCTGCATAAAATGACAAAGCCCATGTCTATTTCCGTGGTAATTAACACTACAAGGTCTATGGATCCTTCCTTATCTTGGGTTTGCCCTAGGCTGTAAGGTCAGAGAAAAGGGTCGGTATAGAAAGGAGACAGCCTTCTGGCCCCTCACTCCCCTCCATCCTACAATTTCCAATTTCTTTATAAGCATTGCTAACAGGGTTTTTCCTTAGTTTTATCAGAGAGCATTTCTCCTTTTTCCTACTCATAGTATATAACCAGTTTATACCTTTTCATACATGCTCCCAAAATCTATTTTTTAAAAATGATTTTTTTCCTTCTCATAATATCATTTCATCACAGCCTTCAAATCCCAGTGCATCTGGCCTTCCAGAAAACTTTTGAATTCTCCGTTCAACTTAGTAGTCTGTCCCTTTGGTAACCAATTGTCCTTGGAAGTCTGTTTATAAGAGATTCTTTCTTTATTCTTTGTTTTCTTGGTACACATAATTGAGCCACTATTTCAGATGCTCGTTTGAAATAAGATTATCAACTTTGGTGCCACATAGTCCTTAACAGATTTTTTTTTTTTTTCCTGGAATGTAACATCCTTCTCTTAACCATTTGTCAAAAGATATACTGAGAAAGAGAACGAGACTCATTAACATTAGCTTATCAAACACATTTATCTGAATATATTATAATAAGAAATATTATTTATCTAAAATTCTTTCGATGTAAAGATAATAGTTTAAAATGGCATGGATATAATGCCTCTATATCAATCATGGAAGATATTTCATTTTTATGTAATTTCTTTCCCTTCAAGACACTACAATTGAAAAAAAAAAAAATAGAGTGGGTGACAGGTGTTTCTCCTCTACTTTCCCATGCTCCTTTGCCACTCCAGCTGAGAGATCTCATAAAAATGTCAGCTCTCCACTGGCAAAGCACGCTGCACCTGTTTGCCATGTGCTTAGTGACTACTAACATTTATATATCGCTGTATTCCAAGTCAAATAAATTGATAAAATGCAACTCAAAAACGCAGCACATTGCAACTCTAATGCTTTTTAAATAGAAATGTTTTCTCTCCCAATCTTAATGTAAAAGAGCCATTCCTTATTCCATTCAGTCAAAACATGGCCACTTTGATATTCAATTTAATTTGGAAAATGGTGCTGAAAAATATTAAAATAAGATATATGCACTTATCCAGACAAAGTCTCTCTAATCTACTTCAGAATTGCTTACTAATGTCATAGAATATGCTAAGCCAGCTGAGATTTCATTCTCCACTAAGGCTTGCCCAAGTTAATAATTTGTCAATTTATGCAACTTCCATTAGAGATGTTAAAAGCTGTAGGTGATGGCAGAAAGTAGTATTAGCACACTGATGTGTGCAAGTGGTGCTTTGGCTCTGCCTTCCATTTTCATGAAAATTTTTATTTACTTGCCATCTGAGGTGGGGCTTTGTGTGTTTTTGCCCAGCTTGCTTTCATATAACAAATGTATGCTCAATTTATCAGAATAATATAAGACAAAAACTTCTAAATTGCTCTTTGAAAAAAAAATTATACTTTTCCAGAATAATGATAAAGATAGATTTCTAAAAACTAATGAATAAGATGACAATGAGTTGAATTTAATGGAATCTATTTTTTTAAAAATACATAGTTTATATCCACATTTGTAAATCCATGCTTAATCTGTCTCATAGATCACTGGAAACCTTTTCTCTTAAGGGCTGAGCAGGGCTGCTAACTGCATTTTGTATGTCTTGTCCCATATTTTTCTTAATTTAGGATGTGTGAGGTTTTCTTCACAATCTTTTGTTTTTAATTACTTTTGAAATAGTAGCTCCATGTCCATGTAGGCATCCTCACCATGAACTAGGCCAGAGAACACAGATGTAAAAGACCAGAAACATAGATAAATGGAGAATAAATAAAATAGTGAATGCTCATGAATGATCCTGCTGTCTCTAATGAGACATGTGCTGATTAGCCTCTCCATGATGGGATAAACACCCAGCGTAGACAAGTTACATCTTGTATGTCAACAAGGATGGATGAGGAATAAGTAACCTTCTGGAAATATACTTTGAGATGGGTCCTGAGTCTAGGTGTATATTCATGATCAGTGGAAAAGCCTCTTGAACTGTAGTGACTAAAGTAAAACAAATTTTGTCATATTGACCTGCAACTACAAGCTGATGTCTGCATTATTAATACTTTTGTGATTAAAAATTACTATGTAAGTTTAATTTCTAGAAAAATTAGAAACTTCAGTTGCAAAGGTGCTGGTTTGGCTTGCAAGAACTACCGTTTAGCAGCACTTATACTGTAAAGTGTATTTGGAAGTCTTTCCACTGCTAAGATAGAAAAAAAAATGACTTAAAATAAAGTAAGTAGGGGATCCCTGGGTGGCTCAGTGGTTTAGCACCTGCCTTTGGCCCAGGGCACGATCCTGGAGTCCCGGAATCGAGTCCCGCGTCGGGCTCCTGCATGGAGCCTGCTTCTTCCTTCTCCTGTGTCTCTGCCTCTCTCTCTCTCTATGTCTATCATAAATAAATAATAAATAAATAAATAAATAAATAAATAAATAAATAAATCTAAAAAAAATCAAGTAAGTACATAAGATGCAATCACGTTAACACACATTAAAGATGTATTTCATGTAATATTTGTTTTAAAAACAAAGTAAATTAATAGTTAATTGATATGACTCCTGTATTTTTGAAAGTATTAGATTTCTTCTAGTTAAAAATGCTTTTAGTGTTGAGAAAAAGAATCTTGACTCTACAGATAATGAGTAAATTTTTTAAAAATAATTGTCTGTTGAGGTCTATATAAAGAGAAATTGCCAGTATCAAGTGAAAGATGTATAATTTTTATGTGCTGAATGCACTTTATATTATTTCTTTCAGAGAGCATGATTTGAAGGTCAAAATTAGCTACATTCCAAATAACTAAATAATTCTGGGCAATTAAGTTTAATACAAGCTCTGGGAGTAATTATGACTTCTTCGTGAGACTACATCAAGGACATGCAGGAGCATAAGAACAGTTCTTGGAGATTCTCATACTCTAGTAAAATGAGGAAATTGCCTAACCCAAATAGTGTGTAAAATCTGGCTTGGGGTCTGCTTTATATCTAAACAAAGATAATAATGAATTATCAATGTTCAGTATCAAGTTGTTTTGCTATTTGTAATTTTTTTTTTTTACAGGATCTCTTAGGACAAAAGTAGATTTAGGACATTTTCAAAAGCTTCGTTATATTTACAAATGTCTTAATGTTATAGGTCCATTCTTAATCTATCAAAAGTTTACATGAGGCATTCATATGGGTATAATTATTAGCTTAGATATATATAAAAGTTAAATTCCAGTTACTCATTATTTTGTGAGTCTGTGATAATTATCCTAACATTATGTGATTATTCCTATATTTAACAAGTAATAATATGGTATTATAAAAAAATAACTATTTTTTACTCAGAAGCTTTTAATCTTCTTCTCTGGGATAAAATAGATGATGCAGGATACCTAAGTTAGAAAAGACCACATAAAACTCCAAGGGCGTGTGTGTGTGTGTGTGCGTGTGTGTGTGTGTGTTTGTGGTTTTGGTAGACTAGATATAGGATAACATTCCTTCATCACAAAAGCATTTTCTAGAATTTGGAAAATCAGGAGTGAACAATTTAATAGTGGTTTAATAGCAAAGAGGCTCTGAAAGTTTAATTTACAGGTATCGTATATGCTCTCATATTCTCATCATCCTTTAAGGGTTAGCTAAATAAAATGTCATATATTAATTATTCCCTGTACTCCATATAAAAATAATACTTCTCACTTAGATGAACATCTGTATAATTAGCATTTTCTTTGAGGTTATTTGTTATACATGTTTATATCACTGTTAAAATTGCAAGACCAGTATCTAAATTACTCACTATTTACATTCTCCAGTGTTTGTATAAAATGTCTCATACAAACATGGCACTTAGGGATATTTATTGGATTAAATGGTATCTAGTAATGGGTTATGAAATCTTAAAAAATATATTATTTTCAAAACTAGAAAGGACTAATCGCCTAAATAAAATCCTTCATTCAGCTGGCAAAGATGTGGGGTCTATCTGCCAGTGTGTGTTTTACTGTTTATTTCCCTATAGACACAAGTGACTGACTTTACTTTCTCTATGAATCAAATACCCATCTGTTAAAACATTTCAAATATAAGTTATATTGAAGCTTTCACTTTCAAGCTGATAATTTCAATTTAATATGGAAGTCCATACTTCCATTCAGGTGAAATAAATGCACCAAATGGTGTGTAAAACCTTAAATTGGACAGTAGAATTCTTTTGGCAGTTAGGATAGTGACCCCACAGATTGCTACAGTTCAAAAACTTGAATATTCTATCTCTTCTTGTGGACATATATAATGCAGATATTTAGAAAAATCACAATGGTATGCCAGTATCCAAGCTTAATAAATGAAAATAATGAGGTTTAATTGGTATATAAATTTCCCAAATGAAAACCCATATTTACAGTTCAGTTTTCTCAGAGGAAGGCTGTAGTCTCTCTACAGAACCTAATTATATTGGAAGAAGAGTCTCATGGATGAGAAATATCATTTTTTTCTACTAAAACATAGGTATTTTATATTTTAGTTTTTGTTTTTGCAGCCTGTATTATTTTAATAGAATGGACTTATAATAGTACGGGTAAGACACCGTGTTTCTGGGATCCCTGGGTGGCGCAGCGGTTTGGCGCCTGCCTTTGGCCCAGGGCGCGATCCTGGAGACCCGGGATCGAATCCCACATCGGGCTTCCGGTGCATGGAGCCTGCTTCTTCCTCTGCCTGTGTCTCTGCCTCTCTCTCTCTCTGTGACTATAATTAAAAAAAAATAAAAATAAAAAAGACACCGTGTTTCTGGGCTTGGCTCTGTTTAGGTATGTGTTCTTAAACATTGGAACTTTCTGAACCAGTTATGTGATCTTTTTAATAAAGGGTTGATTACAAAAAGTACTATAGACTGCAGTGATTAATACTCCTGTACTCCAAAGTATTGACCTGAAATTTCAGCTCTGCTACTTTTAATTAGCCAAACTACTTAGTGTCACAATCGTTGTTTGTTTGTCTTTATTTACTGTTATAATCGTGACAATAATGCTGATTATTTATTGCCAGCCTTCAGTGAGATTATATGAAAATTCAATAAATACTCCACAGTTAAAGTCATAATAGTATTGTTCCATGGTGACTAATTCCTCCTGTAGCTGGATCACTGCATGAGAACATACACACTATGGATAATTGTTACGAATGAACTGACTCTTCCAGGGGCTGGGTGATGCTCATCATGAGCTACCTTAATCACTGATCAAAACACACCTAAAAAACGTGGCATGTTTGGAGAGTGAACCTATCAGTGAATTTAGGTCACCATCAGCAACATCAAGTCAATCTCAGCTTTGCTTCCATTCATTAGGTTGTTAATTATGCTGTTTCTCATGGCAAGAAAAACAAAACAAAACAAAAATCACAAAACTGGTGGCTGACAGCCATGATGTGGCCGGTGGATAGCACTGAATTTCAGTTTGCAAGTATGATATCATCATCATACACTGCACATTAAAGCTTATGGTGGTCCCGTGGGGTTGACATAAGGAAACTGTCATCCTTTCTTACCTCATAAGCAAAAGGTATTGACTTTTGTTTTCTGTATTGGGAAACAGAGCCTGTGAAGTGCCATGCTTTGCCTGGGTGTAGGGAACAAGGACATGCAATTCTTGTGCATGATGCCTTTTGGCGGTATTTTTTTTTTTTTTTTTGTAAATGCAGTTAAGATGTGCTGGAGGAAGGTCTGGAGCTTTGCATACCCTGTTTAACATCTCTCTCTATTCTTCCCTGGAATTCGGTGGATTATAAGATTGCTTATGGGAATCATTCTTAACATTTGTATTAAATGATCCCATTTTTGGGGAATGATTTTAAATCTGTTTCCCAGGTAAGACTCTTATCTGCATGATTTGTAATCAGAAATTTGCCAGTTTCTCCCATGATCATTTAGGGAAGATACTGATAGAAGTCAAGATGGGTTAAAAAAATTTTTGTTTTTCCCAGTACCGGGTGGCATAATAGATCGAAGCCTCAGCTGTCACATTCAGAAATCCATCCTTCTGTTTCTTTTCTTTATTTTTTCTTTCTTTCTTTCTTTCTTTCTTTCTTTCTTTCTTTCTTTCTTTCTTTTTTTGGTTTAAACAACATTTATTTCTCGTAGTTCTGAGGCTGGAAAGTGCAAGATTAAGGCACGGGCAGATTTGGTGTCTAGTGGGCGTCCAGATTCTAGATGGTCATCTTTTCAGTGTGTCTTCACAAGTAAAAAGGGAAAGAGAGCTTTCTAGAGTCTCTTTCATAAGGGCACTACTCCTCTTCTTTAGGGTTCCACTTTTAAGACCAAATCACTTCCCAAAGGTTCTATGTCCTAATACCACCACAAATACAGAAAGCAGAAGTAAGCAAATAAAGACGTAATTAGTGAGGATAAAGAAAATTTGAATATGATTAATCAATAGAATTCAATATATATTACATTACACCCAGCACCTGTATACACAAAAACTGTACATTTGTTGAGCCATAAATCATGTTTCAACAAATTTCTTGAGATTATTAGACTATTCAATATATTCTCTAATCTCTGGGAGAATTTATCAAGATTATTAATAAAATATAAATAGGAAATCTCCTAAATGCTTAGTAATCAAACACTACACTTCTAAATAATATATGTCAAAGAAGAAATCAGTATTGAAGTTAGAATATATTTTAAGTTAAATTACAATTATATGATATGTCAAAACTTGTCGAATGTAGCTAAAGCTGTGCTTGGAGGGAAATGTATTGCTTTTGTTACTTTTTTTTAAGGGAGAAAAGCTGTAAATTAATGAGCTTAGTGTAAAAATATCATGAATTATACTCAAAGAAACTAAAAGAAAGACAATAATAAAGATGTGATGGTTAATTTTATGTGTTAACATGAGCTGAACTGTGAGGTGCCAGAGATTTGGTCACCTATTATTTTGGGTGTTTCTGTAAGGGTGTTCAGGATGAGATTAACTATTTGAATAAGTAGACTGAGTAAAATAGATTGCTTTCCTAATGTGGGTGGGCCTCATCTAATTAGTTGCCTGAATAGGATAAAAAGGCTGATTCCTTCCTTCAAGTAAGCATCCTTCTGTTTCTTTGAGACCACTTTCCCTCAGATTGCTCCCAGCCAAGACTGAGCCAGGCTTTTTCCAGGAAGCTGTGGTCTGACCTTGTGAGGCTTTCTTAGACTGCCCAATAGTCTAGAACGCTTCCTCTGGAAACTTCTTTCTTTCCTCTCTCCTTCCTTGCGGGTCAGATTTATTCATGGCCTGATGACTTGCTTACCTTCTTCTGATCCCCTCTCTATTTCTAGTCATGGATGTTTCTCCTAATGAAATACACATGCCATTCAGTCTTTGTTTCTGGGAAAACTGGAGGACTAGCTTAGCTCATCTCTTTTTAATCTTTCAGGTCTGACGAAGTGTTAAAATCATCCTACCCTTCAGTTGATGGCCCATTAAAATTATTGGTCCCTGCAAGTCTCCTCTCTTACTTGATCAGTATGTTAACTTTCATTTTC
Source organism: Canis lupus dingo (assembly GCF_003254725.2). Lineage (NCBI taxonomy): Eukaryota > Metazoa > Chordata > Mammalia > Carnivora > Canidae > Canis > Canis lupus. The sequence continues at coordinate 6,991,495 of NC_064243.1, read as the reverse complement.
CCCAAACCACTCTAGTACCCCATCAACACATCTCACCACTAATACCCTGCCTTCATTGTATCGTACTTATGTGTTATTTTGTTTATGCTTTTTCTAAATGTTCATTTCATTCATGTGTTTATTTTCCTTTTCAATTTCAAATTATTTTTAAAATTTTAACTTAGTAAATATAATGTGTTATATGAATTCATTGTATTTCTGCTTCACAATATTTATGTTTTAGATAAGACTATGCTGTCATATATATTTCTAGGTACTTTCTTCCTAGTATGCCAACAATGTGCATCCACCAACCATTACCTATCTGTTTTACCTTAGGACAGTCAGATCACCTTCAACTTCCAACCAATAAAAGTAATGCTGTAATACAAAGCTTTGTACATGCCCTTTTATAAACATGGATTGAAAGTTGTTGAGATACATTCTCTGGAGCAGAATATTGGGTTCACAGGCTATGCATGTATATACTTTATAATCTTCTTGAATGTGCCCCAATTTACATTGCTGCCAGCTATCATGAGGATTACAATATCAGTGCATTTCTATCCCAAGAAAACCAATTACTCTTTGTAATTTTAACTTACTTTTTCCAATCACTTAGGATTTTAAGATTCTTCTTCTTATTTTTTTGCACGCTTGTGGATTTGTGTTTTACCATCTCTGAAATTACTCACATATATCCTTTGTGCATTTTTCCAGTTCAATTGCAATTCCCGTTTTACGTACTCTTGCCAGTGATCCTTTTTAATGTATGGCTAGTGCAATGTCTTATTTTGATTTGTATATGTTATTCTTAATTTTCAGATAATAATCCTTATCAAGGTTTTGTTATGGGTTCCAAAGTTTTGTTTAGTAATCCTCTCCTATTTTCAGATCAATACTATTCTCCCACCTTTTTAAAAAATTCCATTTTTGCATTAGCTTTCGCGTAATACATTTAATATATTGGAGTTCACCCTTGCATGTGGTCTTAGGAGGGATCTAACTTATTTTATATTTTATTTTATTATAGAAGAGCCAGTGTTTCCAAAATTAATCGCCAAACAATACATCATTTTTTCCCTATCATCTTTGATTGTATCATCTCTACCATGTTGTATGCTTCCATGTTAAATATACTATCCTGAGTTTTATCTCTTCATGTTGTTACATTGATCTATTTGTCTCTTTTTTTTTAATTTTTTTTTTTATTTATTTATGATAGTCACACACAGAAAGAGAGAGGCAGAGACACAGGCAGAGGGAGAAGCAGGCTCCATGCACCGGGAGCCCGACTTGGGATTCGATCCCGGGTCTCCAGGATCGCGCCCTGGGCCAAAGGCAGGCGCCAAACCTGCTGCGCCACCCAGGGATCCCTATTTGTCTCTTTTTATACTAGTGTCTCACTCCTTTAATTATCATTGTCTGGTGATGTTAATATCTGTTGACATATGTTAATATCTCTTAGTTCAAACCCACTGCGTTCTTTTATTCTGAATGTTTAATAGCAAATTTCACAACAGGTAGACTGTAGTTTTCCTTATAATGCATGGTATGACTTGTCAACTGCATTTTTCTGCATTGCTTATTTTGCTTACTCTTTTATTTTTTACCTGTTAACATGGTAAAATGCATTGATAAATAGTCTTATGTTGAACCATCTTTGGCATCTTTGAAATAAACTTTATGTATTTTTACATTATGCATTACATTACATGTTTACATTATGCATATTTTAATTCACAGTTGAAATTTGTTATGGAGTACTCTTTGGTAAATTTTTATGTCTACCTTCATACATGAAGTGGATCTATACATTTCTTTTAATGTATTGCAGTTTTCTGGCTTTAGAAATATAATCATACCTGCCTTGTTAAATGATGTGGCCAACTCTCATTTTACTTAGATTTCTTGCAAAATCCTCAAAAAATAGGAATTAACTGTTCTGTGAATGTTTGGTAGAAATCACATGTACACTTCATCAAGAAGGGGATTATTTGAGTAAAGACTTGAAAAGTCTTAGGGAGTCCATTATGTGGGCATAGAAGATAAGCTTTTCATTCAGAAGACAGACACAACAGCTAGCAGGAAGGCTGCAGTGAAAAAGTATTGGTGTAATCAATGAAGATCAAGAAGGCCAGTGTAGCCAGAGCTCAATGACGTAGAAAGACAGTATATAATGGTGTGAATAAGTTTTCAGATCAGAAAGGAATATAGGAATTTATTTTGTATGAAATGGGAAGCCACTGCAGGCTTTGGAGCTGAAAAGGAACATAATTCACATTTATTTTGCAGAATCACTTGGCTATTTCTCTAAAGTAGACTGCAAGTGAATGAGCATTGAAAAAGGACAACTATTAGCAGATAATTACATTTTATCTATTTTATTACAGTAACGTGGGAGAGAAGGGATGATGACTAAGTTTAGCCTGGTAGCCATGGAAATGGTATAAAGTGTGTGAGTTCTGATACATATCCTGAAGACTGTGCTGGCAGGATTCCCTGAAGGATGTATGTGATATGCGAGAGACACCGAGGGAAGTGGGAAGGAGATATGGGGAAGTATTCTGGTAGAAGAGATTTGGAGAAGAGGAATTCAAATTAACCACATTGATCAAACATTGGGATAATAAGCTCGGTATGGGACCATATACAAAACTGAAGTAAGATAGTGATCCACATGCACCTTCATATGAAGAATAGTTGGGGCCTAAGGGAGAGTAATCACAAAGATTCTGATGTGGATGGGTGTGTGTAGAGAGTAATCCCATGTGCAAATTCACAGTCACCAAGTGGAGGGAAGAGGAATGAGAGAAAAAAAAACAGGCAACTGGAAGATTCTAAAGGAAGGGACTCAGTTAGGCAAGGCCATGTAGACAGAGCTGGGTGTTCAGATTAGCAGCTATGAATGGCAGATGAAGGATTTGGTCAGTTGAGCAACATTCTTACAGAGAAAATTGCTGAGATACAGAGCAGAGGGAGATGAAGGACACTTTACTAAGTGCTAATTATTGTGTCCCTAGGATCCATGCTGCCTTCGTCATCTTCCAGGATTGCTACCTGATAACCAATCCAGGAATTTGTAACCATTTAAATAAGGTTAGCTCTAGGGTCACTCAAAGTTCTTAGATGAAAGATGATTTGTAGATGGATTTTATTTCCTTTTCCTGCTGTTCACCTTCCATAGTGACAGGGCCAGGCTCTGAATGAACTGTAATGTCAAAATACCATGCATATGTATAGTGTTTCCCTTCCTTAATGTTTCCCATTATTTTCCTATTAAACAGCAAATCCTTGGCAGACTGTTTTTATTAATCATAACAGTAAATAATATTTTCTTGATCAGATGCTGAAAAAATACTGAAGGATTGCAGGTGGCTAATTGAGGTGCTTCTCTGATTTATTCCAAACAAGAAACTCGTTCTCACTTTCTCTGATCCTGCTGCTTTGAATAACCTGTGCTAAGAAGATAGCAAACAAAATGATTTGGCTTCATATTAAAAATGTTATCATCTGAAAACATAAGAAGGATGTGTTATGATGCCATCTTCCTTGTCAGATAAGAATACACTCACCCAACATGAAGCCTCTAATCCCAAGATTATATTGATCGCTCTGGAAATACCACTCCCCTTTGAAGGTGTACTATTTAAACAAATGTATAATAAAAGTGATTCCTGTACGTCTTCAATACAGTTACAAATCTTTAAAAATCTATTAGTCACAGTGCAAGTAAGTAGCTTGACCATTTTCACATTAATTATTAATAACACAAATCAGACATCTGGTTCTTAAGTTTTTCCTTCTCCCCTCCTTCTTCTCTCCTTCCCTTTTTTCCTCCCTTCTTCCCCTCCTTCCTCCCCTCCCTCCCTTCCCTCTCTACCCTCCCCATCCCTTCTTTCCTTACATCTCTCCCTCCCTTCCCTCTCCATCCTTTCCCTCCCCCTTTCCTCCCCTCCTTCCCACCCTCCATCCTCCTTTTCTCCCCCCTCCTTCCCTCACATCCTTCTCCTTTCTCGCCACTCCCCTCCCTCCCTCCTTCTTACTTCTTATAACACTTTGAATTGATACTCTGTGTCTGTTATGTTTTTAACTTAAAATACAAAGCAAGTCCCTTCAAGTGCCTTAGAGCATAAGGAAATTAATTATATCACATACCTGGAAGTCAGTATTTGAGCAGGATTCAAGTCAGGCTAATCACAACGTTATAATATTAAAAAACATACAAACAGTAAATCATTAGGGCTGTAATGTGGAAAAGTGTGTGGGGGCCTCTGACATATTTAGCTTCCTTTCTCCCTAATGGAAGTAACTTATCCTGTATAAATTCTAAAATATAAGTCAAATAAATTCACGAAAAAACAAGAATTAAAACAAAACAGCTGTGAACTACATCATACTTTTTGTTGTTGTTGTTGCCAGAATCTAGGATTTGTATTTTAGCAAATGATGAAAGCAGGTTAGCAATTTTTTGACTGGAAGTTGATAGAAACCCTGTCCTAGAACTGTACCTTTGATCTCCATACCCGGAAGCTGGGGCTATAGGCTTTCATTGTGGCTATTTAATTTAATGTGCACTGGTGTTTTCTTCTTCAGAAGTTTAATAGCACAGATGAGATGACCAGGCCTCTGGAGCCACAAGGAAACCTTGCCTGTTTTTAGCAGAGCTTTGGAAAACTTAATGAAAAGACTTTTTAAATAACAATGTCAAATAGCATGTCTTGCCAAGTATGTTTTTGGAAATCCACTAACAGCTTACCTATTTCCTGAATGCAGGACTACACTGATTTAACACCAAAAAAGACAGACTTTTTGTGTGAATCTTCCAGTTAGAAAATAAAATACACCTGAAACGAATATAACGTTAATTATACTTCAATCAAAAAAAATAAGAGTGTGTGTTCTCAAGATGGTCTGTCTGTAGGACAGCTCTGTGAAACAACATAATTATTGGTGTAGGGATCTTGGGTTTTATTCCTGGCTCAGTTGTTGATCTGTTTTGTTAATGTCTGCACCATTTGTCATTTTATTTTCCCCGGTGAGTGTCACCATAAATTAAATGTCCCCTGTTTTTTTTCTTCCAACCATATTTGTATTCTGGTTTCCTTTCAAATATTTCTTCCTGTCATGGTCATACATTCTCAGACAATCCAAGCTCAAAGCCTCAGTGCAACTTTTGACTTATTTCTTGCTAGACTATATATCTATTCACACCAAACTATGTTGATTCGTCTTTTTTCCTTACCTTTTATTTTCTTTTCACTTTTTAAAAGTTATCTCTATATTCAAGGTGGGGCTTGAACTCAAAACTCTGAGATCAAGAGTCACATGCTCTCCTGACTGAGTCAGGCAGGTGACCCTTTCTTTTCCTTCTTACAGGTACTAATCTCACCAACTTAAATGTAGATGATTGTAATTTGTATTACTTAATTTATTTTTTTTAATTCAGTCAATCCAGGAACAGCGCTGCCTGCATGCATAACATGTTGAAAATATACTGATCCTCTGCTTTATAATAAATGTCGTTGCTTATAAGGCCTTTGAGAATTAGATTCTGGTGTACCCTATATAGAGATTTTTCTCATCTGGTTGTTTTCTTATTTCTCATCTTTGGCACATCAAAAACTCATGCATCTGACATAGCATACTCTTTATTCCTTTCATCTTTCCAGTATTTAATTATTTTGAAAAATGAATAATAGAATAATATTTTAAAATAACTTCAATTTGATAATTTAATGCCTATGTGGGATCTTGTGATCAAAAGGGTCAGATTGTCAAAACAGACTCACAGGACACCTAATTCTTAAGCAGCAGGACATTTCACGAACATTAGCACAAAGGATACAAGATAGGAACAGGGGTGCATCTGACATATATGATAGAGCTTCTGGAGGTCTTTTTGCAACTGAGACATGCTCTGGCTATGGGTGACAGTGTTCCCCCAAAACCCAGCCAAGGGAGTCAGGAAAGCTCCTGAGACTGAAGCCACTTGATGTATTCTGCTAGGCACACTGCAATAGTTTATCTATGTAAACTAATTCCACATAACATAGTAAGGGGAAGATGGGTAAACACCAAGCATAAATATTTTATCAATGATATATTGTAGAACTGCCATCACATGCTGAAATAAAAAGGAGACTGGCTTTTAGTAGGTTTATAAACTTATTGTTTTTTTTTTTTAATTTTCTTCATGTACCACCTTCAGGTGTACACTTGATTGATCTGTTCTCACCAAGTCTGTAATTTTCGGGATAATATCCACTGATCAATGTAGAAGGCCAGTTAGAACCTACTAGATACGTTTCTAGACCATGACTTAGTACAGAGCAACACCAATGCACAGTAATGCTGGGAAAATCTCATCAGATGAAATTGCAAAATATTCTATGCACAAATGATAAATTTTCCATTGTCATCCTTGAGGTAGGAGAAAGTTTTAGAAGCTGCCTGTTTTCTTCCCAGAAGCCTTATAGTGAACACAGAAGGAGACTCTGTCACTTAGGTGTGACAACATTAATATAGACTTACTGTTTGAGCCCCAGATCAGAGGGGGGCAGACTGAACAGATCAGTAACTGTCACTTATTAACGTAGACACAACAGGGAATTTATTTGACTTGCCCATGCCATATTCATGAATTTATAAAATTGGGATGACAACTGCCTATGTTATAGGTGCTGATAAAAATTAAATAACAGGTACAGCGAAGTAAAGTACAATGGCAATTAACAAATCTTAGCCGTCGAAAAAAATAAATCTGTATTGTGGCGGCCAGGGAGGGTGACAAATTATTCATTTCTGAAGGCAACTAGAGTTAATTTATTTATATTTGTTATTTAATTTAGGTGAGTGATCTACTTTTACAAACATAAATTAGTTTGAATACCTGGATATAAACTGATAGAAAGCGAATCATTCTTTGCTTTGGCTGAAGCATGGGTGCTTGTGGGGTGGTGGTGTGGATGATAAAGAGGGACAGAAGTGACCTCGGTCTTCCCAGGATCAGGTGCACAGTTGCCTAGAGGCCTCTCGGACTTGAGGAATCCATGGATGTCCTCATTAGCTCTTGCTGGTCATGGTGGCTCCTGCCTCATCTCCTCTTTCTGGAACTACACTCCTAGCTTACTCTCTTCAGGCATATTGGTTACCTTTCTGTTTTGTAAAAAGTCGTTGATTACTGACAGTCTTCTCCTGAGAAAGACCAACTCAAACCAATGGGAAGTAGCTACCACCACTTCTTTTTTTTTATTTTTTAGATTGATTGATTTAAATGAGAGAGAGAGAAGAGAGCACAAGCAGGAGGAGAAGGTGAGGGAGAAGCAGACTCACCACCAAGCAGGGAGCCCCCTCATTGGCCTTGATCCCAGGACTCTGGAATCATGACCTGAGTGGAAAGCTTAACTGACTGAGCCACCCAAGCACCCCTCTACCACCACTTCTTTAAACATGCCTATCCATGCCTTATCCAATTTTGTCTGTAGCATAGCACTTACCCTTATCTGAAACTACCTAATTTGTTTAATTCGTTCTTACCTCCTAAGGTTCAAAAATATTTCTAGTAACCAGCACCAAAAACAGTGACTGGCATACAATAAATTTTTCTTGAAAGAGTGAATGATAGTTTATTGTGGAAAACAAAATTGTCACTGTTTTTTTTTAAGATTTTATTTATTTTTTTATTCATGAGAGACAGAGAGAGAGAGAGAGAATGAGAGAGGCAGAGAAAGAGAGAGAAAGGCAGAGACACATGTAGAGGGAGAAGTAGGCTCCCCGAAAGGACCCTGATGTGGGACTCGATCTTGGATCTCAGGATCAGGACTGGAGCTGAAGGCAGATGCTCAACTGCTGAGCCACCCAGGCATCCCAAGATAGTCACTATTATCCTCATATAGCACTCAGGGCAGCTAATAAAATCATGATGGAGGAACTTTAATAAGTAGAAAGTATATCTCACAGAACAGGCATTTTGTTGTAGTTTTTTTTAAAACTGAAGGCTGACCCTGCTTAGTCATATAGACTGGCCAGTTGTCAGAAGAGAGGAGAAATAATGAAAAGTTCATAATCATTAATGAGGAAAGAAATGTATAGGTATATGAAGATATTAGCTCATATTAAGTTTGTTCATTTAAACAAATGCGCGCCTGGGTGGCTCAGTCAGCTTAGTGTCCAACTCTGTTTTCAGCTCAGGTCATGATCCCAGGGTCATGAGATCAAGCCCCGTGTGGGGTTCACGCTGGGTGCAGAACCTGCTTAAGATTCTCTCTCACTCTCCCTCTCCTCCTACCCCTACCCTTGGCTTACTCTCTATCTCCCAGGGGAAAACAAAACAAAACAAAACAAATAATATACACACACACACACACACACACACACACACACATATATATATACTATATATAAGACATATGTATAATAATATATAATGCTGTAGCTATATATATATATATAATACTGTATTAAGGAAAATATGACCTAACAATTCATATTCTTTACTAGGTATCTATATTCTATATTAAAATCCTTTTAAAAAATCATTTAAATTTAATGGATATTAATCAATTTATCTGATTAAATATCTAAGTTTATCTGAATACTTGTCACTGCTTTATCTTTTTCCCTTTTCATTGTGTGTGTGTGTGTGTGTGTGTGTGTGTTTAACACTGTCTTATAGGAAAGGAAATAGTTGACTTCCATAAATTGTTCTTTATAAACAAGACCTTAAACATGTAGACTGTCAATAAAATATCAACTATAAAACACAGACTAAACATTTAGAGATTATTCTTAGTAAGCTAAAGAGATACATTGCTCATAAAAATATCCAATTCATATATGAAAACTTTGCTCCCATAGGGGTATCTATTATAACTTTCTTAGAAAAAAATATCCACTTTATATTATTTGTTGTTTTCTCAGTAGCATATACCTATTGTCACCTCTTTGTCTTCCTTTAGGATTTATTATTCTCTGGGCTCTTTGTCTTCCTTTATGATTTATTATTCTCTGGGCTAATTTCCTACTTGATCATCTTGATCACTTGATGGTTAGACTCCTTGAGAACAGGAAATATGTTTAATGACTGAACCACAGTGTCTAGTACTCAGTGTGGCATGGGGTATATTTTCAAAAGTATTTTTAGTTAAAAAGTGATATTCATTTTGACATTCCATCTACCTCTGTTGCCTAATAGTGAACTCTCACATTTATCCTTTTCCTGTCCAGTTACCCTGAAGACAGTTTATTTTTCCATGCAATCTCTTCCCTAGACTAAATCTATCTCTAATATAGAGAGAAGTAGCAATTTTCTTTTTGGAGATTTGGGGTCCTGGTCTCCTCTTCTGACACAATGGTAGACCTGATTTACATTTAAGAGGATTAGTTTGGACATTCATTTGGCAACATGGAACTTGCCCAAATTGAATTCAGGATGATGGAAATGGGAAATAGTGAGTAAGGCTTTGATATTTTAAAATTGCTGATTAATTGTGACCTAGATGATACTGGGAAAACTTATTCCTTTTAAATTGGAGTTGGATTGAAATATTTTCTGTATTTTTTGTTGTTTATGTTTCCTTAGCTGACAGTTACAAAGGAAACAATTTCTTTATTTGAGAGTTGAATTTGAAGTTTCTGTATTTTGGAAATAAACATGAAACGGATATGCTAAGATACCTTCTCCTTGCCAGAGAGTGTGTTTATGAATAGAATTTTAAATGATATGCATTTATGGTTAATTTTTTAATATATCATAATGTTTGATTATTCAGCTTGGTTAAGATATTATCAAAGTTAAGTATGTTTGTTTATTGTCCCAAGTTAAAAATTTGTGTACTAGAAAGTAATTCTTTAATTAGAGGTTTAAAATGTCACATCCTTGGATGCTTGGCTCAATTTCAGAGGGTCTCTGGAATCTTAAATTTAGATGCAAATTTTCACGTGTGAATTTCTTGGGGAGATAGTGGCTTTCAAAATCTCAAAAGATTCTATAATCCCCCAAATATTAATATACAAATTTGTATATGTACCTTCATAAACAGGACAAAATTGAGAGCTAGAAAGATAATCTTCAGAAAAATATTTTGTTATTTATTTTTCTCTACATCAATTATTTTATTTTTTTAAAGATTTTATTTATTTATTCATAGAGACACACAGAGAGAGAGAGAGAGAGAGAGAGGCAGAGACACAGGCAGAGGAAGAAGCAGACTCCACGTAGGCAGCCTGAGGTGGGACTTGATCCCAGGTCTCCAGGATCACACCCCAGGCTGTAGGCGGGCTAAACCTGCTGCACCATGGGGGCTGCCCTACATCAAGTATTTTAAACTCAATATTGTACCTCTTTTTTCTCCTAATGTGTACCAATAATAGTTTACTGTTTTAATCATTCATTTATTCATTCTTTCATCCGTTTCAATTGCTCAATATTTTCTGTACCCAACACCTTCTTTGCCCAGAGGATACAAATGTCTGTGATCTCACAGAGCACAAAGTCTGGTGTCAGAGACAACTGCTAAACCAGTAACTTCTTCTGTTCAGGGTGTATAAAATCACAGCTATGTTTAGTGCAGGGTAAGGCAAGGGTGAGAAAATGTGAAATGTTTAAAGAGAACCTCTTGTGTGGGGCATAATATAATGAGTAGTCATGAGAAGTAAAGGAGGAATGTTATAGGCAGACAGTCTATGTATTAAAGTGCATGCCATAGAGCTTTTAGATTTCCAGGCTTGGAAAGAATAAATAAATGATAATTCAGTATTTATATTTTGAAGTAAAGAATTTTTGAAACCTACCTATCCAACATTTTATTTTAGTAGATTAAAATTAATTATGTAGAGTGAAATTCTAAGCATAGAAATCTGAAATTATTAAAATTATGTGTCCTGACTCAGTAGCATGGAGAAAATATAGTCAGGAAACAAAAACAAGAACGAATTTACCTGGGCATAGTAAGGAATTTTCAGGGCATTAGAATGAACTCACTATCATTCCTGTTCTAGGATAATACTAAGATTTGAAGTTTTATCACTAAAATGAAAACAAAACAAAAATACATAAGATATAGGAAAATTCATAGGAGATAAATAAAAAATAATTTTCCACACAATATTAATGTTTTTGACCTCTAGAATACTGGGTTAAAAATAAGAAATGTGACTTATAATTATAGTATAAGTAGCCTTATAAGTAATTGGTAGCCTTTAATAAGTAATTGGTAGCCTTTACTCTTTTAATATTGAAGTACATAAATTTACTTTATTTATTTGCCAAATAAAATTCTTCAGGGGAAATTAATTTTAAAATATTGAAAAACATTTACATTTTAAGAAATTTAATACATTGTATAAACTGTATGTGTTATGTGTGTGTGAACAAAAATTGTTTCCCTAAATGAAAGACTTTATTTTTTTTAAAAGATTTTATTCATTTATTTCAGAGAGAGAGAGAGAGCATGGGGGGAGTGGCAGAGGGAGAAGCAAACTCCTGGCTGAGAAAGAGGCCTATGTGTGACTTGATCCCAGAACCCTGAGTTAATGAGCCGAGCCAAAGGCAGATGTTTAACTGACTGAGCCTCCCAGGTGCCCCTGAAAGACTTTAAAATAGGTGTTAGTTTCTAAGGAAGAAGACAAACCAGGAAAAGAAATCATTATAAAACTGAGAGGTAAAAAAAAAAAAAAATACTAGTACCAACAAACACAAATCAGTGAAATTGTGTCTATGGTAATTTCAGAAGGTAAGAAGAATTGTGTTCTGATGAACATCATACATTAGGATGGAGGGATGCTGAAAATTGTTGATTTAGGGAAATGGCTTCTATTAAGTCCAGTCCAAGACTCTAGCCATGCGAGTGGCTTCCCTCACCATTCCAGCAAACTCTCTATGTTCTCTATGCAAATCTAGTTGGAGGATACAACACACTTAACAAAGAATGTATCATCAAGAAAATATATTTTTCTTTATGAATCTTTTTCAAAAACAAAGTCTTTTCCAAATTTGTTTTTCAATTTAAGACATATAATTTAATAATTTTGTATGTGTGAGAAACAAAAGAAATAGAAATGCTTTTCCTTGCTGCCTTGAAAATCCAATATATTCTTTTGAACTAGATACTGACAAATATTTTTACTCTGTTGCCCTGCATAAGCAAGACAGGTTTCACAAATGCTCTGTGTCCTTCAGACATCAATCATCGGTAAATTTGGCAGCTAAGATCAGCCTGCATTGTATTTGTATAGAAAAGAGTATGACTAAATTGAGAAATCTTGGGTTTTTCTTTAATATATACATGTGCTGTTCTAAATTATAATACAGTTTTAAGCTTTAAATTCAATGCCTTTCCCAAAACATACCGTTATCTTCCATATTAAAATAATCAGATTTTTAAATGTGACCAAAAGTGAACTGGTTATCAGAGAAACTAGAATTTTATCATCAAAAATATTTTGGCTCTGCCTCTCTCTCTCTCGCTCTCTGTGTGACTATCATAAATAAATAAAAAATAAAAATAAATAAAAATATTTTGGAATCACTGCAGATATTGTGTGATTTTGCTGTTTTATTACTTTAAGTATTATTAATGTTCTGACATTTGTATTAAACCTTGACAGTTAGAGGTCAAATATTTTTGTGATGAGGAGAACTGTTAAGAACATTTTATTCTGTCTGACTACTTATACCTTAACTAAGTCTACAAAGGGATTTATATATGATCTATTTTATTATTTATGTCTCATGTTTACAAAAGGAAGTTTAAAAACTTTACAAGTTTTAGTTACACAGTTTATAAAACCACAATCTTAAAGACTTGTTAAGGATGACGGTATTGTAAACTTGTGATTTGTTCTGGAAGTTGATGCCACACAAACCCGATGGATCTTTCAGTAACATTTTTAAGTTTTTGTCAGTAAGTATAGCTTTGAATAAACACTTTGCAAAGTGTTGGATTTCTGTGAGGGTTCAATTCACGTTGCCAGTGGAAATATTTACCTATGGTATTTCTATAGTATCAAGCTGTTAATGGCCCAAATTCTGGTTTAGACTTATCCAGCAATACATACAGTGAGCTCTATAGTCTTTTTTTTTTTGTAATATTTTCATTCAGATTTCAAAAGTAAACTTTCTGAAATTTGTAATGAGGGTATACTTTGAGAATAACCAATGATCAACACTAGAATCTTTTTGTTTGTATGTTTGTTTGTTGTTTTGCTCTTCAGTCTTTTTCTCCCACATTATACATTTTCTGTCATTTTTAAATAGCATTCTTCATTTTCAAAGCCACATTTACTCCAATAAAAACATTATCCTCACACCCTGTCTACATAGATGTTTTTTCCAAGTCTGCTGACCCAAACTTCTCAATACTTACCTTGAATTTCTTCACTTGCATTGTTTTAGCACAGGGTTAACTACCTTCTGGGATACTGGAAAATTCTTACTATATCTAACACACTTTCAAATTTGCTTTTCTTCCTGTCTAAATACACCGTTTATGAAATTTCCTAACTCAAAATGTCCAAAGACTTGTCAATGCCTACACAAACCTTTCAGCATTGAATTTAAGCCATCTACAATCTACTTTTGATCTATTTTTTCCAGCCCAGTTTTAAAGTATAGGCTTTTGCTTAACTTGTACTAACTAAAATATAATGATTTTATCTATTCTCCAAATATGTCTTGTGAATTATCTTTACTGTGATATCCACTGTACTTGGAAAAAAATCTCTTTAATATCTAACTGTAAAAATTGAACTAATCTATCCAAAGACATTCAAATATGAAATTCTCCATAAACATTTTTCCCCAATCATATACTCAGGTTTTCTTCTTATTCTATGCTTCATATTCTTTTTATTCAAATCTTATGTAAGTAAATGACCTATCTGAGGTTTTATTCCCTTAGAAGATAAAGTGATTTAGAAAACAAGAGAAACTCTCTTAGGATGAAAGAGAGCACGTTGCCATCCTTAGAAGTAGATTGTTAATAGGATAGATTCATAGGAATACCCCTGATGGTAATGATAGAGAATATTCTGTCTATTTTGTATTCTCTCTTTTTTTTAAACTAATACATTGTAAAAAATTGACATGGAACAAAGGAAACTTGGCTCTGAGGCTTTGACTTGACAGCAGATCCTTGATGCCTTCTTTAATCTAGACCCTAGGATCCCACCAGTTCTGTGGCTGGGTGTGTGCATTTCTGTTTTTCTCCTATAAACCTGGGGTCACACATCCTTGAATACACTCTGAAAAAAGGCTTAAGCAGTGATGTCATCTTTCTTGAAAAACCACAGTAGACAGCAGTGGGTTGAGAAACGTGCACCACCAAAATGTGAACAAGAATCCGTGTTATTGCTCAGGACTAATCCATAACAGCAAATCTCTGAGCAGGAAAAATATCAACAAGGGGCTGCCTGGATGCCAGTTCATACTAGTATCTTGTCAGATGGTGACTTAAGTCCTTTGGATTTAATAATACCCTAAATCTTTAGATAGTTCAGGGAGAAAAGCACTTCAGGAAAGGAATCTAGACTTTCTGCTAAGAAGCAGGAGGATAAATAAATGTTTCTTTGCCAAAGTTTACAATGTTAGTAGTTATTGGTGCACAATTATTTTTCTTCTCATTCGTTTATTAAAAAGATAGTTGTGTGTCTGCAGCAGGCAATGTCCGAAGTTCCAATGATGCATAAAACCAAGATGGGCAACTGCATGTTCTCATACGGGGCATAGAATCTGAACCCAGAGCCAGCCAACCAGCCCAAAACAAACAAACAAACAAAAAACCCACAAAGCAACACACACACAAAAATTAAACACCATATAATTAAAGTTAAAATACTTATGGAAGTGCAGTTAGTGTCCTACAGGCCACATATTTCACCCATTCTCTCCACATAATGGGCAGTTATTCTGTCTAAAGTGTATCCCAAGCTCAGAGCTTTCAGTTCAACTTCAGACCCAAATAATTCATTTCTACTTGGATATAAGTACCTTAAGTGTAGCACATCCAGGTATTTCCTCCAAGCTTAACCTAACTCTCATGGATACTTGCAATTAAAGGAAAAATGATCTCTTCAGTTGTAATAACCAGAATCCAGGAAACATTTTGGCATTTCCCACTGCAACATCCTTGACAGGCAAAGAACTCGAGGTCTTGCTGATTCTCGCTCACTGGCCGTAAGTGGCTCTCTGACCCCACTGCTACCATGTTAGGTGAAAACATCAATATCTAGCTCATCTTGTTCCCTCCATAAGTCAATCTGTACTTCTTGCTTTTAGTCAATTCACATTGCTCTCAAGGGCCATTTTTTTTCTTTAGTCAACATGTCTTAGGAAACCAAAAATGTTGAGATTTCTCTGCACTTAGAATGCTGTTAAAGAGCATGCATACCATTTGTATAAAATGTCTACCATTTTATAATATTTATCTTTTCAATTTTAAAACATATATGCTGCTCTTGTATATGATAATAATACAAGTAATAGACTAATATCTGATGTTTAACAGTAGCATCATAGTCACTCATTTTTATACTTCAAATGAATGTTGTTTTTCATCTAGTACTTACATTTAGAAATAGAGAATTCAGGAAAATTTTGGAGGGCAATGGAAAAGAGTTCTTAAGCAATGATATTTGAGTGCGATCTTGGTGGTGGGTAAAGAAGGAAAGCCAAATACTCCATTCATTCCATTAGCCCATAACTCAGAGATTCATGTCATTACCTGCCATGAATAGAGAAAATATTCAAACATAATGGTGGATAAATAATGGGTCAGACTTTAAATTTTACTATGAGAATTTTATTAAATAACAGTGGATGTACAAAATGGTAAAAAATTTATATATCAGCATGTAGCGGGAACAGGTGCTGCCAGTAGACTCCCAAGCATCATAAAATTATGCTAAAATTAATTTAAAATTCAACTAAAATCATACTAAAAATATAACTTTGTATAATTAAGTCTAACTTAGAAACATCTAATTTAAGCATTCTGCTATTAGAACAAGGATCAGAATAGATCTACATGAATCTTGAGGGAATTGTATATACTTATAATTTTTCTTAATTATTTCAACTATCCCCTATAATTACTTTTTCTTATTATTTGTTAAACAGAAAATCAGTTGAAAATCATTTCTAAGGGCACCTGGGTGGCACAGTTCGTTAAGCATCTAACTCTCAGTATTGGCTTAGGTCGTGATCTTAGGTTCTGAGATAGAGCCCCACATCAGGCTCTGCACTTGGTGGAGAGTCTGTTTAGCACTTCTCTCTCCCTCTGCTCCTTCCCTCTCCCCATGTACTGACTCTCTCTCTCTCTCTCTCTCTCTCTCAAATAAGTAAATCTTTAAAAAGAAAAGAAAATCCTGTCTGGCATAATTTAAAGCAGATTATGTTCTTATAGAGCCACCATCTCTTACTAAAGGTAAAATTATTTGATGAAGTGTCCTCAGAATTCAGTCTGGCCAATACTGAGCTGTTGGTGCACGTTTCAGGACACTACACATACTGTGATGTATGGCTTTTAAAGCTGATAAACAGATTATTTTAAATTGTGCATTTGAGGGGTGCCTGGTGGCTCAGTTGGGTGCCTTTGGCTCAGGTCATGATCCCAGGGTCCTGGGATGGAGCCCCATGTCAGGCTCCCTGCTCAGAGAGGAGTCTGCTTCTCCTTCGTCCTCTGCCCTTCCCTCTGTTTGTGCTCTCTCTCTTGCTCTCTATCATATAAATAAATAAAATATTTTTAAGAAAAATGTGGATTTGACACTACGCAGGAAATAGCAATGAGTAGTTTTAAATATCCTTTTGTTAAATAGCATTTTGTTTGTGAGAATATCTAACACCAACAAAAATGGGAACTGGACAATTCTTACAATTTTTTTTTTCTGAGCAATGAGTTATTAATTTAATAGATATTTGAAAACTGTAATGGTTTAAATTACCAATGGATTTATTTTAACTGGCTTCCAAACAGCGTATCAGAAAACTATAACTCTTTTAAAAACGATGCTTTCTCACAATGCAAGGCAGCTAGATTATTGATATTTAAAATATACTCAGATTTTGAACTTATTCTTCTAGGTTGTGAAATAATACGTATACCTATATCTACACATGGGTTAGCTTTTTTCCCATGCTGACCTACTGTCTTGAAGTGTCATTACTAGATTTTCAATATGTCTTTGCAGAGGAGTATTTAAAAAAACACACTAGTAACGCTGATGAAAAGATTGACTGTGTTAAATAGGACACAGAGGGAGCATAACATAAAGTCACATTTCCATGTTCAGCTAGTGATGTTTTTGTTTATTGTTTTTGTAACTATGTATTTTTTAAAATTTATATGAAATAATTACAAATTAGTTTACAAAATAGACCTTCACAATATTGAAAGTATATTTTGAGGAAAAAGTATTCAAAGCCACACAAACCAATATGGTTTGCATTTGCCTATATTTGAAATTGCTTTCTATTTGCAAAAATAAGTGAACCAAATCACAGATATTGTTTTATCTTAAAGATTTCAGTTTGTTCCCCAATGATGAATTAAACATCCTCACTGTGTGCATTGTGCAAACAACCATGAAAATCTGACTGCTGCCTAATTTCTGCATGTAGCTATTTTTAAATAGCTATTTAGCATTGTCCATGGTGGTCCTGGTTAACAATCAAGCTGGCATTTCAGATAGAGTGACAGCAGGGGAGCTTCTATTGTTACATCATTGCCTCATCTACACTTGGATTTCTCAATCTTGAGTCTGTTGACATTTGGGGACACGCCATTCATTGTTGCAAATGCTGCCATGTGTGTCTAAGTGTGGCCTCTGTGCACTGAATGGCAGTAGCAATGCTGCTACCAGGTGTGATAACCGCAAAAGTCTGCAGACGTTGACTAAAGTTTCCTTCGGAACAAACCTTTCCCTAGTTAAACACTGCTGACTCAAATAGTCAGCAGGGATAATATCTGGAGGAGGGAAGAGTAATATCTACTTTATTTTTATTTTTAAATTTATATTGCTTCTTTTTCCTGGAAGATTTATGTATTGCATTAGTTGTTGAAATTTGAAGATGGATGCATTGGAAAAAATGCTGTCTGGATATTGCTTTTAGATCATCTGCTCCTATTTTTAATATACTCTGCGCAACAGAGAATGGAGAGATTACAAATGTAAAATAATTTTCAAAATTGGGGAGATGTTGGAAAAAGTGCAACATAATGGAGTGGTCTAAGGATAATAATGAATAATAATGGATGTTAACTAGATTTACTGTGGTGATCATTTTGCAGTACTAGAAATATCAAATCCTTATGTTGCACACCTGAAACTAATATAATGTGATATGTCAATTATATTTCAATAAAAAGGAATACAGCAGTATGAATATATATATGTATTTCATAATTAGAGTTAAATGTCTCTGGACTTATTTGTAAATATGAAAAGTTTTACCAAAGAGCAGTGGTTTCTGTGAGAATGTCCTCTGATATTCACTTACATATTACCACCTTCTCTTCATAGTATTTGCTAAATATACAAAGTAGGAAACTTGGTAATGAAATTTGTATTGAAACATTGCTAACCATTAGATTTAAAGATTTTTCCCTGATCCTTCCAAAATGTGTAGTTTTATATCATTTTCAGCGGAGGTATCATTCTTTCCCTTCAAATTTCAAACCTAGACCATAAAGTAATAAACCAACACATTATCAGGAAATATTCTTTAACATTCTCTCTCCTCCCCTTATGAAGTAGGGTGTCATATCTGAAGATTCAGGTGGGAACTGAGTATGTGTCCATCTGTTCTCTTTCTCTTTCTCTCTTTCCTTCTTTATTTTCTCTCCCCATAGGTTATTCTTGCATTGTTAGGCATCACTTTTGCAGAGTAGATGAAAACGCAATTGAGAGTAGAAGTGTTTTATTGCCCAACATATACTTCTTTTGGGGACTGAATTTTAAAAGTATTAGCATATGATCATGATAAATATAATTTGTGGTTTACAATCTTGTTGTTATATAGTAATGTAAAAACATCTATTTGAACTGAGATATTTAAGTATGACTTACTACTTAATACCTCCATTCATATTCACTCTCTGTACATTCTTCTTAGAACTCGATGGGAGCGAGTGAAAATCTGCCTCCTGTCTTTATTTCCCTTAACAGAACATGCTCAATGATGCAAAAAGGAGACCTTTCTGTAAATGGCCCCAAACCAGAAAAATCAAACAAAAAATAAGTACAATTTTAACTTTTTCAGTTGTTTTATTTATTAGAATTAACATTTGCTTTTGTTAATGTGTTATTCTAATACAAAATTAATATCTTATAATCTGCATAAATATATATTGGAGTGAGTTTTACATTTGAGTTAGCACATTACATTTTTCAAACAAAACATCCTTTGGTACTTGACGAATACTAGCAAAATTACACTTTAAGCAAATGATTTTTTAATCGCATCAGACTTTTGATATTGCTATTATTTACTATTAAAGGAACTAGTCTATCTCTGAACCTCTTATACGCATTTGTATAGACATTAGTCATTCAATTTCTCATGTCCTACCTACTTTACAGGGTTATTGAGAGATACAAATAGGCCGAGTATTTTTAAAGTGCAGGCAGATAATGTTGAAGAAAATTATTTTTTCCAAAAATTGAATATAAGAAGCAAAATGTAACAACAAAAATACTTTTATTATCTTCCATGAATGAGCTGTCTCTCAAATTGGCTTTTTTCTCCCTTTCTTCCTCCTTCCTTTCTTTCTGGAACTCAGTTGCTATATGTAGTTTCACAAATTTTGCTATAAAAAGTTTTCTTAAACACGGGATCCCTGGGTGGCAGCAGCGGTTTGGCGCCTGCCTTTGGCCCAGGGTGCGATCCTGGAGACCTGGGATCGAGTCCCACGTCGGGCTCCCGGTGCATGGAGCCTGCTTCTCCCTCTGCCTGTGTCTCTACCTTTCTCTCTCTCGCTGTGTACCTATCATAAATAAATAAATAATTAAAAAAAAAAAAGACGGTAAGCAAAAACAAGTGTTTTTTTAAAAAAAAAGTTTTCTTAAACCAAAAATTTTTGGTATTTGTTCTCAAGTATTAGGAAGTATTAGATCACTTAACATTCAAAATATTAAAGGACTAGACTTAACTCTAGATGACTCTAAAGTAGTTGCTTTCTATAGATGACATGACTCCTTTTTAAAGTGAATGCTTTGATTTTGCTTTGACATTATAAAGAAGGATTAAATTTTAAAATGTGTAGCAAAGCATTTCCTTCAAATTCTAATGTTGCATGTTAATTATTTTTTTGAACAACATCAGATCATTTTCTTTTTTTTTAAAGATTTTATTTATTCATGAGATAAAGATATATAGAGAGAGAGCACAAGCAGGGGGCTGTCAGAGGAAAAGGGAGAAGCAGACTCCCCACTGAACAGGGAGCCTGATATGGGACTTGATCCCAGGACACTGAGACCAAGACCTGAGCCCAAGGCAAATGCTTAACCAACTGTGCCACCCAGACACCCCCATTAATTCATTTTTAACTGCACTTAATAATATAATTATACATCCCAAGTTTCAACCTTCCCAAAATAATGATATAACAAAACAAAAATGATATAACAAAACAAAGCTCTTGTATTTGAATATGATTGCTTAAGTCACTATTTGAATTATTCTGAACACATACTGTAACTTCACGAAATCTTATACCTCATAGACTTATCACTCTTCCTTTTTAAAGTAGTACAGACTTACAAAGAAGTTATATAGCAAACAATATGCTACAGAATATTCCTTTCTTTTATGATATGAATAAAAAAGGCTGCATATTATATATACTTTTTACCATTCACTTTTCAGTTCTGACTTATTTTCAGATCTTGTTATGAGTAAAAGTTATTTTTCTACTCCCATTTTATTTTTAAATCAATTTCATATTCTTTCAACTATTATTTACCACCAAACAGAATTTTTTACACTCTCAAACAAACTTCTCCATACTACTCTTTACTTTTTATGTTGTAAATTTAAGCAAATTATTTATTTATATTTTATCTAGGATATCTAGCATTAAAAATTGAGGAGTTCTCCTTGAGGCCACAAAACAATAGGAATACACATATATCATACTTTTATGCCTCTTTATTGTTGCCTCTGTAAAGTTAGCAATGCTCTAAATCACAGAAAACTATAACAATTAGCAGTCATTATTATTCTAACTTCAGGACAAAGTTTTTATGTCTGACTGGTTTAACTATTCGTAAAGAACTTATGTGTTTGTACAAATATAAGAGAGAAGTAACTCATTTCTCTTCCCAAAAGGAAATTCCTGAAATATTCCTTTTTCCATCCTTAGCAAAGACACATTTTTAATGTCTGTGGCAAAATAGGAGTGTGAAAGATAACAGTGTCCCTAATAATCTAAAGTAAATCACACATGTCCTATGACAGGTAACCTTGATCATTCTTTTTAATTCAAATTCTAGATAGCATTTTTAGCTTTATATGTGTTTCAATTGTCTATTTCTTCCTTAACATAGAAAGTCAATGTTTTTAAATACAAACAAAAAAGAAATTATTTAGAGTGAAATAATGCAAGATTCAACAAGATGGTTGTTTCTTTTTAACAAAATTACATAATATCAAAAGAATTTTTCAAATCTGTGACGATGGAATACACCTAGTAACAGTCATCACATTGGATAATTGCATTCATGGTTTATATACATACAATAGAATCAGGCTTAGACAGAGTCCCTAGATTTCTAGGAAGTTGAAATATTTTATAATGTTTGATCATTATATTTATTATCTCAATTATTAAAATTTATTTAATTCATATTGAGAACAGTACCTGTCAAAATGCCTTCTTACAAAGGATTGCATATGTGGATACAAGCTGTATCTGTGTTTAACTGTTTTGCTGGCAAAACTATATTGATATTGCAGGGACCTGGGTTTTCAATCCTGTGCACAAATAGAAATCTGTATGTATCTTTCATATATATTTATTTATCTGTGTGCACATATATATGAAAGAATATATATATATCCACACACATATATACATATACAAAACATTGTAAGTTATAGTTTATTAACCACTTTTTTCAATGTGATATGTTTATTTTATGTATATGAGCATCAAACAGCACTCTGCACACCCCAAGGAGATTTGTGTTCATTTAATCTTGCATATTGCATTTTATTGATAAAGTACTTCGCATTTAATACAAAGAAAATTCAATTTTAGTGAATGTACCCTAAATCCACTACAATTGAATTAATTTGTTATGTGAAATAAGATGAACATCCAGTGTATTTAAGTCATTTATGATTTCTAAATGTTTATTCATAATACACTTTGAGCTTCTATATTATAAAATCATTAGGTTTAATATTTTTTAATGTGTCATTTATTTACCATTATAGTAGTATAGAAAAAAATGTTTCTCTAATATGGCTTATTGAATGAATGAATAAATGAAATACATTGTTAACTTACATTAGGTATTTTTATTTACTACAAAAGTTATAAAATTTATGTGCATATCTATCTTTCTATGCGCCCACCTGTCTATCTATCCATTCACCTACTAGTTAATATTACTCTAAAATGATTATGCTTTTATATACATACCCAACAAGTTCATTAAGGTAAATTCAATGGAACCTACAATTAAAAGATAATAGCTTTTTAAATTATTTCATTATTTGTAATAATACACTTTAATAATAGTAAAATAAATGAACTGCTAAAGTTCCACTTAGTTATAAAGAAATGAAATTTCAAAAATACTTTGTCGATAAAAGTGTAAAAATAAATTTTCCTAGTTTCTTTTGTAATTCTTTATAGCTGTAGAGTTGAGGTCTTTGAGAGAAGTTCAATCAGATTAATGATCAGAATGGTTTTAATGATAGTAGTGTTGAACTGATGAATCCAAGAATTCCTGCCCAATCTTGAAAAACATACTCTTCTAAATAGAATTGTAGTCTGTTTTCTGACACTGTCTACATAAGGTTACTACTAGAACATTTTCTCATGTATCCAAGATCTAATTTCCTTTAGAATAATGACAACTTCAGTAAATAAAAGTTGCAGTGATAATTGATGGATATCACTCATTTTCTTATTTTTTCCCCATTTCCCATATCTCATTCTGCTGGAGACTTGAACGAGTTATGGAAACCCCTTTCAGTAATTCAATTATGAGTATTACCTAAGAAGTTTTCATTCATGCATTATACATATCATAATATTTTTGACTAGTCTGTAAAGTAATGCATGGCATTGTATATGGTCTTATAATCAAGCCACAGATCACATATTACATGAATTTCAAAAGTAAATGATTATTTGATTAAAAATTATGAAGAGCTCCAATAATAATGTATTTGAGCTGAATCGTTTAAATCTAGACAATATTTAACATGGTCTAGCCACCAAAACCACCACTCTGGCCATTACTCCTCCGTCACCACCATCATACTATCATCCCTGACACCACTACCATGACATCACCATCGGTTTGAATACTGAAGGCCATTTACAGATCTGGTCTCATACTGAGAAGCCATCTAATATGGCTCCCAGAATCTTAAGAGCCTTTACAGATATGTATTGATTCCCATGATTTGTGTTTTAAGCTTATTAAAATACATGAACAGAAAGAGAATAGCAATGCAATCATCTTCCCCAATTTAGCATTGCCGAGAATTTGCTATCTCCAGAGGCATTTGGCATCTTTGCATATGGTAGCTATCCATGATAAGAAGTCTCCATTTTGTTCCATACTACTCAATATCTCAGCATGGAATTGTTAACTGAATTCCTACTTTTGTATCAGAATTAATGGATTTTATGGGACAAAATTAGACACATTGTACATGTGTGGGAAGAAAAGAGGGATCACAGTGACAGTGAGATAAAGAGATTGAAAGATACAATCAAATTGCTTCTTTAATGAATGTTATTGAGTAGCACCTGAAGCAAATCAATGGGCCAGTAAAAGTAGTAGAGCTTAATTAGTTGCTTAGATATATTAGCAAATTCTAATATGAAGGAAAAACTTGAAAATAGGCCTTCAAGTAATCTCAGAAATACTCAGAAATCCTAATTAGCGATCCCATCTTGGAGACACGCTAGTGAAGAAATCATAACATATGTGTGAATGGATTAAAGATTTTCCTAGTGTCCATAATAAAAACTATATTAGTAAGTGAAAAACAGTTAATGATAAAATGTTTAATCAAGAACTTATTGTTAAGCATAAGAAGGTCATCAGAAGATCTGCTAATTAGATATAAAACTTACACAGAGGCACTCAAACAAAAGAAACTCAAAGCCAAGCAAGATTTCACCAATCAATTAGCAAAGGTACAGTTGGTCTGTGAGGAAAGTTGTTTGCAAACAGAAATCTCATTTGGTTTTCATTGATTGTGTTTTTATTCCACCCTTAAGGTCATTATAGGCATACTATATTTAATTTTCCTGAGGCTCTTTGGAAAATAAACTACAGCTCTAGAAGAGGAAAGCTTTACTGTGAAATACAGACCTCCTGAGGAAACAAAGCAGAGTAATTGTGTAATGCAGTCATTCCAGAAAACTACAACCTTAGGAGAGGTTACTTTAGTTAATCCTAATTGATATATCTCAACTTCAATGACAACAGATTGTTTTAACACAGAGTGTCACTGTTCCACTCTTTATGTTGTAACTTAAAATGCCCTATGCATGCTGTTTGACTTTTTAAACTCTAATAATTATTTTTGGAGGAGTTTAAATGAGAAACGAGCTAACGTAGAGAGAGGTACAGAGGGAAGGACACGCAACTCACAGTGGAAATTAAGGTTCTAACCTTAGCTCTTCCATGGACAAAGTCTTTTATGCTTACCAACTCATTTATTTATTTTTTTCCCATGACTTTGGATTGTTTCAGAAAATAAGAATAAAACAAACAGGTGAAGTTTAAACAGCAGAGTCATTTATTGTCCCTTCTATCCACCACTTGCTAGTGTCAACAACAAATGAGATGCTATTGTTCCTCTTCTTTTATTTATGTATTCTTCTGCTAGAAGTAATATTCTCCACCTTTCACCACAGTAAATTTTTATCTGATACCCAGACTTTCTCAAATTTTCCTAATTAATTTAAATATATTCTTTCTAAATTAAGGAATAATTGATATACAATACTGCATTAGTTACACATGTACAGCAGAGTAATTCAACGGTGCTTTAAATATATTTTAAGTGATAGTTTATCCAGGTTGTACTTATATTTTCTTTGTTTTTTCTCAAGTTTCTTAATTTATCAAAGATGTATGTTTTGGTCCTTTGGTTTTTGTTGTTGTTGTTAAATAACTCCTTCCAAATATTTCTGGTTTTTCTCCAGTTTTATTGAGGTTTAACTGACAACAATTATATCTACTTAAGTTGAACAATGTGGCACTTGCATGGATTGTAAAATGAGTACCACAATCAAGTCATTTAACATATGCAGTAACTCGCATAGTTACCACTTTGTTGTGTGTGTGGTGAGAACACTCAAGACTTTATAGCACATTTCACAGTATTATGAACTGTAGTCATCACGCCACACGTCAGAATTACAGAACTTAATTATACTGAATAACTGAAAATTGGTACCCTTGGATCAACATCTCCCTATTAACCCTGATCCCCAGCCTCTAGTAGCCAATATTCTACTCTCTGCTTTTATGAGTTGAAGGCTTTTTGTTTGTTGTGTTGTGTTGTGTTTTAGATTCCACATATAATTGAGTTCATGAAGTATTTTTCTTCCTGTGCTTGGCTTGCTTCACTTAGTGGGATACCTTCCACTGTCATCCATATGTCAAAAATCGAGATGTCTCCCTTTTAGAAGCTGAAGAATATTCCAATGTATATAGGTCTATACACCACGTTTTCTTTATCCATTTATCTATTGATGGACACTTAGGCGATGGACACTTAAGCTGTTTCCTTATCTTGGCCACTGTGAATAATGTTGCAATGAACATAGGAGCAGATATAGTTTGGAGATCTTGACTTTGTTTCTTTTAGATCTGTAAGCTGAAGTAAGACTGCTGGGTCATTTGGCAGTTCTATTTTTAATAGAACTGGGGAGCCCTAAACTGTTCTAAACCTCCATTTTCCATAACAGCTATACCAATTTACATTCCCATTAATAGTGCACAAAGGCTTTCTTTTAGCAACATCCTCACCAACTCATTGCCTTCTGGAAAGAGGACGCTAATGTATAAACTCCTTCCAAATTACCTACTTTAGATGGCAGGTTGTTTGAATATCTTCTTCACATATTATAGTGTTTTTTTTTTCGTATTTGAATATCATTATGAATTTATAGATTTTTCTTGATTCAATACTTTTATTACACTAGAGTTTTTATTCTTGTTACAACTTCTCTGGTGGCACTCCCTTCAGGTTGGCAGACTCTGTTAACCATTGAAAGGTACTTTCCTGTGTTTCACATTAAAAGATGCTTTATTTTTGTACCTCCTTGTCTCAGGGTCAACTTGATATTTTCAGGCTGTGGATTAGAATTCAACTGTTTCTTCAGACTCAGTTCCCTAACACAGGGGGGATGATGTCAGAAGCAAAAACGTGAGCTCTTGAAGTCATCATTGCTACTGATGTAATATCTGTTTCTAGACCATCTCAGTGAAATTCTTTTAAATTATGAATTTATACCAATATGTTTAATTCAATTTCATTGCACTTAACTTCATTGTACTCCTTAACTGTTGCCTCTTTTGTAATTTGGTATATTAGATAGCAGTGGCTAATGGCAAATGTATTATCTAAATGGCTCTCAAACACATATTTATTTTTTGCTAATGTTATCAGAGGCGGCAGGTCAGCTGCAGCTCTGCTTGGCTCTGCTGTGGTTGGCGCAGCTTGGCTCCAAATGTTTTCTTTTTGTAAAGCGCTGACTGAAAGAGTTGTCCCGTATTTAGGATATGGCCAAAGAATATCACATTGCCAATCCGCAAATCAGAGAGGCGGCCTAATGTGCTTTTCCTACATGATGATCAAACAAGACACATGACAAGTGGAGGAATGTTATACAATTTTATTATAAGGAGGGACAAATAATTGGCAGCGATAATCCAATTTGCTACAGCCTTACTTATTTGTCACAAATATTACTTTCATCTGCACACAATGTAAACTGAAATCTTTCCCCAAGACTCTCCAAGAATTTCATGCAAAACTGGCATGAAGCTGAAATCCCAGGTTCCTCTAATCCAAATTATGTTATGCTGTGCAGCTTCTTTTTCTTTTGTTGTTGTTGTTGTTGTTTAATCTGGAGTGAAAAAGACAACTTTCCTTATCAGAGATTCCCTTAGGTTTGTTTAAAAGGGCCACTGCACTGGATCCTACTCTTTTGAGAAACACATTCTGACCTTCCTCTGCCTGCACCCTTAAAAACAAGATCAGAAACTATGCCCTTCCTATTACACTCTCCAGTTGCTAGAACCTTTGAATTCCCTATGCAGATGGCCTTGGGCACATATCCATAAGGGAAGGGCTTACACAGCTCTTTCTTTGTCTGTACTATTGAGAACCTACTGTCCTAGCAGCGTGTCCCTCCCTAAACCCAAAGGGTGGCCAAGTGGCAACTGTGAGTGGAAGGAACAAACATGGATTGTTGGCTGTGATGTCCACAGACATGTACCCAACGACCCCGTAGTACAGGAATGATCTAGACTTGAAAAGAAGGGGATAGAGCAAGAACAAAAGGATTTTCCTACATCAGCCCATTAGAGAGGATTTGTAAGAAATTAACAATACTGAATTCTGTCTTTAGGTTCTAGGTCTACACACACACACACACACACACACCACATGCACGCACACCAACTTTTGTTTTCAAGCTGACATGGGGAATTTATTTTGCAGAAAAGCAACATGTGGAGAATGCCACAAAAAATCCTAGGATATCTAAAGTACTATATATTAAAAACAACAGCTGCTCCTAAGGACAACACTTAAAGCACTGGAAAATACACTGAAAACTGATGTGGATACATCTTTTCCAACAATTAACTTAGTTTATAAAATTGAACTTGTGGGATGCCTGGGCTCAGCAGTTGGGCATCTGCCTTTGGCTTAGGATGTGATCCCAGGGTACTGGGATTGAGTCCCATATCAGGCTCCTGGTAGGGATCTTGCTCTCCCTCTGCCTATGTCTCTATCTCTTCCTGTGTCTCTCATGAATAAATAAATTAATTAAAAGTTAAAAAAATAAAATAAAATTGAATTTGTATGCTTATAATAGGTGAGGCACTATTTTTCTCTTTCTCTGCCACACACAGTTTAGGAAAAGCCTTGTCTGCTATGCGTCCAACAACATGCAGTGAACAAACCAGAATACGGTAACCAAAATAATGCCCCACATGAGAACAGATGAAAAGTAGGAGGCACATACCACTCAGTGGTCAGAAGCAAATCTGAAATTCTACTGGGAAAATGTGTCAAGTCTTATCTATTGTGATGGTTAATTTTATGTGTCAACTCACCCAGGCTAAGGTTCAGATAGCTGGTAAAACAGTATTTCTGGGTGTATCTATGAGGTGTCTAAAACAAACCCATAACTTTGGATGCTGTTTATGAGGCCTAAATAGCATGGAAACTAATTGCATAAGTTATTTAGAATACAGATGATGTGTTTTAAACCAGGAAACATTAATGATACTATCAATTCTGTTAGAGACATGCAGATAAAAAAATAGAGACATGCAGATATTAATGCTTAAAACCAATTTATATTTTTAATCTTTGAGCTTCTTTATCATATGAGGCTGGAAATAGAAATAGACTAGAACTTGGATTGAAAGAAAGTATATCATTAGTAAGGAGAAAACTTGCTGAAAATCCAAGGTGGCTATACTGTAATGTGTATTTCCAGAAAGTACAGGTAAACTAGGAAGTCTGCCGGAATGAAAGTGATTTTCACTCTTAGATCTAAAGTTTAAGGAGCAGTCTGACTACACAAAGAGCAGAAAATCCTTCTTGAGAATTCTGTTGACTATAGTTTTTTTTTTTTTTTGAGTTCACATTTATAAATATTTATCCACATCTTTTAATCCCTGCAGCTTCTGAAATTTTTGAGTATTTTCTGTCATGGAAATTCACAGTTCATCCTTTACCTGTGTGCCTGCCTGCCTTTTGTACTTTAAATAAAACAAGAGAGTTGGCAGTTTTAGGATATTCAGGAATAGTCATGATGTAAGAAAAAAATGGGACTTTTTTCCCCTCCGTTATTGTTCATAAATCTCTAATGGAATATTACTGTTAGGGCAGGAGTACCAATCAGGCACAGTGCTTTCTAAACATCATTTGAGGTTGGATGGGACAAATGGGCCACGCCAGGCTGCATGGTTTCCTAAGCCAAAGTGATGTGCAAAGAAAAAAATAATGACATCTTAAAAAGCGATAGCTTGTTAAACTGTATTTTCTCCCCTCCACCTCTGAACACAGTGAATGACATTTGCAAACCTGTTCATAGAATTCTCTCCATATGAACTGCCTTATAAATATGTTCCAAGTTTTCTGCCATTTATTTAACAAATATATGTTGAGTATGTACCAAGGCCCAGGTGCTGTGATGGGCAGAGAAGCTATAGTTGGAAGGAAAACGATTACTAAACTTCTAATGCTGTGAGTGAAAACAAAGAAACAAGCAATAATCAAAATATAATATGGAATGTGCTGTCATTTGTAGAAAATATATCTATAGAAATTGCATCATGATCTATAGGTAGGTATAGGTAATAATTACCTTCTCTCAAAAAAATGTGCATATATAAGTTTATTACAAGTGTTACTGATATAAAGGGTGCATAGTACAAATTTAGATAAATAATCAAATATAAAGTAATTTTATTATAAATTTCAAATGCTCTGATGGAGTCTCTCAGTATACTTTTGTTGATTTTGGCCAAGTCCTAGTCTGTACAGCAGCCAAGCTCGGTTTGCAATTCAACTATGATTTGATAAATCCAGTCACATCCTACTTCATGAAATTTTTTCAATAAATTTATTGTTATTAAATCTGATATTGAATCAACTATTAAACTCTCCCTTCCCCGAATGCAAATTTTACTCATAAAGTGAAACTGCCTTCAGCCTCAGCTCTCCATTTGTTGGATTTCTCTTGTTCATCAGTAATAAGAACTGCTTCTTGGCTGAATTGGCTAATAGTTTTAAATGCTGGAAGAATAATCTCTCATTTTTCTTTGTGGTGCTATTCACAATGTAGTAGCTATAGACACTACTGATTTTTAAGTGTATCCTGCCTTCCTAACGTTTTCTCCATCATTTTGAATCTAAACAATAAGTCAAAAAGTAAATCAAGCCCTGAATTGTAGCATTTATCAGTTCCCATGGTACAAATATTCCCACCATGGCTAATTCCAAGCAACCAATAACTGACTCATAACTGGACCTTATGAAGCAGTTTGAGCCACCTGTACTCTATTACAAATACATTTGTAGAACAGACTTTTTTGACTGTGCCTACATTTCTAATTCAGCGTAATGAAGCCTGATAAGATTTCTTTGTATTATATTCCCTCAGGGCTCACATTCTTTTAACATCTCTAATTGTTTGCAGGGAAGCAATCTTTTTAAAAAAGTATTTATTTATTTATTCATGAGAGACACAGAAAGAGGCAGAGACGTAGGCAGAGGGAGATGTAAGCCTCGATCCCAGAACCCCGGGATCACGACCTGAGCCCAAGGCAGACACTCAACCACCGAGCCACCCAGGTGCCTCTGCAGGAAAGCAATCTTAATTGCACTTAGTCACAGGACTAACTTAGTGAAATTTGTCTTCTTGCGCAGGATATACCCTTTCTGGGTCTCTGACCACGAACAAATTAACACTCTTCCATCTATTCCTGTTGCCCTCTGACAAAGGTCTGACCCTGATGACTGCATTACCTGACCCTTCTGTAGTTTCCCACTGGGTTCATGCCAGGAGAAGTGCTGACAAGTGATCAAAGAGCAGGAGACAGCGGTCCCCTTTCTCAACCCCATATCTGCTTTGAAGTTTGTTTTGTTTTGTGTTTGGCGGTTGCTATCTCTCTCCATGACAACTCCGGTAGGGTGGTACCTCTTTTTTGAATCCAGAAATCACAGGGCCCCTATAAAACAATTTCCTTCCAGGCCCTGTCCCATATATGATGGAATGGCTTCTCACCGTTAATCTCTGGGTGCCTTCACATCCCGTTGTGGTTTCCCTAACCCTGACTATATGTCTGTGAATATCCTGTTAACATCTTCTGGGCCTCTACGCAGGATTGTGTTTTTTTGTCAGGACAATGACTGGCACACACTAAAATGTGAGATTTAGGTAAAGTAATTTAGAAGGTCCTTTCTAGATCCATAATCAGAGAGTCTAGGATTCATTAAGGTCAGTTTTCCAGAAAGCATTTTTTATTATTAACATAATTTAAAAATTTAAAATGATGAATCCCCAACTAGACAAAACAGAACGAGAGAAAGGATATTGAATCTAAGAGAGCCTATATTTCAAAAATATGCAATGAACACAAATACATGTATGACACAGTAAGCCATGACATAAATAAAAATGCAGTTGGAGAAGCTAAGTGAATTGCTCATTGATATTAGATGTCTATCATGGTCCTTATTGTCATATTCATATGTACAGTTATTTTTTGCTCATCTGTGTGTCAGAATTTCTTCATATTGGCACTACTACCATTTGGGGCTGGATAATTTTGTAGTTGTTGTGGGTATTGTCCTAGAAAACATAGACTATTTACTGGTATTCCTGGCTTCCACCCATTAGCTACCACTAACTCTTCTGCTACTTGTGTCAACCAAGTGTTTCCAGGTATCGCCAAATGTCCTCACAGGGACAAGATTGCCCTTGGTTAGGAACAGTGATTGCATGTGATTATATGATTTCACACACACACACATTCATGGACCACACACGTATAGGTAGATATAGGTATGGATATACATATATGTCAAAGAAGACTTCAACAATAATTTCTTTTAGTCTTGTATCTCATATTACTCTGTTATTATTATTGTGCATATGAATACATACTGTAACAGTTATAAGTTCTGATCAGTATCGTGGTAAAGATTTATGATTTTTTCCCCCTTTTCCTTCCGTGTCATCACCTTCTGTACTATAGTCAGGAGGTTATTTATCTCTGCAGTAAATCTACAGGTAGAGGTGTTGATCCAACCGAAAGTGCAGGAAGTAAACATGCTTTACTGTGTGTGCAAAAGCTTTTTGTCACCATATAAGAACGTGAGTCACAACAGGTTAGAGGTCACTGTCTCTCAGAGGTGCCACTTCCTGCTGCATCATCTTAAATGAAAGAGGATCATTTCCTTGGTCATTTTCTGCAGCCCTTTCAACATCAAAAGTGCCATTGTCAGTAAAATTCTATTTAAGTCAACATGTATTTATCTTCTCTACCACTGGTTCTAAGCGAGCTTGTGGCTTATGAATAGTCTTGGCTCTGAACCTTGTCTTCTCTTTGCAGTAGAATTTGACCACCAGCATGATGTGGGAGGTAGCGCTGTGCTCAACTTAATATTTCTCAACATTTTAGCATGATTTTATAGTACATTATTTCTGCCTATGCTGTGATACCTTTACCGTATATTCTGACAAATTAACTAAAATTTCTTCTTGATATCATGACTATTATCGTCTCCCATCTCCACTATTGCATATTTCCCGCCCAGGGAGAATTATTCTCACTTGGAGTGTTTACCTGTTCTTGCCCTAAAAACTGCTATGTTCCCAAGGATTCTACACAAGATCCATAGATGTATTTGTAGAGAAATTTACATACTAAATAGGTTCCTCACCTTACGTAAGATTTAATAAATAAAATAATATTTATTGTTATGTAAACTTACATTTGAAATAAAAGTAATGTTTTACTTACAGTATTAATTTTTTTACAAAAGGCCTACATTTGTTGTAAAAAATTAGAACAATGAAAAGTACATAAAATTATAAAATCAACTCTCTACAGGTAAACTCTACTAATAGACACATATCTCTTCAGACCTTCTATAACATATACACACACACATACCTTTTACAAAAATAGAGGCATAATACACATATTGTTACACAAATTGGTGTTTAAAAATTCAGCAATATAACATAGTCTACTTTCCATACCAGGCATACAGAATTAGCCTATTATTTTTTAATAGCTTTATAAGTATTTCATATTATGATTTCATTTTACTTTTGACATATGAGGTAAAAGAAAACAATAAAAAAAAGTTATAAGCAGTTGTAAATATTCTTTACTATGCCTACATTACTAAAAACCTCTTAGGTCAAGGTTGATTGTAGACTTTTTTTCAAAAGGTTCTTTTCTGATGAATAGCACCCCAGTGACACCAAAGAAAGATGGTTTGGCTGAAGTGGAAGCTGTCTTCTTTAACTCATAGTTGATAAATGAGCTTGATGCCCTGGGACACCCTATGAGAATGCTATAACCTCAAGGATAGTAGCCATTATTTTTTGCTTTTGTGACTGTCTTTTCCTAGTATTAAAAACATTTCAAAAATATCCAGTTATTGAGACATTACTTTAAACAGAGTATATTTGACTCAAGCAATATTTAGATAAATGCATGGTAAGTCCTCTGTAAATTCCTATCAATGAAAATGATATAATTTACATAAGTGAAAACTCAAAAAAAAAAGAATTAATAATGCCATATGTAATAATCTATGTTTTTCTTTTTTAAGGCCTAAGTATCTTATTTATAGTTCATGATATAGTAGCAAAGTCAATAGAAGTTGCAATATAACCAAAGATCATGTGTCATTTCAAATTTCTACCCCTCATACCATAAGAGAGTAATCATATTTTTGACTGCTGGATGTTTTAATATTTTTCTGCTTTATGGAAATTTATACATAGCCACTGTTTTGTACTGAACTATGTCACTTTTCATTTCTTTACAATCTTTTCAAATTTAATTCTTTGGGATGGAAAATGTTATGAAGAAATATATGTATTACTTGAGTCTCAAGACCTAGCTAACCTACAGTCATAAGAGTAACAATTTATGATTCTCATGTATCTAATTGTTATCACAATTGCTATGACAGCTCATAAATAAAGCAAAAGCAAAAAAAAAAAAAAAGAAAAGAAAATTTTTAGAAATGTGACATGCAGTGCGAGAGAGCTCTAAGGAGCTCCAGGTAAGGGTAGAAGCTGAAACAGCTTCACAGAAGTGTCATGAGAAAAACGGTGAAACCAAGCCCCAAACTCTGCCCAACTTGTATGGTCAAGTTCTGGTCCTGCTTGAGTCAACCTGAAATAGTCCCACTGGTGCCACATGTAAAGGGAAGTAGGGGGCCAGACAAAGGCAAAGTGACCCCCTAGAACCTAGAGGCACCCTAATAAAATACTAGGAGGACTATATCCTGTGAGGTGGAAAAAAGGCAGGGAGGTTTCCTTGTTGTGGGTGTTTCAGTGAGTATTTTGACAATGTGGACAGATTTTAGAAGGTAGCTATACCAGAACATTTGAACAGCAGAAGGATGGAAACAGCAAATAATAATAATAATAATAATAATAATAATAGTAGTAGTAGTAGTGATTTTTAAAATGAGGGGGTAGAGAATTCCTGAGTGGCTCAGTGGTTTAGTGCCAGCGTTCGACCCAGGACGTGATCCTGGAGTTCCAGGATTGAGACCCATGTCAGGCTCCCTACATGGAGCCTGCTTTTCCCTCTGCCTGTGTCTCTGCCTCTCTGTGTGTGTGTGTGTGTGTTTCTCATGAGTAAATAAATAAAATCTTTAAATAATAATAATAATAATAATAATTAATAATAATAATAATAAAATAAAAAATAAATAAAATGAGGGAGTAGGGAGCAAGAGTTACACATAGAACATTATTCAGGCCCCCCTCACATCTGACCCTGTGTGGTTGACAAGGCAGCTGGTTCTGTGAAGGGCGTTGGCTGGTTGTGTCCTTTACCTTGGGGAGCATCAGGGAATTAAAAGCAGTCGTGAGGAAAGCTGAGTGGGTAGCTCCAGAGTTGGCCTGCAGGCAGCCTCAGCAACCACCTCTATGAAGCCACCCTGGGCAGGAAGTGACTGGCTACAGCTGGTTGTCTCTGCTGGCCCCTCCCAAACTCCCCTAGGCCAGAGAAAGGAAATGATTTGAGGGAATTCAGAACATGCCATCCCAAAACTTGCCACTCTGGCATATGAACATTTTGGAGTTAAATCATTCAAAAAACGACAACTGCAAGAAAAACAGTATGACCTTCTTTCCTTTAAAAGATGAAGATGAAATTGCCATTCTGGAATTGCCCTTCCTCTGCCTGAGGTGGTTACGTTCTCCTCATCCAGGGCGAGCAGTTGAATTGGTGAGAGTTCTGGGACAATGGACCTTGTTCACGTCCTCTGATGTCCCCCTGGTCTCAGCACAACCTCATCACCTTCCACAGCTGCCTCTCCTTGTTCAACCTCGTGTGGAAGCCACAGGGTTCACCCTTCCTGTGGGTCTTCATCCCTACAGAGGACTTCTGTGCCACGGAAAACAGGGATCAAATGAAGAGGCCTGCTTTTTGCCTGTTGACCTATATCATGTCAAGTTCAGGCTCAGCCAAAAAGAAGAGAAGGAGGGCAAAGGTAAAGATTTGCCCCCTGCAGACCTACCCCACTTCCCACCCATACATTGCCCCCCACCCCCTACCTACCATGGCCTCCTTTTGAGGCAGGTCCCCAGTTTGCTTGTGTGTTGACACCAAGAATGGACAAGGAAGGACAGGTTCTTGGCAGAGTAGGACTTGGTCACCAAGATGAGGTCCATCTGCATAATGTGAAGTAGAAAAGGAGGGAATGGGTCTGAAAACCTGGGAGAAGGAATGCATTTTCTGTAGTCTTTTGGCAGATGAGAGGCTAACCCATACCATGGAAAGACATGGAATACGGTTGTTGTGAGATGAATGTGTTGACTCTACCTACTGTTCTTCTAGGGATGAGAATCATGAACCCTAGCAAGTCTGGCTTAATTTTCCATCATTTTGCAGTTAGCTTTGAGTTTTAATTTTAGTTTTTTTATTGAGATATAATTGACATTGTGTAAGTTGAAGGAGTTCAGTGTTGATTTGATGCGTTCCTACGTTGCGGCACGATTACCAGGATAGCATTAGCTAACACCTTCATCTCATCACATAATTATCATTTACTTTTTGTGGTGAGAACAGTTCAAGATTAGTTTCTCAGCAGCTTTGGAGTATCCACTACAGTATTGTTAAGTCTGACCACAGTGCTTTGCCTGAGATCTCCAGAATGTATCCATCCCCTAACTACAAGTTTGCACCCTTTGACCATTTTAAAACGTGACCTACCTTCTGTGGTTAAACCACCCAGGCTGAGACTTCAGTGAAACGATCTTTAAAAAAATAAATAAATAAAAACAAAAATAAAAAATAAGAAATGATCTTTTTAAGCAGTGACACCAATGTGCTAGAAATGCTCTCAGCATCCATTTTTCTTACTCTGTAGCCTGTGTGCTCTACATATGTTGTGGGAGGCTGAGAATTCATGTCAGGTTTAATTACAGGAGAAGGGGATTTCATTCTCTCTGAAACATCAAACTAGTGAAATGAATTAAAACCCAAGCAAAGGAATTCATCCTCAGAGGGAATCCACAGATGCATTTCTTTAAGATTGCTTCTGGAGATGAGCAATCAAAAGAGCTTGCAGTACTGCCCTTGAGCCACTGCTGGAGCAGATGTCCCAGGAAGACTCCAGCCAGCAGCTGCAGGGAGAGACCCAAGTGCTAACAGCTTCGTGACCAGGAAAAGAAAGATCCCTGGTTTTCAAAGATCCAGAAAGGTTGGTTGGTTGAAAATGGAGAGGAGGCTGACAGGGGCAGGCAGACAGCAGTCGGGGGGCTTACAGATGCAGGATCGGCTTCCAGGACTGAATGGCAACCCCCAACGACTTCCCTGGGACAGGTCCTTGTCTCTCGCAGCTTTAGTGAAGACAGCGGGAAGGCTGGAAGCAGAGATTCTTATAGATCTGACTCGGTACAATTCTGCCAAAGAATAAGGCAGGTGAGCTGAAGGGAGAAAAAGGAAAAGAAAATATAAGAGGATGAGAAAATGGGAAAAATAGAGGAAAGAAGAAGAGTAGGGTTCCCTGACACAGACACACAAAAACGTATCTCTTGATCCCATCTGTGCTTTCGTCAATGTGGTTTGTAGATTTGTTTGGCTCCCTCAGAGCAAGCTGAATCAGAGCACCCTAGTTTCTCGGGAAAGCCCTAGTTGAGCTGGAGGGCACACGCTAGGAAACACCAGAAAGACCAGGCTCTCTTGGGGTGGGTTATTCCCAGGAA
Source organism: Canis lupus dingo (assembly GCF_003254725.2). Taxonomy (NCBI): domain Eukaryota; kingdom Metazoa; phylum Chordata; class Mammalia; order Carnivora; family Canidae; genus Canis; species Canis lupus. The sequence goes on along the minus strand of NC_064243.1, from coordinate 6,954,104 downwards.
CGCAAGCATGAGCAAATCTGGGCACAGGAAAGAAAGGGGAATTTCAGTCCTACCTACTTGTTGCTAGCCTAATAAGTCATGTTTCTCTTTGCATTTGTTAATAAAATCTGTGTGTGTTCATTTTCTGTCGCTGCCATAGTAAATTATGATATTTGGTAGCCTAAAAACACATTCTGACGTTGCCATTGATCAGAAGTCTAGCAGGATTCACAGTCTTACAATCACGGTATCAACAGGACTGGTTTCTGGAGCAGCTGGGAAAGAATCTGTTTCCTTGCCTTTTCCAGCTTCCAGGGGCCTGAGATACTCTTTGAGTCATGACTCACTTCTTTGGAAGCCAGCAACACTGCCTTTCTCTGACTCTTCTTTCAGAGTAAGACCTACCTCTGACCAGACCTCAGCAGGGACAGATTCTATAAATGTGATTAAGTTGGGCCCACCTGGATAATTCAGACTCCACTTCTCATCTCAGAGTCTTTGCTCGTACTCACGTGGGCAATTCCTCTTTCTTAGTACAATGTAATGTACTCACCGCTGCTTGAGAACAGGACTTACCTCTCTAGGGCAGGTGGGGCAGGTGATAATCTGCCTTCCACACTTTGTAAAAAGAACTTTTACTCCCTGCTTGTTCAGTGAATAAGGAGAAAATGATACTATTCCATATTGTTCTACCTAAAAAGTATCTTGATGCATGAAAGACTTTATGTGTATTAAGACATTCAAATTTTATAACAAGCAGGCAGGCAGACTGGGAATCACAGAACACAATAATAAGATCAAGAGTAAATGGCCTCTGTAGTCACAAATATGTATTTCATGCACAATTAGGTGAATAAATTTCTTCTCTGAGTCTATCAGATATGCAATCCAGAAATGCAAGTCAGTGGTGACTTTCATTTCCATAAATTTCATAAAATGCTTTGACCCTTCTTGCACTGGACACATTTCTAGGTGAGCAGCCAGCAACTTCATTGCATGCATTCTGACCACCCCCATCAGACAAGTAAGTCTCAGGGTAGAATTTAAAACCAATACCATCCCTTGTACTCTGTCCTTATCCTATGACCAGGATGTTTAGATGTATAGAATGGACTATTTTCTTGATAGCAAAGCATGTTGTCTAATTTTCAGATAAAATAGCGCTTTGCGGACTACATTTAGGGAGTTGAGTGGGACATTGAGCATCTCTACTGGCTGTCATGGCTGAAGTGCTAATGTCGTGCAGTGGGGAGGACACAGATGTCTGAGAGGTCAGACACATTATGTGATAAAATCTTTATTGTAACAACACTAATGACAAAATCCATGACTCTTGATTGTTTTATTAAAGCTCATGATTTGGGGTATAAAATTTAAAGTGCCACCAAAAACCCAAGTTTAAGACCTTGGAGTAAAATTGAGGTTACAATTCTCCCTTTGGGTTCATGGCAGTTGTGTGTGTATAGGTGTGCATGTGTTCTTGACAAAAGAATTGACCTGATCAAATTGATTCAACAAAAATAACAAAACTTTTCTTCCTCATTAACAATTAAAAAGATGCATATTTTAGCAAACACTTTGTCACTTGATCTGTAGCTGTGATATGATTGTAGTCCCATCATTGATTCAGCAGTTCTATAAAATAGGAAGGCAGCATGTGAATAATGAAACCATGTGTACCGAGGAAATAGGAAAATAGATGTGAGCCTCTTTAATTAAACAATGCTATTTTAAAAATAGAAACAAAACTTTTTTTCCCTTTATGATTCACATTCACTGTGAATAGAAAAATTCACTGTTTTATAGAAATAAAGTTGAACTCACCTTTCTTTGTATAAGTTGGAAAACTGAACTCCATTGAGCTAACAGGAAGATATTCAGAGTAAAAAGAGATTGTTACTCCCCCCCTCCATTTTTTTTTTCTTTTAAGATTTTATTTATTTGAGAGAAAGAATGAGAGAGCACAAGTGGGAACGGGGCACTGGGAGGAGACACAGACTCCCTGATGAGCGGGAAGTCCAATGTGGGGCTTGATCTCTGGACCCTAGGATCTTGACCTGAGTCAAAGGCAGATGCTTAACTGACTGAGCCACCCAGACTCCCTTCTTCTCATTTCTAACTTAAATATCCCCTAGTTTGCTCCATAAATCTAATGGTTTTTGACGCGGATTTTAATTCCCAATTTTTCTGGAATAGACCCCATGTGAGTTCCTGTATTGGCAAATGTACACCAGTAAGAATAACAGGAGACAACGTCTTTTGGTCAAGTTCTGTTGAGACTATGGATATGAATAAGAAATCTGAGAAGGAAAGAAGACATCAAGGGAAAGGAGAGAGATAAAGACTTATTCATCTTAATATCCCCTACCTTGTATTCTATAATTAGTTTATATTTTTGACAGAAGGTGTCAGAAGTATAAAGTTTGGAGCGATGAGGACTAATAGTTCACTTTTACAATTTCAGGAAAGTTGTGGTTGAACTTACACTGCAAAACCCTTCATGTGTAATTATATTTGTGTTAAGTTACGTGTTTAAGTAATTGAGTAAATTCACTGGAATATTTTAGGTTCTCCAGCACAATACACTGCTTTTATTTATAACATTGCAAAAAAGAGTCACACAGAAAATGAGTTTTATTTTTTTAATGTTTTTAAGATTTTATTTATTTATTCATGAAAGACACAGAGAGAGAGGGAGAGACACAGGCAGAGGGAGAAGCAGGCTCCATGCAGGGAGCTCGATGTGGGACTCGATCCCAGAATCTGGGATCATGACCTGAGCCAAAGGCAGATGCTCAAACGCTGAGCCACCCAGGCAACCCAGAAAATGAGTTTTAAAGGAGATATTTAGTCCTAGAATCCAGTACAGTCTCATTCTTTCACTAGATATGTGGCCATGCGGGATTTGTTATTGTCCCAGATACCCTTATCTATGGAAAAAAAATATATATATATATACATCTGTAGTAATTAAATACACTTGTGTACATGAAAATGCTCAGAAAATAGGCAGTCAAAAAATCACTTATTATCAAAATTGAATTTCATTTAAATAGCAATGAGCCATCATTACTTGTTAGTGCCCCAAATCCTGCACACTGACAACATCAAATGCTGGTTAGGTGCTAGAGCAAAAGAATTCTCATTCCCTGCTGGTGAGAATGCAGAATCAGCCACTTTGGAAGACAATTTGCAGTTTTGTATAAAACTAAATGTATTCTTTCCATATGATCCAGTAGTCACGCTCCTTAGTGTTTACCCAAAAGAGTTGAAAACTTGTGTCCACACAAACACCTGTATGCTGGTGTTCACAGAAGCTTTATTTATAATTGCAAAATCTGAGAGCAACCAAGATGTCTTTTAGTAGGTGAGAGGGTAAATACACCATGGTTCATCCAGACAGTGAACTATTACTTAGCATTAAAAAGAAATTAGCTAATCCAGCCATGAAAAGGCATGGAAGAAGTTCAAATACGTATTCTTCAGGAATGAAGTTGATCTAAAATGCTGTGTACTATATGATTCCAACTATTCTGTATAAGCCAAAACTATGGAGACAGTTAAAATATCAGTGATTTTCAAAGTCTGGGGTTAGTGGAGGACAGAGGATAATAATAAAACAGTGAAAATAACCCCAGTGATGCTATAGTGAAGGATGCATGGCATCATACATTTGTCCAAACCCAATGGTTATCTAACCAGAAGAATGAAACCTAAAGTAAATTATGGATTTGGGGTGATGATGATGTGTCATTGTAGGTTCATCAGTTGTAGCAAATGTACCACGCTTGTTGGGGATGTTCACAATGGGGAGGAGGGCCATGCATATGTGGGAGCAGAGAATATAAAAGAAATCTCTGTCTTTCTCTCAATTTTGCAGGGGACTGCAAACTGCTCCAAAAATGTTTCTTAAAAAATTAAATGTCACAAAAACTATTCCCTCTCGAGAATTTCAAAATCAGTGATAGAATATTTTTGGTGAGACTATATATACATACTTATAAATACATGCAAAGATCACTGATCTAAAATTTAATTAAGAATTCATGTTAAACAGGATAATTTGTGAATGTTGATTTACTTCATTTTAATGAATATCTCAGATTATCTATATGCCTCTCCTTGAAACATTTTCTATTACTGGTAAAATATTACAATATAAATATAACTAAACTATTGTGCAAGATTACATGGATGAGTTTTAATTTTCATATGTTAAATGTGAATTCATTCATATTTTTCAATTATGCATACAAAAGAGTGTGTGTATTTCTCCATTCCACTGGAATATTATGACCAGTTGTGTTTTTACAATGAGTTTAGTGTGGCATAAGATATGTACTAACATGCTATTTTATCCTTTCCTCTTCTGTTCTTTCTTTTTCCCAGTGAAACACTGAATTCTAAATGACCATCTGTCTAAAGAGCTTGTGTTGTAAAAAGAATTGATTTATTTACAAGGCACATCTTGGCAAATATTCTTAGATCTTATCTAAATTCTCAGGAAAACCAGAAACTCTTCATCATTCATAGGATCAAATGAAAGTTCTTCATATCACTTTGTGTCATCAACAAGGGGCATATAAAATATTTAACTATATGATAGAAGCCTAAAACCCATGTTGGTCAAATTCTTTAGGCAGCTGCATATGATAATATTAGAACAGTTCTAAATTGCCCTCCCAAAGTCACCACAATCTTAATTAAGGCAATTGCTTTAGGTAGCACACATACAGAGACACACTGATGCACGGACAATGCCAAACACACAATGGCCAAGGAATGAAATTACATGAAGAACACACTGAATTCACTTCTGCGGAATAAATATCTTTTTTAAAGGAAAATAATTGTACACTGATGTTAATCATACAAACCATATTTAAAAACTATTATTCCATTAACATTTGGATTGGACTCTGATAAAAAGGAAATCTAAAGCAATAGTGGGTTTGTGTTTTGGATCATTTCAGATACGGGACCCCTACTTTCTTTTACAAAGAAACACCAACCACGACAATATTCAGATACTAAATATATTTTTGTTTAAAATGTGTACTGTTTTAAGGTGATTCTGTAACATTTGATGATGTTATCGGTATTGAGAAATGCCCAGCTCTGCCATGTAGATTGGCCAATAAAAGGAGCTTCTTGTCTCTGTTCTGAAGGCTTCTGGTAGTGAGAGACCAAAAGGAAGGCCACTCTTGTGTGATGGCCAAATCTAGAAGGTTTTCAGAGGGCTGGGTGGGGAGCTGAGATGCACTGGTAACTGCTTCAGATGATGACTTAACCCTCAGTGTGCAATGACCTAAAAACAAGTCAGTCGACCAAAAGCAATTAGGTAATAATACCTGAGTCTTCAACCAAAAGGGTTAATTAATTGGCAATACACTTGTTACCAGTCTTATCTTACTGAAGGAAGAAAGTTTGAATCAAAGTAATTTCTCCCTTGGGGCATAAAAAGGTAGATTAAAAGAGGAATAAATCACAGTTCTATCTTTTCCTTTATATTCATTGCACATAGTAAACAGTACTTTAGAAAAAACTATGTGTGTGTGTACATATATATATATATAAAACACTAACCTCTGTGTTTACAAATATCTTGTACATCTGTGAATTAAGTCATGTTAGGGATAATTAAAATATGCTATTCATTAATCAAATATTCCAGAAGCCATTTTCTAATAAACCATTATTAGGGAACTAATTTAGCAAAATTAGTTTTTTTCAGTTGGGACATCAACTTGGGAAAACTGAACTACCACCAAAACCTGGTAATAGGTCTTAGAATTGAAAAGAACAAGAAATTGTTCAGTTTTGCTTTTGCTTTTGTTTTTGGGCCTAATTGATACTTCTAAGAAATAAAAATAATAATCACTTTCGTATTTTTTTATTTTTGACTTTATGAAAATGATTTCTAAATTTTCATCTCCATTCTCACTGGAACATCTCATATCTATTCTCACACATTAATCTTACACAATTTAACCTCCTCCAGGACATTTTAACTGAGATGATCTATTCTACCATCAAAGTCAATGTGTTAGAAAGCCAATTTTTTTACCTGTGTGGGAATTATAATAACAATAAAAGGGATTATTAAATTTATATGTCATTTTATTACCTACATAAGACCATTTTGAGAATAGGCCATAATGCGAAACACACATTTATAACTTGGCAAGGGTCACATAGTGACACAACTAAAATATAAAGTTTCATCTCTTTTTAACATATACATTCATTCAACATATATTTACTGAGCACTAGGAAGTTTTGTTGACTCCGGGGATATAAGCATCACAATGAAACATTTCCTTCCTTGGTAGAGTTTATGTAACGTTTTGATATTGAATTAGCTTCCTAATTTGTCTCCTTGGCCTTTGTTCCCTTTACACATTCTCTTACACCATATTGACAGAATTGAATTTCTAAGGCTAACATAGATCATGTATTCCCCCACAATCCAATAATATAAATCGCTGTGTTATTAACCACAAATTAAAGTTCAACGGTTTTAGCTCAATATGTAGGACCTATGTTGATTTGTCTTCTATATTTCCAACAATCTTGTCTATTAATACTAGTGCATTCATTATTGTACCAAACTATCTTGTAAAATATTCCATGCATGCCTTGGTTGGTGTCAATCATCTTCATTAGCCTTCTCATTTACCTATGAGATACCTATCACCAAAGCTGAGCCCTTGACATCTGCAGTCTCGGTGAAGATCTAATTTTCTAATATATCATGGCAGTTATGAGTTGTATGATTTCTGGCATTTAACCATAGTATTATAATGATTATTCTTTTGTATGAGTATTGTGTCTCCTCAAATAGATAATTCAAAAAAGAGTTTTTACTATACTTTCAACATAATTTGTTATAAAATATGATTTTCTAAATAACAGTATAACAACACTTTAATTGAATAATTTACTGATTCATCAATCCTCCTATTCATTATGGCATGTGCTGGATTAAGAGCTAGCAGCTAGGTACAAATGGAAAACCAAACAAATGACTTAAAACGATAGCAAAAGTAACACTCAAAAAAAATGGTATAATGTTCACAGTGCTTATTGTTGCATATAACATTGAACTTTGCCGACATGTTTATTTTAATCTTATAGTAAACTAAATAAATCTTTAATAAATAGACGAGATCGGGTGCATTCAGGGTGGTATGGCTGTAGACATCTTTAATAAATAGAATTGTCTTTAAATCATATTATATGATTTTAATCAATAATTCATTTAATTCTTTTTGAAGAAACATAAACATAAATGTAATCATTGTATTGATAGTTATTCTTTTTTAAAAAAATATTAATATTTATTCTTGTTTGGTTATAGCCAAGACCTATCTTTATTTTCTCTCTATATCCATCAACAATTTGCCTAAAATGAAAAAAAATATCAAAATGTAAAAGAAAGATATGAAGTTATATACTCAGGAGAAATTCAGGATATGACAGACAAAACAATGCAATTATGAAAAGGAAAATAATTTAGCAGAAATCCAATAAAACCTCAGTAGTCATTTTTGAATTAACTTGGGAATGCTATCAGGTAGAGAAGGAAACATTAGTATTTAGTAGTTATATTAAAATTCATTCAGCAATAAAAAGAACATGCCTTAAGCAAATCAAGAAGAGAAAACTAATAACTTTGAGTCAATTAGAGTAATTAGACGACACTAGGAAGACAATAAGAGGAGTCTAAATGGCCTACCTTCTCCCAGACTGAACAAACTCAAATCCGTATTTTTGTTTATAAAACTCTTCTCTCCTTTACGTTATCTTTTCATCTATTACCCTTAAATTTTAAAATATTATATAGTTGTAAATTGCAACTTACTATTTCTTTTTAGTGACGTTCCCTGACATATTTATTAGATCAATTTATTACATATGTCTAAGTACCACTAAGGTAAAGGAGAAAGCACATCATCACACATTTGTTGAATGCCTCCTATGAAGAATACTGTTATGACTAGTCTTGCATGCAATTCAAAGATCATAATTCAAGTAATGGAAGTTTAAGTATACCAAATAATACCAACATTTGACAAATATAAAAGCAAATATTGTGTATGAATCTGTCATATCATTTAAGTACAATGTAAATAAAACAAACACTAAGAGCAAACAGTGAATTTATGCATTGAAATTAATAGATGAAACATGGAATAAGATGACAAATCAAATTATGAAAATGTGATAAAATCAACCCTTGCCCAAAAAAAACCCACAGTGAGAGTAAGTTGTTGATTACGTGATAGGAAAAATCCAACATTTGTTCTTCCCAATATGATGGATCTTTAAAAAAGCTAATAAATAATTTGGAAGTACAAGGATTAGGAGACTTTTGTCAAGCAAATGGACAAACAACAAGCAGAAGACATTGTATGACCACGAAACAACAGAGAAACCAACGACTTTATACTGATAAGCATGCAATCTAAAACAAAGATCCAGCATTTATTTCATGAAGTAAAAAAAAATAAAACTATGAATCAAAAAATCATAGAAACTACAGGAGAAATAGGATGACATACTACAAGAATAAAAGGCTTTAAATGTCTTATCCTAGGGCACAATTCATAGATGTAATAAAGTGATCCACCTCCAAAATAGAGAATATACTTGTCAGCTGCTTGTCAGAATATTGAAAAATTGACTATTTTGAAATCACAAAGATAATAATGGGAAAAGAGCGATAGGTATATGGGAAATTAAAACTAGGAAGTAAATATTTAGTTAAATAATATAAGCATTCAGTTGAGAAATCTAGACAACTATGAATGTTTTTCTTTGGAAATATATATTACTGTAATTCACCACCAGGTCTCCATAAAACTTATTAAAAATAAACTGTAAGAAAGACTTATATATGTCTCATGAAATTTATCAAACAAGTATCCAAGCTAAATATCTTAAGAAGAAATTATTTCAAATTGTCAGACTGCTTTAATTTGCAAATTCATTTAACTCATATAAAGTGCTGAGAGAGTGACCAATGGTTCCATTTTTGTAATAAAGCCAATACTACAATAATAAAACAATAAATATGATAAAACTCAAATACTTTAGAAATTCACAACTAGAAATATAAAGATTTTTCTAGGTAATATATTAGCAATAAAAACTTCAGATCATTGTAAGGCCAATTAGGTATTTTCTTACATATAAAGACAAGAAATAAATGCTACAACATGTAAGATTTCAGTCCATTACCTGAATCCATGTGGGGGGAGGGGGGCGCATTTGTTATTTAGCTAGTATCTGTGGCAATATTAGGCACTTTTAGAAAAAAATATGCTACCAAAATCCTTGAAGTAGATAAATTCCAGATTTAGTAGAGATTATTTTACTTTTTAATGTATTCATACCTACATCCAGAAATATTTACATAAAATACTAAATTTAACAAGTACACTTTTTTTTCTGCAAATACATTCCCCTCTCCCTTTTTATTGGCTCTGTTCTCCTTGTTTTTCATCTATTCTGTACAGAAAAACCATCCTCACATATCTCCTATATTAATACACTAGGGTGCATTTTTCCATATTTTTTCTCTGTTTATGTAAACTTGTATAGACAAATATGCATATCATATGTATGGACCTTTCAGTGATAGTTTGTTTTATAAAAAAGGGGTGGTTTTTATGCTTTTTCTTCTTAGCAAAACCTCATAGAAATTCCTGTTAGTTAGCTTGTCAGTGATAACTTGCTCCCTTTAAGGACTTTGTTGCTGATGGCAAATTCTGAGAGTACTTTTCAGAATTTCTTTTTGTGTTTTCACTTCCAGCAGTTATACTGTGATGCTCCTTATTTTAGTTTTCTTTGTATTTATACAGCTTAGGATTTGGGGCATTTCTGCATTTGTTATTTGATGTCTCTTAATCAATTTTGTAAATTCTCAGACATTGTTTCTTCAAATATTAGTAATTTTCTATTACTTTTCTCCTTTCCTTCTTAAATTTCATGTTTCCTAAAAAAAAAAAAAAAATCATCTTTTATTTTCCCTTAAGCACTGCAATTTGGTTATTTTCTCTTCACCTGTCTTCTATTTCTCTAGTCTTGTCATTCTTATTGATGATGAGCCTTGTTTTTTAAGAAGTTTGCCAGATAACAAAGCCAATTATGTAGAACCCCATGGGTCATTTCCTAATATCAGGGTTTCTTTCCTTAATTTCCCCTCATATGGTCTTGTATTGGCATGCTTTGTTTTTTTTGAATGAATGCCAACTATTTTGTCCAGAAAACAGTGGAGATTCTCAATGAGAATATTACCTCCTGCCAGAAAAGCATTACCACTTTGCATTCTCTCATGATTGTTCTAGGATTAAGATATCTAAAATCCTGGTGAACTAAATAGCTCAGTGTATCCCATTTGATTATTTATTTCTTTATTTGATTCTTTTATAAGAAAATTTCTTTGTTTTCTACTTTTTTCTACTTTTCTACTTTTCTTTTGTTTTCTACTTTTTAGTTGTTTCCAAAGGGACATTAATCTTTCACAAGCAAATACATCATAGCCAAAAGTAGATGATCTTTAATTTTGTAAAGTACTATTCCTATCTGTTAGATTAGTAGATAGTAAATAATGTGAAAATGTGTAACTGAACTTTCTCCTTACTCGTGATGATAGTATGTAAATTGGTAAGAACCTTTTCTAGTATATTTTGATAATATATTTGAAAATCAGAACTATACACAATATTTTAACTAACAACTGCCTTCTTTTTCTATGGGAATCTATACTTTGGGAATCTATACTTAAAAATTACTCAAAGAAAGTTATATGTAAAGAATTACAAAGTTATATGTAAAGAATTTTATGTGGCTACAAAGTCATATGTAAAGAATTTTATGTGGCTATTGGCATAAATATTGATTGATAGATGTCTGTGTAATTACACAATAGATGATTAGAAAGAATGTTTAATATATAATACTAAGTATAAAATTAAATCTTTGGCTTATTTTGACAATATCTAACTTACACAAAATACACACACTTAATTGGGTAGAATATATTGAGATTATTTTTATAAGTATAAAAGATCTAAAATACAGTTTCTCAGGCTATGCAATTTAAAAAATATATTTAATAATATGGATTCAAAAACATGAATTTAATTATGTTAGGCAGAGTTTTGATATTCTGCTATAAAAGTCTGAAGCAAAAAGGCATTGTTAACATTTAAAGGCTCCTCAACACTGAAATTTCCTTTTGCTTTAAAATATTACTGCTACTATATATGCTCAATAATTCTATAGCAGAAGCTCAGATTTTCCTGTCTTTTACATATTGCCAGTGGTTCATTAAGCAAATCTATCATTTCTAAAGATTTGAATGAATTAAAGAAGTCATGGTTTAAAATGAATGGCTCAGTCATATATTCCATTTTCAGTTTTTCTCTCCTTTTGTTATTATTAATTGTAAAATATTAGCACTTTGTTTTGAGGTCATAAAAGTCAAGACTAACACAAGAGAGAAGCTTCCAACAGAGATGATGACCCAATCAGATGCCTCTCTGCTCAGCTTGAAGCTTTTTTAGCTGCAAAAGTAAAATGAATCAACCATAGAATTTACCCAACAAGCTAATAGCTACACTGTAGTGGCTAGATCATGATATCTCTGTGTCATTAAATTTTGAATGTTAAATAACGTTATAAAATAGGTAGATGCAAAAATTGTAAATATAAAATAAAATATAGTAATAACAAAGAAAATAAAAAATGAAGTTGCCTAATTTGGTAATTTACAGTTTACTTTGAGTTTTCAAGATTATATTATATATCATGGATAAGAAGATATTTATGCATGAGCTTTTTTTGAGGGGAATGCATCTTATTCTAAAAAGGGTTAGAAGTGTAAAAATCACTTTAATCACTCTTATAAAGGACTTCTTTGCCTTCTCATTAAAATATATCTGTATTATTTCATCATTTTACAGGTCCATGTTAAATTGACATAGTTTTCGCTTGGAATAAATCAATATTGATTTAAAGTTAAGACATCTGGGAATTTTCCATTTGTATAGATGCATTTATTTTCTTAAAATGTCCCTCTTCTTATTTTCAATCACCCTGAATGTTTCATTTTACTTTCAACCAAATTAACAAATCAGAAAAAAAGAAATGTTAAATGCCAATAATATTAGATTATCAGAAAAATTTAAGCTACAGGATTACATATTATATGTACTATAGTTAAGTATCTCTAAGTTATTATACTGTGTTTTTTGAATTGGTGTATTTTATTCGTTGTTTTTCACATAAAAATTTACATATTTTACATAGAAGTTTTTCACCAACATTGAATTTAAATAATTATTTGTTCCTGTAATCAAAGTATTGGTTAGAGTTAATTCATACATACTAAGACACATAATTTAACAACCCTTCTCCAGACCACACAATATTAAATTCCTTTAAGAATAATAAAAGTAAAGCAGGGGCACCTAGGTGGCTCAGTGGTTGAGCATCTGCCTTCAGCTCAGGTCCTGATCCTGAGGTCCTGGGATCGAGTCCCACGTTGGGCTCCTCGCAAGGAGCCTGCTTCTCCCTCTGCCTGTGTCTCTGCCTCTCATGAATAAATAAATAAAATCTTAAAAAAAGCAAAGGTAAACCAAACTAGTAAAATGTATGGAAATCTTACATTTAAAACTTTAATGCAAGTTGATAAATTGTCTGTTTAAAGTTAAGGCTGATTAATGATGGGGGCATGCCGAAAAAATACAAGAGCCAACTGAAAGGTCTTCCTATGGGGAAAGCTAGAAAAACTGAGGAAGCAGTATTGAATGACAACTCAAAGTATGAAATAAAGATTCATGAGTCCATACTGATATAAGTAGATGATTGAATAAATAAATAAATGAGAAAGAGTAAGCAAATCTTCTATGCAGTTGTCCAAGGAATTCCATGAAGAAGTCCAAAGAATTTGTATAGATGTTCCTTTGTTAGGAAGGTAGAGGAATACCTCTAATTCCTTAAATGTGGGCTGTGCCTGGTGACCTCCTTCCAAGGAATATGGTGTAGGAAGGGAGGAAAAAATAGAGTAATTTTATAGTGAAGAAATATGACCAATACTACCTCAGTCAGATGAGAGAGTTTAACATCAACAGGGTGGTCATGTTGATTGCCTGTATGTTCCCTCAGTATGATGCAGAGATTTGTACTTTCCTCCTTGTTATCTTCTCCAAACCCCATTATGCCAATATAATCAGGAGGCAAACCAGATGAGTTCTAATTGAGGTGCATTCTGCAAAATGCCTGATTGCTACTCCTCAAGATTGTCAAGGTCCTCAGGGACAAGGGAATTTTGAGAAACTGTTACAGTCAAGAGACATGAAAACATGATGTCTTGTTCAGGATCCTAAAACAGAAAATAGACATTGTGTAAAAACAAGGAAACCAAGATAGAGTAGGAACATTAGTTAATAATAATCAGTATCAGTAGGAACATTAGTTAATAATAATCAGTATTTGTCCTAAAATGTGACAAATACACCATAATAACATTAAGATGTTTGTGTGTTGCACAAGAGCTCTATATTAATCACAGCTTTTCTTTAAATCATTATGTGGTAGGTTTGTTTAGAAGGTGTTTTCTTGTCTACTAATTCATTTAATCCTCACAAGAATTCTATGGTATGGATATTACTCAATTTCCCTTTGGATAGAAAACTAAGGCTTAGAAAAGTTTTGCATCCTTCTTAACATCTCACAAGTACTATGTTGCAGAAAAAGGACTTGAATCCATATGAGTTTTGTAAATCCTTTCTGCAGTCACCTAAATCATAAAATGCCCCTACCATTGAGATGTTGGATTATTCAACAATATCTTTAAACATTTGTTAAAATTCCTCAGTGATATGTGCAGTATTATGTATTGGAATATATATTGCAATGAATTTTAACAAGGTATAATTCGGTTTCTGAAGATGAATATGTGGTTTAGAGGTTAAGTAGGTATCAGAGCAATTTTCTAGATTCAAATACCACTGTAACATTTAGTAGCTGAATGATCTGGCCAGGTTCTCTGTGGCTTTACTCTCCTCTGTAAAACTGGAACCATGCTACAGTATATATTTCAAAGGATTGCTAAGGGAATTAAATGTTATATATGTAAAGTGTTTACAATTCCAAGCTCATAATAAGTGTCCATATTGCTATTTTTTATAAAAATGCTTTAAATAAGACACTTACTAACCGGTCATCAGATAATTAATGTGGGCACATTTAAGGCTATCAATCTGGAAATCTTGTTAAAGGATCATTTAGACAATACAACAGATAAAATAAATGTGATGAAGAAGCAATTATGAAATTAAACAGTCCAAAATATAGTGTGATGGCATATGCCAGGTTTTGCCTCATGAATCAAACATAGCTCTTGCTATTCTATAGGGAATGACCAAGAGCCTTTTGATTTCTTATTGAAGTAAATACCCTTACTGAAGTCTTGAAACAATTCTATAGAGTAAAATTTTGAGTGTTACCTTCTTTCTTTCAAAATTATTTAATATTCAATATTGCCTTATAGTTGACCATCTGTTATTTTCAATAAAATGGTTTCCAAAAGATTTTAAGACTCTCACAGATGGTTTGCATTTACTTCATTAAATTCTACTGGTAGCTGCACTTTTTATTCCAGCTACTTTACGTGCCATTACATAGACATTTTGGACAAAAAATGTTAGACATTTAACAGATATACTCTGTTCCACAACAGGATCCAGGCATCCTTACTGAGATGTTTCCATCATAACCAGGTGTATGTAGTCATGTACAAGTGATTTTTTTCTATGAAATATATTTCCAAAGTGGGATTTATAAAGCAAATCTAACATGAATTATCACTTCGATAAAACTATGCCTGATTACTTTACAAGCATGACAGCTATTCATACTTTTATCATCAGTTTATAAGACAGTTTTTCTTTTCTCCTGTTGGGTTCTTCTATTTCCACCCCTCCTATCCTACTATCCAAATACAAGGGGTAGAAATGATCACTTACACTTTTCCTTGAATCTGTATGTTATGGATTACTAGTCAGGTTATTTCCTTGTTTTATGAACCCTCTGATTTACCTGTTTTCTGATTGACACTATCCTTTACTTCTAGTTTTTCTTATTTTATTAAAAATTTCTCTTCCTTCTCTTTCTTCTTTTTTTCTTTTTAGAGATTTATTTATTTATTTATTTATTTATTTATTTATTTATTTAGGAAAGAGAGTGCATGCATGTGCACGAGAGAGTGGGGGGAGGGTGGAGAGGGTGATAATCTCAAGCAGACTCTCCTCTGACTGGGGAGCTCAATGCAGGACTCAATTTTATGACTGTAATCATAACCTGAGCCAAAACCAAGAGTCAAATACTCAACCGTCTGAGCCACCCAGTTGCCTCTTCTCTTCCTTATTTCTGTCTTATTCTTATCAGCTTATTGAAGTCTATATATACATATAGACTTCATATAGATATAAAAGTTTTGCACCTTTTTATATATTTTTATATGTAATTATATATATATGTGTGTGTGTGTGTATATATATATATATATATATTACAAATAGTAAACCATTTGTCTACAACTTTGCTCATACATTACATTTTTACCTGGTATAAATTTGCCATTTGATGTTGAATATAGTATCTTCCATAAAACTGAAATAAATATTTACTGCTTATATCCACAAATCTGTAAATTTCGAATTTTCTTTCTTGCTGTATAAACATTCTGTACACTTGGAAGTATTTTACTTTTATCATATTCTACCTTGAATTTACTTTGATATATGCTCTGAAGTTAGAATTTCACTTTATTTTCCTCTGGGAAGCCAATTTTATCTGTACTATTTAAGCTATTATTATTTAATAAGCTATTATTTAATCCCATATAATATCTTATGTAAAATTATCTATTATTATTTAATCCCATATAACGTCTTATATAAAATCATCATATAATAATGGGATACATTTCTACATTCTATCATGTTTTTTCAGTGATTTAAAATATAGTTTCATCTACTAGAATGAAACCTTCCTTATATTTTCTCATTGGTTTGAGTAGGATTGTAATTCTTTTTTTTTTTTTAATTTTTATTTATTTATGATAGTCACAGAGAGAGAGAGAGAGAGAGAGAAAGGGGCAGAGATACAGGCAAAGGGAGAAGCAGGCTCCATGCACCAGGAGCCCGATGTGGGATTCGATCCTGGGTCTCCAGGATCGCGCCCTGGGCCAAAGGCAGGCGCCAAACCGCTGCGCCACCCAGGGATCCCAGGATTGTAATTCTTATAGTAAGTTACTTAACTTCTCTGCTTCAGTGTACTCCTCTGTAAAATGGAAGTAATAATAGCAGTTACCTCAAGAGATATTTTGAGGATTATATAAAACCATACATAAAAGTGGTGTTAGCAGTATCCAACACCAGTTAAGTACTAATTTCTTAAAAATACATTATTGAAGCTTTACCTTTACCACCTTTTATTGGTGACTATCAGTGAATTTTGTGTAGCTTTCACCATTTAACCATTTTATGCTTATGCTCTCATATTTGAGAAATAGGATTAAATCTTATTTTTTATTTAATCAAAATATCTACTTATTTTACTATCCATTTATTTTTTCTAAATTAAATATTGGAAACCATAACATTTCACCTGAGTACTGATTGGGTTACCATCCACTTTTTATTTTTATTTTTATTTTTTTTTTACCATCCACTTTTTAAACATAATTTACCACATTTTCTTTGTATCCAAAAATATGGCTAATATTTTGTTTTGCAATTTTCCCCTACATTTTAGTTAATTTATATATTATATGCTCATAGGGCAAAGAGGTTTTGCCCTACACACCTCTCTCCTGTTAATAGCTAGCAGAGATAACACACTAACATCCCCTCCATATAGCTGTTTAAAAAGTATAGAGAAATGTATCAAAGGCTATTTGAAAACAATAAAGTGTTATATGCCACTGAAGAGATAAAGAATGAAAGTGTTCTAAATCTTCTTTTTCTAGTGCTTAAAGTGCTATTCTGTTTTATTTATAAAATTTTCCCTTAACGAATGTGAGATACAATATATGTTGTGTTGTAAATACTACCCATATCTAGTGATGAAAACCAATTATACTAGTTAAATACTTAGCTATTGAAGGTTAGATATGTGTGCAAAGATATTTTAAAATGCAGATTATGAGAACATTGATATGCTTAAGAGATGGTTTTACTTTGTGAGTGTGTGTGTGTGTGTGTGTGAGCATTTCACACATTCCTTGTGTTAATTGCAGGGCTTTGAGAAGGTGACAGTGTTAGAATCCACAGCAATTAAGTTGACTGGATAAGCTCCCGGTTAAAAGGAAAAAGAAAAAATAGCTCATTGAAAACAATTCAGAAACAGTCAAATTAACTAGAAATTTGCACATGAAAAGGAACACATATCTGTTCAGAGTACTTAAAGCAATATGTTTTATCCTCATTTCAATAAAATAAAATAGTTTCATGTGATATCTGTGACTATGTAAGGACTAGGGATCTCTCAGAAATATTGCTCTAAAATGTGTACTGAACAGAGTAAGATGCAGAGTACCAGTTTGTGCCATTACCATAAAAAAAAAAAAAAAAGCTACATACCAAATCATGAAATGACCATGAACTAAAAGGATCTCCTGGAAAAAGTTATCCTCTAAATAGCTCAGTAATGGCATATATTTGGAGGATACAGCAGAAAGACTTGGAGAAAAATCCTGTTCTAGATTTTTACCTGGCAAGTCTCATATTCTTCATTCCGAGAGGATGTGAAGGAAAGCATGGCCTAGTGACTCCATTACTCTGAGCTGGATTTTTATTGTTGTCACTCCTTGGTGGGCTCCAGGTTGAACATAAATCATGAAAGGGTCTCAATGAGTTGGTGAGAAAACAGATTTTCCAGCAGTATTTATTGCCATTCTGGTACTATGGAAATTGTGTGCACGTCATAGCAGATGGAATGGCTCTGCAGAGATTAGAAGACACAGGAAAGTGATATATAATAAATTTTATAGGCATTTCCTTCTATAGATTTGAGACTCACCTTTGAGACTCGTTTGATTTCTTCCATAACATTTTGTCTTAAGAAACATTTTTTTAGGAAAATGCAAAGTAAATAGAAATTAAGCTGTCACAGATTATGACTTTTCAGAATTTCATACAATTGAATACATATAGATTTATAGGTCATTTCCAGACTATTGTTAAGTCACCTTTACCTCCACCCAAAGGATTTCTGAATCTCAGTCCATTAAAAATACTGCCTATATTTCATCTTTATTGGTTTTGCAGTTTGGGTCCCTATTTGAAATCACATGCTTTAACATGATGCATGTTAGGACCGTCATGTGATAAAAATTACTATCAGAAGGAGTCAGGAAAAGTCATGCAAGCTCTGAACAGAAGATCAAAGGGAGGAGACAAGTTAAAACTAAGCTTGATTTTTATTTTCAGGCATACTTGAAAACCAAAGATAAAGGCAGCAACACAGCAATGATGACTCTGTGTCAGCCTCATCTATATAAAGACCAGCTGTAACACATAGGTCATGGCATCTACTTTATATAAGGTTCATTAATGGCAATAATATGCTGCATTTTTTTGAAAAAAAAAAAAAAAGAGCAACAAACTTAATTAGATGTTGGAAAACTGAGCTTATAGGTATGCTTGTAATTCCTGGTTCTGCAAATGATTTATATGATGTAAATGATGTATAAGAAATCGTATAGAACTTCATTTTATTGATAAAAAATTAGCCAATTTCATAAAGTTTTGAGCATTGTATTAGTTTCCTATGGCTTGTGTGCTAAGTTACAAACCAGGTAGTTTAAATACCAGACATAAAGAACTTACAGATAGGAGAAATGCCTACAACAGGTCTGCAGTGGTTTAAGGGTGAGAGGGAATGCAGTAGGCAGGACTGGTGAGAGGAAAGGAATAGATGAGCCCTGGTAGAAAAGAATTAGGTTGGTGAAAACAGGGAAGGAGATTTTCTAGAAAGATGGAAGTGAGTGTGTGTTGTGTGTGTGTGTGTGCGCGTGTGTGAGGGAGAGGGAGAGAGAGAGAGAGAGAGAGAATGAGGGAGCTTGTCAAGAACAGAGTATTTGAGGAACTGAGTAGTGATTTGTGAACCCTACAACATGGGGACCAAACTATGAATAGCCTTTTAAGCAAGCCTCAGACAGCGGACCTCAACTATGGCTTTTGGTCAGCAGCAGCACTCAGGAACTTTAAATACATCTGGGGTCTAGATCCTGCATCAGATTGGCTTGCTATATATTGAACTGTAATCATGGGTAGTGATAACGTTAATACCATTTTATTTTAATATATATTCAGGCTGAAAAGCACTTTGAATTTCCAGAGACTTCTAAGTTCCATCAAGTACTATAGAAAACTAATGAATGATTTTAAAGGCTCCAGATAGGACAGTTAAATTTCTACTTTAGAAAGATAAATATGGTGGGTGGTTCAGTGATTGAGCATCTGCCTTTGGTTCAGGTCATGATCCCGGGGTCCTGGGATTGAGTCCCGCATTAAGCTCCCTACAGGAAGCCTGCTTCTCCCTCTGCCTATGTCCTCTGCCTCTCTCTGTGTATCTCTCATGAATAGATCAATGAAATCTTAAAAATAAAAAAAAAGATAAAAAATGGCAATTGCTAGATGTTAAGTTGGATTCCCCAAGATCAAAAATATGAAGAATGGGAAAGAATCTGTCATTTTAAAACAGAAATTAAAAAAAAAATCAGAAATTACAAGGCCTGAGTTAAGGTAATGGCATTTTCATCCCTAAATGGAGCTATGGATGCATGAATAAATGAGGGTTAATGAATAAAAATAAATTTTGAGTGACACTTTGGGGATGAATTTACAGGGCATAGCCTTCCCCATGTGTAATAGTTCTTTACATTTATATCCTCAGCTCTGACTTCCCAATAAATATATATCTACATGACTCTGCAATTGGATGTTGTATAGATATTTTAAATTTCACATAGTGAAAAAAATATCCTTATTTTTTTTAAGATTTTACTTATTTATTCATGAGAGAGAGAGAGAGGGGCAGAGACACAGGCAGAGGAAGAAGCAGGCTCCACCCAGGGAGCCCAATGCAGGACTCGATCCTGGGACTCGACCCTGGGACTCGACCCTGGGACTCCAGGGTCATACCCTGGGCTAGAAGGCAGGCACTAAACTGTTGAGCCACCCAGGGATCCCCAAAGATCCTTATTAATTACTACTCTTTTCCCACTATCTATCTTACCCATTGTATTTATAGCACATTTGTTCCTCCATTTGTTCTAGGAGAATATTTTGGAATTATCTTTATCGCACTTCCTTTTCTTCCACCCCACAATTGAACCAGCAACAAATCCTGGACTATCTACCTTCATACTATTTTCAGAATGTCATCACTCCTCAAAACTTCCACTATGGCACCGTGGTTCACACCACTAATGTGTCTTAATTGATTCGTTATAATAGATCCTTAATAGATCCTGTGGACTTTGCCTTTCTTCTACAAGATTCAGAATGTAAGTAAGGTTTTGTCACTTTTCTGCTCAAAATATTCCAATGGCCACTCATTCCTTTCATAGTAAAAGCTAGGTCCTTATCAACTAATACAACTTTTATGTTTTCTGGAAACCAAAGTCCAGAATAGTATCCACAAACATGTTTGTTACTCTAATCAAATGTAAGGAAAAATAAGTAGAATTTCTGTAATCTTCATATCTCTAAACCATGATGGTAAAGATGACTTGAGGTTTGTGGATATTTATGAATTTAAGGATTAGCTGACATTTGGGCATACGTGCATACATTTAAATAGATAATAGAAACACATTCACTTATGTCCTACATCTTTTAAGCTGCTAACTCTGCAAATTGATGAGAATAAACATAAGTAAAATTACCCATCATGTAGGATTTAAGTCTTTGAAGATAATAAATGGGAATACATTTTACTGTGAATCATAGCAATTTACTATTAAGAAATTACTAATAAACAATAATAATAATTACTCCTAAGATGTAATTTTTAGGATCAGATCTTCACTATTATTCTAAATTAGAGTCAATGAACATTTTACAATTTTATCATGTTAATTATTTTAACATGTAGTAATATTTTATGGAGTAAGATGGAGACATTAAAAAAATAATTGAGGATTTTATCCATTAAATCATTCTTTTATTTACAGCCATAAAAATCATTGATTTAATGTTAGATCACTCACTCTCTCAAGTACAAAGATGCTGTAAAATATCGAACTCTGACAAATGTCTAGAAAAATATTGAATAAAGAAGGCAAAAGGTTTACTGAAAATCTTTGTTTATAGTCAAGGGAAACAGACATTTGTACTTTCCATTTTATGTTTTTCCAGGGATAAAATATTTAGTGTAGCAGCATAAGCTATATTCTTAGAAAGCTAGAGCTATCATGGCTAAAATGGCTTAGAGCTCTAAATATTTTAGGGTATGCTTAAAGGGATTAATTTGGAGTAGTTTTCCTCCCTGTTGCAAAATATTATTAGACAGCTGAGAAGACAGAAATGACAATTTTGAGAAGAAAAATTGTACTTGGTTGTGAAAACTAAAAACAACTGATAAATTCCTCTGCCATACAATTAATACAAATGATTATATTGATTAATGCATTCACTATTTCAATTCCTAAATGAAATAATAGGACACTCCTGGTTAAGTTCTGTGCTATAAGCTGCTGAGGAAATATTAATATGGTTGACACATCTCTACATTCATACAAATTATAGCATAGGATGAGAGAGAAAACGTATAGTGTGCTGTGTGGATGAGGAGAGGGTTTCTGACTGTAAATTACTGAAAAAGGAGAAACAGGGAAAAGTTCAGGTAAAAGGGTCAATATCTAAGGCCTTAATAATGAGTCCTTGATTGAGGACTCAGAAAACATTGAACCTGCATAGAGAGTAGAGAATGAATGGTAAGTCAGAACCAAGGCTATGGGAAAGGTAAGTTATGAAAGTTTTAGGACATAGTGCTAGGAATCTTGATTATTTTTTCAGGATAATGGGAAACCAATGAAGGATTTTATGATTCATAGTTTTAGAAGATTTTCTATTTTGTCAAGGACACCATAGTGGGATACAGGGGCCAGAATGGAGAAGAAGCAGGGCTAAAGCATGGAGGTATTTACTGGGCTGAGATTGGATTGGGAAAAACCTGATAATAAGTGGAGGCAGTAAGACTGGAGAGATGTGAGTGGATTTATGTTGCATCTTACATTACCTCAGCAAGTGTATGTGGAAGTAAGTACTCCATCTTTCTCTATAGAGCTCTATGATCTTTTAACCATATAACAGTATGCTGAGGAAAGTAAAACACACACATATTTTGAGGGCTATAGTATATAAGACATGAGCTGACCTTGACCTCTGTGGAAACAAAGTATTCATGAGCCTTCTATTAGGGGATAAATGGTGGGGGCAAATAAGGATTAGGTAATAAATGGAGTCCTTGTGTTGATCTAATGATGGACAGGCACACCTATCCATCCAATGGTGGTTCTAATGTAATGGTTCACAGAGATGTTGTCTCAGTATATTAGTAAACACCAGAAATTGCTTCTGAGTAAAGTCTCATTCAGAGGTGGTCCTGAAAGAAAGGTAAAGGGAAATTTTCCTAATGGGCAGAGATTCAGGCAGTGTACTTGGTCATCTGTTTTGGATGGGCAAAGATGAATGGCTTGTCCAGTTGGTCAGGGACCGGGGAGGAGCAAGCTTAGAATGTTCTAATCTCCAAGGGTGCAGAGGCATGTATTGCTTTAAGGATCACTGGACAAACTTTTTTTTTTTTTTTTTACCTTAGCACAATTTCTTAAAACTGATCTGCCTGGAAATACTCTTGTTGCCAAAGGCATCATGCTCATTCTGCATTCCCACTCTCCTTTTCATGAGCATCCTTCTACTTTAAATTAGATGGGCATATTCCTCATGCCTCCCAACTTTTATTATGGAGCATTGACAGAGAGTGTAAAAAGTTCTGGAGACTCAGAGGACAAGAGATTGGTATTTCCAACTAATCTTTTCAAAGTCTGCACTAATACATAAACTGAATGAGGAAAATCTTCAGTCTTAAAGTTTTACAGAAAATGTATTTAAAGCTTGTAAAAGGGGCACTTGGGTGGCTCAGTTGGTTGAGCATCCAACTGTTGATTTTAACTCAGATTGTGATCTCATGGTTGTGAAATCAAGCCCCACACTGAGCTCCATGCTCAGCCTGGAGTCTGATTGAGATTCTTTCCCTCTCCCTCCTTCCTCTCTCTCTGTCCCTCACCCTCGTGCATGTGCTCTCTCTCTCTCTCTCTCTCCCTCAAATAAACAAATAAAATATTTTTTAAAAGCTCATGAAAAGATACAAATATTTTATCAATAACAGCAAATTAACAATACTTGTATTGTCTCCACTGATTCTGGGTATATTGGGGCAAATAAGTGTTTCTAAATAAAATAGTAAATGTACAATTAATAATTATTTTATAATTCTTTGTAAAAACTATTGAATGTTTCCTAGAATATGAAGAAAAGTACTCTAATGACTAGGTAACAAATATTATGCAAATATAATGCTTTAAAATCTTTGTTTTTAATAATATTGAAACAATAGGGGTGCCTGGGTGGCTCAGTTGGTTAAAGATCTGCCTTTGGCTCAGATCATGATCCCAGGGTCCTGGGATTAAGCCCCACAATGGGCTCCTTGCTCAGTGGGAGTCTCCTTATCCCTCTCCCTCTGCTTTGCTCCCTGCTCATGCTCTCTGTCTCTCTCTCAAATAAAAAATTAAAAAATAATAATATTGAAATAATAGCTAAATGATTCATCAGCAATCAGATATTACTAAACAGTTTTATATATAAACTAAGAAGAATTTAAAAATAAGGTTATATTGCTATGGATACTCCTATTCTAAGACACTTATTTACATAAATAATTTTCTAAACTTTCAGAACAATATATGAAATTAGAGAGAATTGATGCTGAGACCTATCTCATTCTTAGAGCAATTTAAAAAAGAGGCAAAACCCCTTCATCTATCTCATTGAGAAATGCATTTCTTTTTTTAAAAGATTTTATTTTTTGAGAGAGAGCATGAGCTGGGGGCGTAGGTGGAGGGCAGAGGAAGAGGGAGAAAGAAACTCTCTGCTGAGCAGGGAGCCCAATGCGCTGCTCAATCCCAGGACCCTGGGATTATCACCTGAGCTAAAGGCAGATGTTTAACCAAGTAAACCACCCAGACACCCCAAGAAATACATTTCAAATAAAAGTTATCCTTTATGTTTCATAATTAGCTAACCAAATTTATAATATATTTTGGGGGAGGATATTAAATGTATGTAGAAGTTGAAAGAGAAGATGGATTAACATAAAAGTCTGATTATTAAACATGGTATGTTAACAGACCATACCATGGGATGGTATGTGTGGTGTGTGTGTGTAAACATATAATGGATGGTGGCAGTGATCAAACTGCTGTTGTATAAGGAGGATCCAGCTAGATAAAGTTATAAGAATGTTGTATTATTTTCGTTTATATATGCCAATATTTATTATATTTAGCAATCATGTCATATGGGCATATCAACGATTTAAAATGAAAATTCAGGTTTCTAATAAAACTATTTAATGCCTTCTATCATTTTTCAAAAAATTAAATGTTAAGATAATTAAATAGGTTGAAATTGATAGCTCTAGATGATTGTTTGAGTTTCCCAGGCTCAGGTATTTCTGATTCAGTGTTATGTGAAAATTTTCTTTATAGTGACTCTAGAAAAAAATAGTTGGTATAAATGAAATAACATTAAAAAACTATTATGAACATTTACTAAAATGTGTATCTAAACTTTAAACACCTATGGAAGTTTGTTTCTAAAAGAAATGGCATGTGTTATGGCTGTATGGATATAGTGAGTCTCAGCCACCTGTCCAACCTGGGCTTTGAATTCTCACAGTAGACATTTATTCCTTTCTAGTCAAGTAACCTGGAACACACAAATTAAACTACCTCTTTAAAATGCCATTTTTTTCAAGATTTATTTATTTATTTTAGAGAGAGAGCATGAGAGAATACAAGTAGAGGAGGGGCAGAAGAAGAGGGAAAAAGAGAGAAAGAGAAGCAGACTCCCCAGTGAAAGTGGAACTCAATGCAGGCTTCATCTCATGACACTGAAATCATGACCTGAACTGAAATCAAGAGTTGGATGCTTAACCAACGAGCCACTCAAGCACCCCCAATGCCAAATTTTTTGATTTATTAATAGATATACTTAATTTATCATATGTTTCAGCAAATCAATTAATTTATTAGGATAACCAAATTAATTTTAAATTATATAGTCTCAGTCTCTAATAGTAGAATTATAATAGGATCCCTACGAGATTGATTTGAAAATTCTAGCTAAATTATTCAGCTATAAATTTGGAGGAAATTCATAAATCTTTGTTTTTAATGAAATTATATATCATCTGCTCAATTTCAATTAAGTTAGAAAAGTTAAATAACAATATATGTGTGTTTAATCAGTACCTGAAAATTGGTTTTATTTCTCATACTGTTGAAATTCTAACTAGTGCCTATCATTCTGTTGGGAAAAAAAAAAAACCTCTAAAATATATACCATGGAGAGGAACTATAATATATTATTTAATTTTTCAGTAGGTATTTTGTAGAGAATACTCACTGATTAGTTTGTATTCAACTTAAATCTCACATTTCAGTTTTCAGATCATGATGGGATTGTTGTCTCTAGTTTGAGTGCTGATAAGTGAAATGCATTTTTAAAATTTTTAGTTTAACAATGATCACTATTAGCCTTGGCAATAAAATTCAGATTCATAATTTATTATCTTCTGTTATAGGCATTGACCTAGAGTGATAGCTTTTCATGTCAAATGGAAAGATAGTGATAACACTTTTCTTAAAAGAAGCAATGAAAATAACTATCCTTTGGTTAGGTAGCTGAAGGTCAAGATACCCAACTCCCAAATCTCGAGTTATATTACAAGATGTATGAATAATGTATTCTTGTAGAAAATATCCTTTTCTTCTTCACGCCACTTTTTTGCATGTAGCGCATCACAAAAGTATTGGATGGTTCTTAAATGACCAAATTATCTTGTTGTCAAGCAACATTCTGAGTTTGAGTATTTGATAACATTATTGGTCACTTTTAGTTTTATTATATGATATTTTTGTTTTTTTTTTTAAGAAATAGTACTTAATATTCCTAGCCTAGAGGTTTTAATCTTTTTTTCTAGGCTTCAGTGCTTTTCCACAGTGCCATATATAGAACCTGAAAACATAATGTGTATTATGATGTTCTTGGCAGGAAATGGATGAATAATTTCCTGAAGGAGTAATTGAAGAGGGTGTTTAAAGGGATTATTTTAAGAGTTTGGATAGGAATAAGGGACACTGAAGGGTTACCTAAGGACTCAAGGACGAGTAACAGAAGAAAGCCCTGAATACACCTTGCTCTGAAGGAGCAAGGGCAAGAAGTACAGGGACTTCCAGGGGAGCTATTGTGGAGAGACAGGGACCACCAACTGGCCTTTGGTGGAAGAATAAGATCACTGCCCAAAGGGCCCTGAGCAGAGTAGATGAGATTTGAAATATCCACAATTCTCACTCCTCCTGATTTTGTAATCCCTTGCAATTTCCTCCCATTGACTGAAAAGCGATATATTAACATATATATTCTAGGGATAGGAAAAATAACATTTTTATTCAGTTTTTGCTGGAGAATACTTTTGCCAAGCTCTCCAACCGTCACCAAGACTCTGAATGAACATAAATTGCCCTAGACCATTTCCTAATAATTTTACTAAGACAGTGATGGTTATAATATGCTAAAATATTTCGAGATTGGCACTACTCATTTTAAATCTCCAGGAACCACAAAATAGCCGATTTCCTATAGATATAGAAAAAGTGATTCATTCTTTCCTTTGAATGTGCATTTCCTGTTTTTTTGTATGTGTGTCAGAGATTAAATGCTCTTCCCAGTGTGCCTTAAACTCAAGAAACTTGCAAAATTTTGAAGTTGCTTATATAAGGACTTCCAAAAGCTTAAAAGTCTGGCAAAGAAACATTTCAAACCATTGAATTCTTAACATTTTACAGATTATTTTGCATAAAGTAAAATAATATCAAAGTAGGAGAATGTAATTCTGTAGGCAGAGATATATGGTCCCCAAGGCAATCCTGCTCATTCCAAATATTCTAAGTGATTTTGTGTTTGGAAAATGAAGAAAGCATTTCTTGCAGGTTTTAATCCACTTGAAATTGCTGAACTAAAGGAAAGGATGAAGGTCCAGCGGACAGTCCTTTTTTCACAAGTCAGTGTCATTTTAGGGGTAAAGTATTTTTGTTTGTTTTTGAACAAGAGTTTAAAATACTCTGTCATAGGTACTGAATACAACAATGTCAATTATAACAGCTCTAAAAAATGCACATTGTAAAAGTAGGTGAGTCATAAAATATGAAAACTGATGTAAATACAACAATTCTTTGCAGTTTGGAAAAATGTTATATGTACTCAATAGTCTTCCCTGTTTTCTAAACTTTTAAATTATTAAGTTCTGAGACAGTAGGTTGGCTAATATGCCAAGAGATCTGTGTTTTATGTGAGAATTCATTTCAACATTTAAAGGGACAGCAAATAAAGTCACAGTTTAAATGATACCTCTGTAAATCTATATAAACTCAGAATATTCCTGAGAAAGAGTGAACAAATGTTTGGTCATAACCAATTAACTTTTTTCAATGCAAGCTTTTTCTTCTATTTAATTTTAGTATAAGGAAATGTAAAGTATAGTTTATAAAACATAAAGAAGCCTTAAGTTCCAATGTTGAGAAAATAAAGGTGAAATTATTTAAAAGTATGAATTAATTCATTATTTGTTATAAAATAATTAACATATTAACAATTAAACATACACTTTAAGAAAATGTTATAGTCTCTTATACCATATTAATCTGTCAAACAAAAAAGAAATGTTCAATTTCTCTAGAGAATATTGCAATTCCAGAAAATATAATTGTATTAAAACAACCCCACTGTCTGAAAAATATCATTCTTTTGTGTCAATGCCATGCTGGAGTCATTTATAAACAATGAATGTTTCCACAGAGTATCAGCTTTTTTATTCTTCAAAATAAGTGACCTGTAAAGCTTTTGTTTTTGCAACTTATTTCCTAAAACCTTGTGAGTAACTGGGCATACCTTAGAAAGATTAAATTCAAGTAGCAGAAAGTCACAATCCTTTCTTAGGTTCACATGACGTTAAACAGTGTAAAAAATGTATATGACTTGTCATGATGAACATAGGTCATTTACAGCTATTTCAATTTAAATAGATACAGATATATACACACACATGCTTACATGTATTATAACTAAAGTATATTGTATATGTTACAAATCATGGATATTACCTGTGGGAGTGCCTGTGTTCATACACACAGGCCTGTGGAGATGTAAACTCATTGGGATGGAGGAGAGAAAAAGAGAAAGACATCATTAAGGAAGAAATCCTGAGGAGGTTTATGAAAACCTCTTATTCATGAGGTATGATAGAAAGATACACATGAGGTCTTAATTTTGCAACCCCAGCCACTGACATTGAGCCCCCAAGAGGTTTTTCTGGGAGGTATAGGGAACGCTGGCAGAACAGGGGAACTAGAACAGATGTTTTTTGAAGCCAGGTACCACTGTGGATGCTTGGAATTGCACACTGGGAACGAGGGTGTTGGGGTATAGAGGGGGGCGGGTAATGAGATTTGTCTAAGTCAACTGTCTCTGAACTATTTCACTCAAGGGGCAAGAAGGCTGAGGTATTTACACACCAGCTTCCTGGAGTTACTGTTGGAGGATAGCTCTTGAGATGTGCTAAGTTTTCTGGTGTTGAGAGCTACAGTCGCTGTGGCATACAGATCATGATGGTCATAAAAATGCTAAGAATGGCAACTAGAAGTCTGTGGGACACGCTGCTAGGTCCAAGGGACAAGGAGGGGCCCTACAACATCTGCAGTCACTCACATGTCATTTATGTGTAGTCAAAAGTCAAGTATCTATGTTCATACATGCAACATTTACATGTAAATCATAAATACATTACAAATATATATTGTAAACATGATGGCAGCAAATATCACATCTAAATTAATTTTTTGGTATAATAGAACAAAACTTTCAAGAGAAAATGTGTTCGATGATGCTCTACATTATTTTTTAATCTGTATTTATTATTATTATTTTTTAGTCTATGATAGAGGCAGAGACACAAGCAGAGGGAGAAGCAGGCTCCATGCCGGGAGCCCGACGTGGGATTCGATCCCGGGTCTCTAGGATCGTGCCCTGGGCCAAAGGCAGGCGCCAAGCCGCTGCGCCACCCAGGGATCCCTATGATGCTCTACATTATTAAATGATAACATAAAGAAGAACTGGGATTTATTGTGAAAATGAATACAGGGTCCTTTCCTCCTGCAGCATAGGATGTTCAGTGGAATTTCAGTGCACAAATATTCAATTTTAGAACCTTTATCACAAAAGGGCAAAATCCTTTTGGAAAATATATGCACATTTTCTCTTCACTTCTGAATATTATTAATGAGCAATAAATAGTATTTTAAAGTTGTTCTCTTAAGGATAAAAAAAGTCATCAAATGCATAATTTACAAAATTGTACTCTCTCATCCTAAGCTTCATGGAAACCTAAGAGTGGTGAAATTAAAAGTAATAATAAAGAATTTTTCTACATTCCTTATATATTATATTTTTTATATCTACGTAAGAGAAAACAGAATGTTAATCTCTCTTGTGACAGACTTGTGAGAGGTATGCCTTAGTAATAAAGGATACAGAAAAAAAATGTCCATTTTTTCTTTCTGACTCATGTTCATTTTTCTAAGGAAAATTCTTTCTCAAAGTACGTCATTGTCTTATGAAGCCATTTAATTTAGTACCTTCCCAAGCCACTAATTTATAAATATTCATACATAAATCACTTCCAGAATACATGTTTTTAGAAATTGAATTCTATAATCCTATTTGTTCTTGACAGTAATTCCTTGATTGAAGATGGACCATACTGAAAATACTAAATGTTAACACTTTTATATTCTATAGAGAAATCAGAATACACATATACACATATGTACACAATCCTTAAAAATATAGAAATTTAAATAATAGGCTGTGACTTTTAAAATCAAATACACTCCATAGGTCAAAACATTTCAGTTCAAATGCAGAAGTCAATTTTGAATTTAAAAAATCAAAGGAAGGGATGCTTGGGTAGCTCAGTATTTGAGTGTCTGCCTTCGGTTCAGGGCATGAACCCAGGGTCCCACAGGGATTCTCCTTCTGCCTATGTCTCTGCCTCTCTTTCTTTCATGAATAAATAAATAGAATCTTTAAAAAATTAAAAATCAAAGGGAAAAACAAATGGGCAAGAGAAATAATTTGGGGGAGGGGCATGATCATGTATTATTTTTCTTTATTACTCAACATTTCTGCTATAACACAATAGTATTTTCATAAAAATTATTAAAATGGATATTAAGGATACCAAATATATACCACATATCATCAAACAAGTTTTAAACTAATGATAAAATTACACAAAACAGAAAACATTGTTTCTTATTATTTACTCATTTGGCTTGAAAGATTCTGCTTCTGAAACATAAGTACATGTTTTCATTACCACCAAATAAAGTTTCTTTCTTTCGGTTCTTCTTTCTTTCTTTCTTTTTCTTTCTTTCTTTCTTTCTTTCTTTCTTTCTTCTTCTTCTTTCTTCCTTCCTTCCTTCCTTCCTTCCTTCCTTCCTTCCTTCCTTCCTTCCTTCCTTCCTTCTTCTTTCTTTCTTTCTTTCTTTCTTTCTTTCTTTCTTTCTTTCTTTCTTTCTTTCTTTCTTTTTTTGTCTTCCCTGAGGTTTTTAGGGATTAAAAAAAGTTTAGTACTAATTGCCAGTGATTCTGGTTTCCATTTCCCCTCAGGCATAGCCACTGGGATGGTTGGTAGAATGACAGTACTGGTTTCTCTGGGTAGGAGTGAGCATTGATGGTGGAAGAAATTGACTAAATTATGAGAACACAAAGTGGAGAGAAAGTAGAGGATCTCAGCTAAAGAGAAACATTTTATTGTTATCATAGATCATCATTTTTGGTATTCTTATCTACTATTCTGTTCCTATTTCTCCCATCTACTACCTCCAATTCCTCCCATGATCTGTATGATCTACACTCCAGAGAAGGAGAGTAACACCCAGCTCCTGGGCAGACCCAGTTTTCTGTCCCTCGTGCTTGTGCACGTAGAGCTCCACATCCAAGAAGTTTCTTTCTTCCTGTCGCTGTCTTTTCCTCCATCACATTGGCCAACTCCTACTTACCTCTCATCCTTCATGTGTGAACTTCAGCTTCATTTCCCCAAAAATTGTTCTCACAACAATTTGGCATTCCCCCCATTTACCATGTCTCACTTTGCTCTAATTTCTTATTCTAATTGTTTACATTTCCTGTGAGTGAGTAGTTACCACAAGACTAAGCCCAGTAAATGATGTGCCTATGGTTCAGCAGTTAATTTCAGGCTCACAGCATAACAAATGAGAAAGTCAGAAAGATACCTGTCTCTGAAGACGTCTCCCTATCAATTGAGTGACCAATTGAGCGTTGGGTGAAAAAATGAGTTACGAGGGAAACGAGAGATAAGAGAGAGAAAACCCAACTTGCCTGATGTCAAAGCCTCTAATTCTCTCTCTCTCTCTCTCTCTCTCTCTCTCTCTCTATATATATATATATATATATATATATATATATATAAATTAGGGGCACCTGGGTGGCTCAGTGGTTGAGCATCTGCCTATGTCTCTGCCTCTCTCTCTCTGTGTGTCTCATGAATAAATAAGTAAAATATTTAAAAAATAATTATAAAGAAAGAAAAAAGGGGGGAGAGGAAGGAAAGGAGGAAGGAAGAAAGGGTAGAAAGGACAGAGGCAGGGAGAGAGAGAGGGAAGTGAAGTTCGCAGTGATTAATTATACACTTTGGGGAAGACTTGAGAAACTGGGAACATATCACTGGTACCACTGATAACAAAATTGATCATATTTTTTCTGTCTGTGCCAGATATTTTTCTATGTATATACTATAAAGCTAAACATATATTGCCTATTATTTAACTAATGTGATTGATAATTTATGTTATCCTCAGGATAGGTCTGGAGAGAAGGAATTTGAGGACATATTGATTGATGCGAGGGACAGAGTAAGAGGGTTAAATCTCCAAATTTTGTTTTACTTGATTTTTGACTGATCAGAAATATTTGTAACAAATTTCTACCACTAAAAATACTATAATATAAGCAATATGCAAATAAAGCACCAGTAGTGGTTATATTACAAACCAATTGAAAGATAGGATGTAATGTTTATGCAAAATAGTGTGCAATTTAGCTTACTATTCCATTGTGCTGAACTGGGAAGTAAATGGCTAGCTCTTTCACATCCTCACTTATATAATCTACTGCACCATACTGGGAGAAAAAATAAGAGCACCGTAGCTCTTTCTGGGTCTATTAGACTTTCTTTTTCATATCATAAAAATCTGAGGTGTGGAGAGTCATATAGGAGTTGGCCTGTTTTCTAATGTTGCAGGTGAGGCAATGGACATGTCCGGGAAAGGAAGTGAGTGGTCAAAGATTACATGCTTATCAGATGCTTTGCTACTACACAGAGCTATAACTCACTTAAAGTAAAAGTCAAGTAATATTTAATAGTGTGGATTATGAGAGCAGGGCATGTTTATCATGTGACTACAAAATTCTGCTCTATGCTTTTTCTGAGGAGGATTTCTTAGAATGCATGTACATTGTATCACACATCAGTAATAGATTAAAATTAAACCAATCAGAAAAGTACTAGCAATGATATTTATCTCTACCTTTCTATATTAAGGATGCTATAGGCTGTGGCAAATAACATCCACCACCACAATAAATCCAAGAAATTGTGTGTTTTCAGTGACCATATGTTTGAAATGAATTAACTTAATAAATGAGTTGAGCTAGTCTGTTCTACATCAAATTTTATTTTTCTAGTGATGGTCTACTGAGAGAAAAAATGTATTAATTTCCTCTGGTTGTAACAGAGTACCACAAATTTAGTGGCTTACAACAGCAGGAATTTATTCTTGTATAGCTCTGGAGGTTAAAATTCTGACAAGGTATCTCTGTGCTAAAATCAGAGTTTCAGCAGGGCTACATTTCTTCCGGATGCTCTAGGAGATAATACATTTCCTTGCCCTCTCCAACTTCTGGAAGCCTTATGCATTCCTTGGCTCTTGGCCCCTTGCTGTGTCTTTAAGCCAACAGTGTAGCATCTTCAAATGCCAATCTCTCTGACTGTGACCTCTGA
The DNA here is from genome assembly GCF_003254725.2 of Canis lupus dingo. NCBI lineage: Eukaryota > Metazoa > Chordata > Mammalia > Carnivora > Canidae > Canis > Canis lupus. The sequence continues at coordinate 6,920,621 of NC_064243.1, read as the reverse complement.
TTCCATAATCATGGTGCTTCCCTCTTATGGCATCTTGGTGATGACAGTAGGCCTCCCAGATATCCAGAATAATCCCCCAAAGTCAAGATCCTTAAAAATCACATCTGGAAGTCCCCTTTTCCAGGTCAGGTAACATACTTCAGGAACTCTTTTGAACTTCTTTTTGTCCATTACATGGACATCTTTTGAAAGAAGATATTATTTAGCCTGCCACAGACTCTCTTGGTGCACATGGCGTCTTTTTAGGAGAAAAAGTAGAACAGACAGGTATTTCTAGGGTATGTTTAGTGTTTGCTGTTGAGAAGTCAATCCATTTGTCAATTACTAGTCTTGCTACAATTTGTTCTGCAGATTTCTATTTTTTTCCATGCATGTACATAAGAAATAATTTTCTTATTATATGTAAGATTAGGTACCATCAGAAGATAGTTATTTGAAATTTTGTGAAACTATTTCTTAACAGCATTTGGTTTCAAATGGCAGTTTGGTTTATTATTATTATTATTATTAATTATTATTATTATCATTGTTTCTAGGAATTCCAAGAAGAGATTTTTTTTCTCATTTCTCTTAAGGTACTAATTTTATCAGCAACTCATGAGCAAGATTTATTTTTCTCTCTCTCTCTCTCTCTATATATATATATATATATATCAGAAATGAAGAGAGGTTGTGAACATATCCTGCTTAGATATATTGGATTACCTCTGAGGTGTCTTAGTTTAAATTGAAGTAATTAATTATAATACATGAATATTTATGAAGTTATTGCACCAAATACGACAACAAAACATGGTATTTTGTAATAATAGTTATATTGTTCTTCAGTGGAATGTAGCAACAATTTAATAAAATTGATGTGTATTATGAACTTGCTCTGCATATTGGAGTAGAGGTTCTATAGAAAACAAGGACCGCAGAATGGCCATAAGTGAATTGGGGAGACTAGAATTTTCAATAAAACTTTTCCTATACAGGGTATGGTGTCATATCAATCACATTTTTATTATATGTAACTTTACTGAAGCACAAATAATAGAGTTACTATTTGTGCACAATTTATGCATGGAAATAGGGCATAATTTCTATGCTTAATAAGTTGTCTTACTGAATGACTTGGGCAGTGACATAAGATGCAAATCTCTACCTTCTTATTAATTTTGAAGTATTCTTAATTGGGGCATGGTACTGGAAGAGAAGATTGTATATACTGTCCTTTGAATTCTAATGCGTTTTAGATGTATTAGACCTTGTGTGATCTGATGACCTTCTAATAGAACATTAAAATTTGTCTTATATATCATGAAATTGTTTAAAGGTGATTTTTATTATACACTTTTTTAGGTCATAATTTTAGTTGCAAAAATTCCTTTTTTTTTTTTTGCAAAAATTCCTTAAATTTAAATTTATCTTTTTATAACAATGGACAGATAAATGTGACATCTGTGTATAAAATTTTGATAGCAATGTTCAAAGTACATCCACCCTCAGTTATGCTAATTTTAAATAACTCTAATCTATCAAGCCATTGTATGTGGTGAAGATTTATAAGAATGTTGAACTCAATTCAAATGTAGCAAAAATATGTAGGAATATATGAATCTAACACTGCACATCCTGAGGCAAGTTGCTATTTAATATACAGTATGTGTTGCTTGAGTATTATATTCAGGAAATTTAAAATGCAACAACATATAAAGATGTTGTTTTTCTTTAAGTGATCAAGGCTTAATTGAATAAGTCACTGTTTTTTAAAAGTCATTATTTTATGAGTCTAAATAAAAAATATTCAGTCTCATAAATCAAATGGAAATCTCAAGCACCCTTATATACACACAAACACACACCATAGACTCTGAAGGACTATCTGAGCTCTCATTAATTCTTGGAATGTGCAATAAATCTGGAGGAGCACAGTATCCATATATTTTGAAGATTAGAAGTAAGTAAATTCTACTAAGCAGATGGGAAGAGATTATAATCATAAAAACAAGAAACTTGTTTCATGTTAAGGACAAGATTACAGCAAATTAACCAGGCTATTTCTTTGTCTAGTCATCAAATTGTCACAACCAGATTCATTAAAAATATATCTACATTGATCATCAATAAATTTTTATCAATTCTACACTAATCTCTAATGGGGGAATTTGAGTATATATAACATACAGGGCTCAATAGAAACTATCCATAATGATACCTGTCTGGCAACTGGAAATATGGAGCAACAATTTAAAAATAAGGTCAGGATGTGGATAAAACTTTAGAGATATCCTTATAGAGGTGATATGATAAATTGCAGAGTTAAGTAAGATTACCAAAGGGATGAATATATACAGCAATAATTCCCAATATGTGGGGTGCATAATAAACACAAGAGTGCTTGTTAGAAAATGAGATTTTTTTTTTTTTTTTGTTAAAGCTCCAGGTTTTCTGATTTGGTAGTTCTGGATCAGAGCTGGAGAATCTACAGGTGCATAAAATCCCCTTGGTTATTCTAAAGCAGATAATTATGGATAATGAGAAAATTGCCAGGAAGTTATGAAAAATAAAGACAGGTGGAACTTTCTAATGCATTTATATTGATAGATAAAGTCGAGGGGGGGGGCAAAAGTAGAAGATATAGGTGGAAAAACAGAACAAAGCAAAACACAATAAACTTCTAAAATATGTTATGGAAAACTAGAGAATCTTAATGTCACAAAAACTAAGGAAGAAGAGTTATAGAAGGATTAGTTAAGGTTTTTTGATATTAAAGAAGTTACAAAGAAAGTTTTGCAAATATATGGATTTGCAATGATGATCCATGATGACATCATTTTGTACAACATGATGAACAGAAGAGAATTATTAGAACTTACAGAATAAAAAAGCAATCAATATGGATGATTCTTTTAATATGTGATGACAAAGAGGGTAAAATTAGTTTTGGGAGATGTTATTTTTTTCATTGTTGTAATGTTGGGAGGAAAGATAGGATATTAGCTAAAGTAGGATCCAGTAAAAGAGGAAGAAGTGAAAATACGAGAAGAAATAATAAGTGCAGCTTTGGAGCAAAGGCAGAACCTAAAATGCTCAATTGCAGAGATTCTCTCTGGAAAACAGGAGTTACGTGTATATTTGTATACATGCATGCTGACATGTGTGTGTGTTACACGGGTGATGTGTATATATATATATGTATTATTATATATATAAAACATATATGTATAATTTTATTTCACTGAAAAATCAGAATGAGTTAATTTGAAATAGATGGAAGAGTTGTAGAACACCACATGTTCAGTCCACTAGTGTGGACTAACTTATTAGGTTGTATTATTTTCTACTACTACAAAAAAAAAAAAAAAAGCAAATAAAGAAAAGAGGAAAAGAGTGTGCATGGGAGGGCAGCATGTTTTCACAAATTCTGACATTTTGGAAGCAGGAAAACAAGAAGTAAAAGTGGTGGTCTACCCACAGTCAGGAACTGTAAAGACCGGAAAAGCAGAATGCTAAGAGGTGGGTTTTTTAAGCACATGAAATTCTGCACCATGAAACAGTCTGAGCAGAGTAGAGGAGGGAGGTGGACTCCATAGACAGGAGAGACAAGAGCAGTTGACAGACCACAGTCTGGTGAAAGTGAAGGACTGTGAGCATTGGATAAAGGGATAAAGGGGGAAGTTCTGATACAAGTAATAGTCTGCACTTAGTCTATAGTATGAAATGCCATTTATCTGACCTTTCAAAGAGTATGAAAAGTGGCAGAGGTGGAGGTTCCAGTTTCAGAGTTAAAAAAATAGTGATCTTAATGCTACAGCATCTAAAAAAAATAATCAAATACTATTTTTTTCATTCCTACATATGTTGATTTCTGACTAGGTGGGTATCTGTTTGATTTGTAATTCTTTCAGTAGATATGCTATGACTGCTTTTCAGAAATATTCCAATTTTTCTGTTGGGTATACATTTGCATAAAATAAATTGGAAACATTTTCTCTATTCTTTTTGTTGTCAAGGTTAGAGAATTTTGAACATTTTGCTCTTTATGCCTATCAAGCATTTGCTATATGAAAGTGCATAGTAAACACCATTTATCCATGATTGTAACATTACCACGTTTAAGAGAAATATGGACTTCTTTCAGAGAAGGCCATCAACACTCAATAGATTCGATATTACAAATGTGTGAAACAACTTCCAGATCTGTTTGTACGGACGTTCTTTTGTCTTTAGATGACTTTTCTTACAGCACATGATACAATGACAAGTATCAGTTATCTTACAAAATTTTTTAGTTTCCTGATCAAAATGCTATGCCTGACCTACTTAATACATATAGCATAAGAACTATATGTTCAGAACAGAAGATAAACTAAAGGCTTCATTTGTACATATGCCCTACATGTGCTAAAGTGATAGATTATATAAATTTTCCATTTGTCTTAGGTCCCAAGTTAATGGAACAAAAGTCTTTAAGCTCTCCTAACTCATCTTATTTCAAGTCATGATAGTAATATCACTTAAAGCTCAATAAAAAATATAAGCTAAAAATACAAAAGATATGTTTAAACCCTGCATTAAAAAATCTATAGCACTCTAGAGCACATAGGAAGTCATGCATTTTTATGCAGAAAATGTGCATATAAATACACATTATATATGTATTGTTATATACACTTATAATATGTATACATATATAAATGTGCATGGGATAAATGTGATAAAATATGATATCAGATATACTGCATTTTTATTAAGTAGTAATACTTAATAAGTATTGATAGAGAAAATAAAAATATTTAGATATAGATATAGCTGAAACTCAGATGGATCTAGAGAATATTCTTATTCACATTCTAAAAGATCATCCACATCATGTTTTCAGTTAGTTGAGCTGAATTAAGAATAGCATACCCATAATCAAGGAAGCATTCCATGGGGTGGAGTTGAGATTTGTTTAGTTTTTGCTAAATCAATAATGAGCAGTGATTTAGCAAGTGATAAATCTTGATAATGAAATAAGAATCCATATAGGTAACAAGTAGCAAATAGTACCTTTTATTACAGAGTGAAGACATGCCTTAAATTGTTAAATTCTGGTATTTAAACAGTAATGTTTACTGTATCTTTTGCTGGAACTGGATTTATATTTGCTTTCACACGTCACAAAAAAAAAAAAAGTAGATCAATACTGGTAATAAATCTTTAAACGCTTTTTAACCTTACAAGTTCTTTATATGCTGAAGGATGATCAATAAGCTCTGGCAGAAATACGGTATGTGATTCATCTTTTAAGATAGTGTTATTCTATGACATAATGCCAATAACTCTGAATGTAAATGCCAAGATCAATTTTGTTTCTGAAAAATTATTCAAACAAATTAAGTGATATGAAATAATCACATTTTTAAAAATATACTAGATTAATTTTAATGAATATAATATTTAACTATTTTATCTGTGACTTTTTTAGAAAAAATACAGTAACTTGAATCCACTACAATTTTCTTCTTTTGAGATATTAATAATCACCAGGTTGTATCTATAAAAGTGATATCAATTCAACTATGGATTTTTCACTTATATAGAATATGACAATTTATTTTTTAGTATTCTAATCCAATGAAAAGAAGACATTTATTTTTCAGCCTCAAGAAAAAACACAAAGACAATAAACCAAGACTTTTTGTATTTTTTTCCCGAGGAACACATTTTATCTCATTTTGACAACTTTTTTAAAATTAATTTTTATAATTATATTTGATTATACTCATGTACATGAAATTCATAACAGAATCTCCCAGTCTATAGTTACTTTGAGGCAAATAACAATTTTATTTTATCTTATCTTCCTAATATAACAATAATTTGGATAATAGAGCTAAGATTTCATATGCACTTGTATTATTTCCCAATAGATAAGTTTTATACATTTTTTAAAATTCATAAAATTTTACAGCATAAAAATTGAATCTTAAAGTCTGCAAATGAAAACATTTAAGAGGTTGGAGGATCGCAGCACAGAATGCAGACTATGAGAAAATAATTTAATGTTTACATATATATTAAATTACCTCACTGAAGGGGGTGAGGAGGTTGTCGACCTAAGTAGCTTTAGAAATGAGTGGATTTTGTGACATTAAAGGTGAAAGGAATGGTACATTAGCACAGTACTCAAATAGATCATGATTTTTCCTGCAGGAGTATAAATTCTGAATCCATACACATGTGTACTGGAATTGAAAAGTAAATGAGTGACAGAAGATGAAAGTCAGTGGTCTCATGTTTTTGGTTTAGTTTGGTTTCTATAGGAAGTTATTTCCTTTATTATCCAAATGTTTCTTAGTTGAAAGAGGTTACAGACAACCAAAGGGAATACAGAATAACACATAGTATAAGATTAGATGCGATGGCATCAGTATGAATTTGTGTTACTTAATATAGTTGAAAATAGTATGTGTGGTACAGAGCATGATCCCAGATCCATTCCACTAATAACTACTACTAAAAATGAAACAGAATACCATAGTTGACAAAAATATGTGGGAAAAACACCCATTGGTATGAACAGAAGAGAATCCCAGCATAGCAGGCAAGTAAACAGAACACACACGTGACTTTTTGAAAAAATTATGGTGCAAGTATAAAAAAGAAGAAACAAATGTATAAGGATGTATTTGAAAAACAAAACAAAAAAACGGCTACCTATGAATGAAAATAAGGAAAAATATTTCTTTACTATTTTCAAAAGAATGAAAAGGCCCTCCCCAACAATGCACAGGTTGATAGCTCTAGACTTACTCACTGGGTCCAGACATAGTCAGATAACAGGGGTAGGAAAACATTACTTCAATATGTAACTCTAGACTTCTGAGAGACTTGTCAAAATAAAGGATTTAATAAAAAAAAGTAAAAACTGGGGAAGGATTAAGAGCTCGTAGTACTTACAATTAGTTTAAATCGTTCTGCTAGCTTAAATATACCATAGTGCCAAGGCTAAAATATTCTTGAAAAAGTAAATTAAAAATGATGTAAAATACTTTTATTATATAATTCTGTTCTCTTAATTGATGTGATTCTTATTCTTTTAGCATTGATGTAATAAATAGGGGGAAAAAAGTGTGTTGCCTTTCTTAGTTTATACAGTAGAAGCTAATAGGTTCTTTTAGTACTCATGATAAAAGAGATAAATTGATCTCTTTTATATCATATTTTTATCATCGAACTACATGAATTTATGTACATGTGTATATATCTAGGAAAACATCTATAAACATATTGCCTTAATAGTGTTATTTCTAGGTTGTAAGATCTCAGTAAATGCTTATTTATTGAATTATTCTAATTTGTTTTTCAAATTGTTATGATACAAATGTATGGCTTATCTAATTAAAAAGTAAAATATATGTTCCCGAATGTGAGATAGCTCTTGAATTCTACATAGTTACTTTGAATAGTTCTATAATATGCATCCACAGTACCATAGTAGAATCATAGTGACTGAATCTCTCAGTTTTTATCTAAAATGGACTTCTAAACCAAATTATATGAGAAGAAGTATTTTTTGACATGGCCCAGTGGTCCATATCAACTTAATAACTTTTTTTCTGCAATCATGATTTCAATCTTTTGAAGAAATTGCTAGTTTTGTATGGCCACATAAACAGAGATGCTCAATTCTCAAAATGCCCAATTAAAATGTAGTCAGTTTCAGGATAGCATATAATATATTCAGTAATCCTTACACGAAATATTTTATGAAGATCTATGCTTACGTCAAAGTTCCCTTGAAAATAAAACTTGACCTTATTTTAAAATCCCTAGATGCAGTCTTAATCTGCGTATGTTTCTATGTATATTTTATCGGCAATGAAGTATACCATAATATGAAGATTTCATAGCAATTATGAGAAAAACCCATTGTTACATATGGAATGTCGACATATATCTGATCATTACAGTTTCAAATCATTTAGCTAGATAGCTGGAAAGTTGAATATTATATTACCTCTAAATAAAGGTCTATAGATATATACCAAACAGCAAGTTTCCAAATGAGCACAGACTGAAGATTGAAAAATCAATAAAATATCCTTGTTACAATGTGGCAAGTACTTATTGATTTTAGACATTGCTATTATTTTTCCTGGAGCTTCATGCTTTCTATATTTTTCACTTTTATATGATGCTGTACCAGCTAGATGTCACCGGTTATCTCAGATTAAGTAATGTTCTTTTGCTTTTCCTTTTTTTAATGTTTTGGTGATACTTTAATTAATGTATTTTTAGGCAACATTTAGTCTTCCAAAATAAAACCAAAAATCAGATAAAATGTTAATATGGACCTAATTTACCTATCACAATTTTACTTTTATATAAGTTTTATATAAAATTGAGTTCTAGTTCCTCCCCTTTCTTAGGAAGAAAGGGAAAAATTTGCACATTCCTAAGGAACTCTTTAGGGACCTTACAGTTCTCCTTCCTTACATGGAAATAGATTTTCTACTCTCATGGAAGTTACAGAATGGTGTAGAAACTTAAGCAACATATAAATATCCCAAAAAATACATGCTGTGGTGATTGCCAAAAATACGGAAACTATAACATATAATGGATTTAAATTAAAGGAAGACTTTCAATCCCATATTAAAATATTTTTTATATTATTTCAGAGTGATAATACACTGGAATGATTTTCTAATATATTTGTGGCATGCCTCCATCATTCGTTAGTCTTTAAAAGCTTGGTTATTTATCCTGAGAGATATTAACGAATGTTAATATCACCTGTATCACCTGTACATATGGTAGGCATTCTCTTAAGATCCATTACTGTAAGTGCTCTATATATGAACCACCTTTAAGGTTCTTCTTGCCACCCATACTACTCTGAATTTTTCCTGTCTTACGAGCTGGGCATGCTTGACTTTGCATAATGAGGATTTAAGAAGATGTGGCCTCATTGTGTATTCATTATTATATTTTTGGATAGTCTGATTTTGACCAAAATTTTATCTCTGTTGTAAAAAGCTGCCTTGCTCCCAAAATCCTGAGTGCATTTTATGTATTTTTAGGATTAGGGACATGCACTTTCATAGCAAGGTCTATCCCTCCATCCTTCTATGCAACTTGATACCCGTCTCTGCTATTGCCCCTTCACTTCCATGAAAACTCTAACAGAAATACATGTTGGTCTTGATTGCTGTGGGTGTTATGGCAAATTAAAATTCCTTTTAGCTTCATGCTTATATTTCTTCACTCACTCCACCCCACTGTAATTCTTTCTTCTTTCTTTCTTTCTTTCTTTCTTTCTTTCTTTCTTTCTTTCTTCTTTCTTATTCTTTCTTTTTTCTTTTCTTCTTTCTTTCTTTCTTTTTCTTTCTTTCTTTCTTCTTCTTTCTTTTCTTTTTCTTTCTTTCTTTTCTTTTTTATTTCTTTCTCTTTCCTTCTCCTTCCTTCCTTCCTTCCTTCCTTCCTTCCTTCCTTCCTTCCTTCCTTCCTCCCACACTTCCTCACTTTTCTCTTCTCCTCTCCTCTCCTCTACTCTTCTCTTCTCTCTCTCTCTTCTTCTCTCTTCCCTTCCATTCCCTCTCTCTCCTCTCTTCTCCTCTCCTCTTTTCTTTCTTTTCTTTTCTTTTCTTTTCTTTTCTTTTCTTTTCTTTTCTTTTCTTTTCTTTTCTTTCTTTTCTTTTCTTTTCTTCTTTTCTTTTCTTTTCTGTTCTTTTCTTTCTTTTCTTTTCTTCTTTCTTTCTTTTCTTTTCTTTTCTTTTTTTTCTTTTCTTTTCTTTTTTTCTCTTTTCTTTCCTTTTGCTTTTCTTTTGCTTCCACATGCAGGACCCTGACATCAAGAGTCATATATTCTACTGATTGAGCCAGCCAGGTGCCCTCCCTTTTAAACACGTTTTCCTCTTGAGTACTTTGTATTTATAGACCAGACTTTCTTTACAACGTTTTTGTTGTTGTTACTATTATTTTCTTTCTTTTTTTTTTTTTTTTTTTTTGCTTTGAGTAAGGTGATTTTAGTTGGACTGCTTTTGAATTCAAGTATGAAAAAAATAATTTCTTAACTAATTGGATAATATATTACTATACACCTGCAGGAGAACAGAATTAGTTACCTGATCATTTGCATAGCTCAGTGATATCATTAGGAATCACACTATTTTTCAATCCATCAGTTATGCTGTTCTATTTTGGCAATGTATTTAGCCTAAATTCCCACAAGATAGAAACATAGCTGTAGTGGCTCATGGCACCATATCTGACATAGTGAAATCCAGAAGAAAATAAGCCATGTCTCATTCTCATCTCAATAATTGTAAACCCAATTAAATTCCCATAAACATCAGCACACTTTTCTCACTTTCCATAAATTATCTCAGGTGCCCTTGACCTTAACAAATTACTATCTAGAGTAGTGCCAGCACCAGTTAGGCCAACCAATATTTAACCTCTGGGGATTGAGCCCAGTCTGCACCCCTCAAGTACAAGGTTTCATAGAGAAAGGTCAATACCTGAACACATATCTGATCTATTAAGGAGAGGAATGAAGGAGAATGGGGCTTGAAGTGGGGTTTGAACTTGGGTTTCAAACATAAATAGAATAGACTAGTAATATCTAGGCCAGAGGATTTTTTCTTAAGGAAAAAAAAGATTTTATTTATTCATGAGAGACACCACACACAAGAGAGAGAGAGAGAGAGAGAGAGAGAGAGAGAGGCAGAGACATACACAGAGGGAGAAGCAGGTTCCCTGCAGGGAGTCTCAATGGGACTTGATCCCAGACCCCGGGATCATGCCCTGAGTGAAAGGCAGATGCTCAACCATTGAGCCACCTAGGCATTCCAGGGCAGAGGATGCTAAATATCCACTCATATTATTCTTTCTAATACAGTTTCTGCTTTTTGAAAAGGCCATTTACTCTTCTGCAATGTGAGAAAACTGTCATCCTACTACTGCATTTAGCTCCAATTTTAGGAATTCCTTTTTTTTTTTTTCTAATTTCAGGAACTCTTTATATGCAAGTCTTCCTTCTTTATATCTTGATAAATGTATTTATTGCATGTAGCTAAAAGATACGTTAAGCAATGTAGAGAAGAAGAAAGGGAATGGGAAAACTATGAAAGTAAAGAAGTTGTAAAAATAGTCATTTAAAAATAATTTCTCAGGCAGCCCCACTGGCCCAGTTGTTTAGTGCTGCCTTTGGCCCAAGGCATGATCCTGGAGACCCCGGATCAAGTCCCACGTCGGGCTCCCTGCATGGGGCCTGCTTTTCCCTCTGCCTGTGTCTCTACCTCTCTCTCTCTCTCTCTGTGTCTCTCATGAATAAATAAATAAAATATTTGGGGAAAAAAAAGGAAGAAAAAAAAATCCTAAATAAATAAATAAAATTTCTCACTGTATGTAACTTTTGCAATGGATTTTACAGCTCTTCTCCTCAAGAGTTGGAGTTTATTTTCCTAGTCCTCAAATGTAGGCTGCTCTTATAATTTGCTTTGGTCAAAAGAATGTGGCTGATTTTTCATCATTCACATCCAAACCTAGACCTCAAGGGGTATGCACACTTCTGTTCTATCTACTTAAAGCCCAGATAAACCATATGGAAAATGAAAGATCATAAGAAAGAGAATCCAGTGGATCTAACTGACACGATACTAGAACCATGTCTAATATATGAGAGAGTACACCCTGGAACAGGGGTCAGCTAATTATAGCCCACTGGGTCAAATTCTGCTCACAATCTGTTTTTGTATAACCCTAAAGCTCAGAATGTTTTTTGAGATGTCTTACTCTTTTGCATATATATTTTTTTTACGTGGGACACACACAGGGATCACACAAGGAAAACACTTCCCCAAAGCCATTGACTGGGTTAATGAAAGGAGTTGACTTCTGTGAGTTTCTGCAACTAGTGAGGTTCAAAGACTGGAGTTTTAAAGGTTGTGAGCATGGCTGGGATAAAGCCATAAGAGTGCAGTCCTACTCCTGGAAAAAAGGCGGGCAAGCAACCCTGGGGCAGACAGCACAATCTGAGGATCACCTAAGGCACATGGTGAGAGACCATTCACTCTTTGTGGAGCACATCTGTGAGAGGTGGCATCACAGAGATGCATCTCTGGGGACAGAAGAGTAGGGAGGCACTATTTCCCTCTCCCACTCTCAGCATAGATGCAGAAATACCTGCTGAGGACAGCTAGCCCAAATACTGGCTGCCTAGCCTGCTTGTGCCAAATCTCACACCCTGGCATTCTGGTGTGATGCCCTCCTCATTCAAAACTGCAACTGTCTGAGCCTGGCAAGACCCTCCCCCAGAAGACTAGAGTAGCTCCCCAACACAGCATATCCCTAAATTTGGGAGTTTTCAAAGTCAGCAGGCTTGGCTGGGATAGAGCCCAAAGTGCACTGTGCTGCTCCTGGCAGGCAGACAGCCTTGAGACAGTTTGAAAATTTGTGATTTAAAAAATGCTTCTGATGCATGAGGGGAAATTTTTCGTGCTTTCGGGAGAGCAGCGGGCAGGGAGATTCCTCTTCAGGACAAAGGAGATGGCTGGAGCCAATTCCCTCTCCTGCCCCTCAGCATAAACCAGTTTCAATAAACAACATGGTGCTGACACTGGCTGTCTAGTATGCTTACACCAAGCCCCCCACACACACGCACTCTACCGTACCAGTGTGGCAGGCCCCTTCCCCAAAAGACCATCAGACACCCCCACATACACCACATCTCCAAATTTGAGAGTTCTGCAAGGCTTCGGTTCCAGTTCATTTAACATGCAGACCAGAGCAAGCCTAGTTGAAACTGAACATACTTTTGCCAAGGTCCAAACACTTCCCACTTTAGACAAGGAGAGCCTCTGCAGATAACTAGCCCGAAGGATAGAACAGCCGAGTCACAGCAGCAAAATGTGTGCAGCACATACTAAAGGCACTCCCTGAAGTGCCAGGCCCTGGACACTATCTGAGTTCTTCATAAAGCCATTAATCTCAGGAGCAGGAAATACAACAGGCTTTTCTGAAACTCAGAGGAAGACAGAGACTTAGATAAAATGCCAAGATGTAGAAATTCATCCCAAAGGAAAGAACAAGTTCACAGTCAGTGGTCTAATTGAAACAGTAATATGCCTGATGGAGAATTTAAAGCAGCAATCATAAGGATACTTGCTGGCTTTGAGAATATAAAGCAATGATCATAAGGGCCTTAAGAAAAGAATGGAAGACTTCAAAGAGGTCCTTACAAAAAGATAATAAAAAAGTTTAAAAAGTCAGAAATGAAAAATGCAATAACTAAGATTCAAAGCAGATTAGATATAATAACCACAAGGATGGAATAAACAGAAGCATGAATAAGTGATATACAAGATGAAATAATGGAAGATACTAAAGCTGAACAAAAGAGAGAAAGAAGAATTATAGATAATGAGAGTAGACTTAGAGAACTCAGCAATTCCATCAAAAGTAATAACATTCATATCATAGGAGTCTCAGAAGAAAAAGAGGGAGAAAGGGAAGTAGAAAATTAATTTGAGGAAATAATAGTAGAAAGCTTCCATAATCTAGGGAGAGAAACAGACATTCAAATCCAGGAGGCACAGAGAGCTCTCATAAAAATCAACAAAAGCAGACCAATACCAAAAAATTCATTGTAATTAAATTTGCCAAATGCACTGATAAAGAAAAAATATATATATTAAAAACAAGACAAAGGAAGTCATTAACTTACAAAGGGAAACTAATAAAGTTAGCTGGAGATTTCTCAGCAGAAACTTGGCAAGCCAGAAGAAAGTGGCATGATATGTTTAACATGTTGAATGAGAAAAATCTGCAACCAAAAATATTCTATCCAGCAAGACTATCATTCAGAATAGAAGGACGGGTAAAGAGTTTCCCACACAAACAAAAACTACTAAGGTAGTTCATGACCACTAAACTAGCCTTGCAGGAAATATTAAAGGAGACTGAGTGGAAAGGAAAGACCAAAAGGGACAAAGACTAGAAAGGAACAGAGGAAAAAAAAAAAAGAAAGGAACAGAGAAAATCTTCAAAAGCAACAACAAAACAAGTAATAAAATGATAAAATGGCATCTGAGTGGCTCTTTCAGTTGAGGATCTGACTCTTGATTTCAGCTCAGGTCATGATCTCAGATTGTGAGATCATGCCTTGTGTCATGCTCCGTGTCCCTTGTCTCCTTATGGAGTCTCTTTGTCCTTCTCCCTCTGCTCCTCTCTCTGCTCATGTTCTCTCTCTCAAATAAATAAAATCTTTTTTAAAAATGACAATAAGTACCTATTTATCAATAATTACACTGAATGTAATTGGACTAAATGCTCCAATCAAAAGACATATGGTGTCAGAATGGATGAAAAACAAGACCCATCTATATGCTGCCTATAAGAGATTCATTTTAGAGCTAAACACATCTGCAGATTGAAAATGAGAAGATAGAGAAACACTTATCAGGCAAATGGACATTAAGAGAGCTGATGGGGCACCTCATGGCTCAGTGGTTGACCATCTACCTTTGACTCAGGTCATGGTTCCAGGGTCCTGGGACAGAGTCCTACATCAGGGTCCCAGTGGGGAGCCTGCTTCTCCCTCTGCCCTTTTCTCTGCCTCTCTGTGTGTCTCTCATGAATGAATGAATGAATGAATGAATAAATAGATAAATAAATAAATAAATAAATAAATAAATAAATAAAATCTTTTTAAAAATCTGGAGTAGCAATACCTATATCAGACAAACTAGATTTTTAGCTAAAGACTCTAACAAGATGAAGAATAGTACTATATCATAATAAAGGGTACTATCTAACAAGAATATCTAGTAAATGTAAATATACTCCCAACATAGGAGCACCTAAATATATCAAACAATTAATAACAGACATAAAGTAACTCATTGATACTAATACAGTAGTAGTAGGGGACTTTAACGCCCCACTTAAATCATTTAGACTTTAACGCTCCACAGCACACCCCCTCTTAGATAGATTGTCTAGCAGAAACCAAAAAGGAAACACTGACACTGTATGACACTCTGGAACAAACGAACTTAACAGATGTATTCAGAACATTTCATCCTAAACCAGCAGAATACACATTTTTTCTTTTCAAGTGCACATGGGATACTCTCCAGAATAGGTCACATACTCGGTCACAAATCAGGCCTCAACAACAACAAAAAAGACTGAGATCATACCATGCATATTTTCTGACCACAATATTGTGAAACTTGAAGTCAGTCATGAAAAAACTCTTGGAAAGATCACAAATACATGAAGACTAAAGAACATATTACTAAAGAATGAATGGGTCAACCAGGAAATCAAAGAAGAAAAAAAAAAAACAGCATAAAAACAAAAGAAAATGAAAACACAATGCTCCAAAACCCTCAGGATGCAGCAAAAGCAGTAATAAGAGGAAGTATATAGCAATTTAGGCCTACCTCAAGGCCTGTAAAAAATCATATAAACAACCTAACCTTATACCTAAAGGAATAGAAAAAGAACAACAAAAAAGCCTAAAGCCAGCAGAAAAAGGCAAATAGTAAATATTAGAGCAGAAATAAATGATATAAAATCTAAAAACAAACAAACAAAAAAAAAAAAAACAATAGAACAGATCAATGAAATCAGGAGCTGGTTCTCTGAAAAAATGAATAAAATTGATAACCCTCTAGTCAAAGGTATCAAAAAGAAAAGAGAAAAGACATAAATAAATAAAATCACCAA
This sequence comes from Canis lupus dingo, assembly GCF_003254725.2. NCBI lineage: Eukaryota > Metazoa > Chordata > Mammalia > Carnivora > Canidae > Canis > Canis lupus. The sequence goes on along the minus strand of NC_064243.1, from coordinate 6,904,910 downwards.
TGAGAGGGGAGAAATAACAACTAACACCACAGAAATACAATAATTATAAGAGAATATTATGAAAAACTATATGCCAAATAATTGAACCTGGAATACATGGATAATTCCTAGAAACATATAAACTACCAAAACTGAAACAGGAAGCAATAGAAGACATGAACAGTTGAATAACCAGCAAAGAAATTGAATTAATAATAAAAAATATCCCGACAAACAAGAATCCAGAGATAGGTGGCTTCACAGGAGAATTCTAGCAAACATTTATTTTTCTCAAACCTATTCCAAGAAAACAGAAATGGAAGTAAAACTTCCAAATTAATTCTATGCAGCCAGCATTACCCTGATACCAAAACCAGACAAACACCCTACTAACAAAGAGAGCTACAGGCCAATATCCCTGATGAACATGGAAGCAAAACTTCTCAGTAAAATACTAGCAAATCTAAGCCAACAACAGTACATTAAAAGAATCATTCATCACAATCAAGTGGGATTTTTTCCTGGGTTGCAAGGATGGTTCAATATTCACAAATCAATCAATATAATATACCTATACCATATTAATAAAAGAAAGGATAAGAACCATGCGATCCAGTAAATAGATGCAGGAAAAGCATTTGATAAATTACAACATCCATTCATGATAAAAACCCTCAACAAAGGAGTGTTGGGGGGAACATAATAAATGCCATTTATGAAAGACCCACAGCTAATCTCATCCTCAATGAGGAAACACTGAAAGCTTTTCCTATAGTAAGGGAAAAGACAGGGATGTGAATTTTCAATGCTGATGTTCAACAAAGTACTAGAAGTCCTAGCTCACCAATAAGACAGCAAAAAGAAATAAAGGCATCCATATCTGCAAGGAAGAAGTCAAACTTTTGTTATTTGCAGATGACAGGATACACTATGTAAAAAACCCAGAAGACTCCAAAAAATTAGTGGAACGTGAATGCAGTAAAGTTGCAGGATATAAAAGCAATGTATAGAAATCTGTTGCATTTCTATACACCAATAATGAAGCAACAGAAAAAGAAATCAAGCAATTGATTTCATTTACAATTGCACCAAGAACCATAAGATAACCTAGGAATAAACCTAACCAAAGAGGCAAAAAATCTGTACTCTGAAAATATAGAACAACTATGAAAGAAATTGAAGGTGACATAAAGAAATGGAAAATTTTTATTTTATGTTCATGGATTGGAAGAATGAATATTGTTAAAATATCTATGCTACCTAGAGCAATCTACACATTTAATACAATCCCTATCAAAATAACACCAGCATTTTTACAGAGCTAAAACAAACAATTCTAAAATTGTTTAAGACCCCAAATAGCCAAAACAATCTCAAGAAAAAAATTAAGAGAAAGAAAGAAAGAAAGAAAGAGAAAGAAAGAAAGAAGAAAGAAAGAAAGAAAGAAAGAAAGAAAGAAAGAAAGAAAGAAAGAAAGAAAGAAAAAGAAAGAAAGAAAGAAAGACCAAAGCTGGTGACATCACAATGCCAGACTTCAAGCCATATTACAGAGCTATAGTCATCTAGACAGTATGGCCTAAAAACAGATGCACAAATCAGTGGAACAGAAGAGAGAACCCAGAAATGAACCCACAGCTATATGATCAACTAATCTTCCACAAAGCAAGAAAGAATATCCAATGGAAAAAAGACAGTCTCTTCAACAAATGATGTGGGGAAAACTGGACAACCACATGTAGAAGAATGAAACCGGACCATTTTCTTACACCACATTAGACTAAAAATGGATGAAAGACTTAAATATGAGACAGGATCCATCAGAATCCTAGAGGGCAACACAGGCCTTCTTTGACATTGACCATAGCAACTTCTTGCTAGACATGTCTCCTGAAGCAAGGGAAACAAAAGCAAAAATACACTATTGGAACTTTAGCAAAATAAATTCTTCTGAACAGTGAGGGAACAAAATCAACAAAACTAAAAGTCAGCTTATGAAAGCAGAGGTGATATTTACAAATGATATATCTGATAAAGAGTTAGTTTCCAAAATATATAAAGGACTTAACTAGTTAAAAATTGAACAGAAGACATGAATAGATATTTTTTCAAATGTCTATTTGGAAAGAAGACATCTAGGTGGCTAACAGACACCTGAAAGAGAAAACATCACTGATTATCAGAGAAATATAAATCAATACTACCATGAGATATCACCTCACACCTGTCAGAATGACTAAAATTAACAACAGGTGTTAGTAAGGATGCAGAGAAGGTGAAAACTCTTACACTATTGGTGGGAATACAAATTGGTGCAACCACTGTGGAAGACAGTATGGAGGATCCTCAAAAAGTTAAAAATAGAACTACCCTACAATATAGCAATTGCACTACTAGATATTTACCCCAAAATTACAAAAATATTGATGTGAAGGAGCACATGAACCCCACTGTTTATAGCAACATTATCAACAATAGCCAAATTGTGGGAAAAGCTCAAATGTCCATCAACTGATGAATGGGTAAAGAATAAGTAGTATATATACAATGGAATATTATTCAGCCATCAAAAAGAATGAAATCTTGCAATTTTCAGTGACGTAGATGGAGCTAGAGAGTATTATGCTAAGCAAAATAAATTAATCAGAGAAAGACAAATAGCAAATGATTTCAGGGATATGTGGAATTTAAGAAACAAAGCAAATGGACGAAAGAGAACTAAAAAGAAACAGGCAAACCAAGAAACAGACTCTTAACTATAGAGAACAAACTGAGGGTTACCATGGAGGAGGTGGGTAGGGGGATGGCTTAAATAGGTGATGGATATTAAGGAAGGCACTTGTGATGAGCACTGAGTGCTATATGTAAGTCATAGATCACTAAATTCTATACCTGAAACTAATATATTACACTGTATGGTAGATGGAATTTAAATCTTTTTTTTTAATTTTTATTTATTTATGATAGGCACACAGTGAGAGAGAGAGAGGCAGAGACACAGGCAGAGGGAGAAGCAGGCTCCATGCACCGGGAGCCTGACGTGGGATTCGATTCCGGATCTCCAGGATCCTTTGCCTGGGCCAAAGGCAGGCGCTAAACCGCTGCGCCACCCTGTTAGATGGAATTTAAATAAACATTTGGAAAAAAATACCCTAAGTGCTACTTATAGAACTGGCTTATTGAATGTATAGATGAAATGAAGCTTAATATTTCCATTGAATATCTGTAACCAAAGAACAATTTTATTTTTAGAAACACAGAGACATGGATAGATATACATCTTTTATAAAAATCAATTGTATGGACTCATTCACTTAGGCTTACATTTGTCTCATTGTTAACATGGAGAATAGAATATTTTCTTCTGAAATCTTTTTTTTCTTTCCCACTGTTATTTCTTCTTTGAGAAAGGCTACACAAGACAGAATATTATTTTGTACATCTACATACTTATGTATACATGAATGCATTTATATTCAAGTGATCTGAATTTCTATTGATACACCCCAGTAATTCTTACCAGTAATGACAACCACAACATATTTTCTTCTCATTAAATATCAAAACTTTCATAGGTGGGAATGAACTTTTGGGGAAGAAAGTTTTCAGATACATAAAATGCTTAATTTTCTTCAACTTCTCTATGTAATGTATTATGTCTGAGAAACAAAAAGAATAAACTGTTCTCAAGATATCATTATGTTTTAATGAAAACAAACAACTTGATTTCTTGAATTTTAATTATTTTCCTTTCTTAGACAATAAAAAGAAATCTAACTAAAATTTCTCTAGATCTTTGGTAGGTGGTAGTACACTTCAGAAGAAAGCAAAGCTATTTATTTTCCCTTTTCAAACCATGAAATGAGCAATATACAACTGAATTGCCAGTAACAGTATGTGTTGCAAAAGAACCACTGTTTATCTTCACTAAAAGGAAAACATTTTCACTAGATTTCTCAAAGATATTAATAGTTTAGGGATCATATAATTTTATTGAAATGGATTAATAATACATTTATAAACACAAATAGGTAAAAATATTCATTAGCTACTCTAAGCAACTCACTTTGTGAGCTAAGCCAGGTAGATTAGAAGTGAGTTGTTTACATTAATTAGCTTATAAAGTCCTAAAGAAATAATTGTACAGAAGATGCCAGAGTTGATTTTCTTGGATCCTCGATTTTAAGCCTGAATTAAAGAGAGAAGAGAAATAATGTTAGTTGGTACCTTTAAGGATAATTTTCTATGATACAGCATGCAGTCTAGGAAGTAAAACTTAAGGTGACAATAAAAATGAAAATTAGTACCAAAGCCATATACAATATTGTCATTTGATCACCCATGGTTTTTCATCACCAAGCCCACCATTCTTTGGTGCTTGGTATGGTGGATGTTACAATAATCTGGTAACATTATACAGTGACCAATTAAGTTTTTGCTGAATACAAATAATTTGTGTTTTGATAGCAATGAAAAAAACCTTAACACAAAAGAAAAAAAAAAGATTTTTTTTAGATTTTATCAATACTGTAACAATTTATTGATAATCATATAAAAGGGAGGTATATTTGTCAGTTACTTTTAGAAATAATTTTGCTTGTTACACAATTCCAGATTAAGCTACTTGAGATAGAAGGACAGATTACAACAGACTGGAATATAAAGAGAATTACCTAGTAGATCCCAGGGATGTGGCCCGGGGCAGTAGTTTTATATTTATATTTATATTTATTTTTATATTTATGTTTTTATTATACCAATTTGTATTTGTATTCACCAATTTCTTTGAGGCAGGAGTGACCTGGAAGAGGCTAAATCTTCCAATCTGTAATAGTTTGTTACTATTTCAAAAGAAGATCCAGATACATGCAGTATTTTATGAAATTATCCATCAAATCCCCATAATTTTCATATGAATCAACTAGCCGTGGAGTTGTCATTTTTAACCAAGCCCATTTGGAAACACAACCCCCTGTGGATCTTGGTTGCAGTTTGCTGGGTTATCCTGGCTTGTTACTAGCTTAGAGGATTCCAGAAAACAATACTAAAGACCTTATAAAATAATTTCACATAAGGTCTTAGAAAGAGGGAAAAAATGTGTGTGGGTTCAGGAAACAAAGCATATAGTGTGCTCTGATTTTCATCTAAAACAAAGGGAATTAATCTGTATAAAACATTTGCATATGTTGCAAAACTACATTTGCCTGTACATGGTGCTAGTGTGGATTTATCCCTTGATAATCTTGAAAACCTGAATATTAACATTCTTGTGAAAGTCAGAAGAAGGGTAGGTTTGGTGAAAAGTATGGTTGTAGTTAAAGAGGAAGATAGTAAATATATATATATATATATATATACATATATATACACACACATAATATGTGCATTTACATATATATTTTGTATATGCATATATACATTTTAAATGTATACATATTTTCTAAGAATGTAAACAGTTTTTCTGTGAATTATGCACTTTTTTGTTTTACTTATCACTCAAAATATTGAATAATAACTTGTGAAAATACTAGAAGCAACATATTTGCTAAGAAAGCTGTTTCAGGAAAATATTTTGTTTTTAATGTGCCAGCAAAAATAAAAAAAAGATAGAAAAGCTCCATTCAGAAGAAATATAAATTAACGAGAAGTAGGACCATGTAAAATGTTGAAATCAAAGATGTGATAGGAAGGACATGACACAGGGCCAAGGAGTTTGAGTCAGATTCTATCAAAAATTGAGTGAGTGGTTTCCTGCTTGGCATTGCGGCATCTTGGCCGAATAAAGATGAATGAGGGCTAATATTTTGATAAATATAGTTCAGTTAATGGATAGCATATTGATTTTCAAACAAATTCAGCCAGTTTTTTTCACACATATTTCTGGAATTATAAAAATTATGCAAGCTTCAAAAAGACCACAGATACCAATGCCAAGGCTTCCTTAGAGGACGGTAACCCAGGAGGGAGCTTCCCTTTCACCTTTCTCATTCTGCAGCTGAGACAAGGTCTGGAGAGACAACAAAGAGAGAAAAGGGAGGGCAGACTACCATAAGGCTTTAAGCAATTCTGAGCTCAAGTGATAGAGCTCAAGAGAGAAGGGGAATCCACAGGGTACTGTGGATCCAAGTATGGCACAGTTGGTTAAGCATCTGACACTTGTTTTCTGCTCAGGTTGTGGTCTCTTGGTGAGCAAACTCCACATTGGGTTCCATGCTCAGCATGGAATCTGCTTAAAGTCTCCCTCTACCTCTCCCTCTGCCCTGCCCCCCCTCTTTATTTATTTATAAATAAATAGATCTGTTTTAAAAAAGAGAGAGAAGAGAGAAAAAGATGGAGAATCCAGATGAATGGTGTCACTGCAGACTGTCCTTGATTATGAAGAACTCTACTTGATCGCAGTGAAATGGATTTGAGTCATGATTTGAGGCTTTTTTCTGTAGTTGCTTGTGTTTCATGACAGATAATTTCACCTCTCCCTCAAATAACTTAGGTTAAATATATTTACCCATTAGAGTGAGGATATCAGTATTTGAATATTTTGTGGTTTCTCAAGAACTATTTATGAAAAAATGACATTATTTGGTCAGAACTTTCCTGAATTTTTGAAGCAATATTTTAAAAAGACAAAATTTTCTAAACATAAGTAAAGCCTGAATGTAATGAATAAAAACTTTGAAACCAAATGCCCTATACAAAAAGCAAAAGAATGAGACAGTTTAAACTTATAACATGACAAAATTTGATGCAGCCATATTTGCACATTTTTTGCACGTTTGCACATTTTATTTTCAGTTGCATGTGCAACTTAACAAATATCTTCCAAAGAATGTGAAGTTCTAAAACATAGGCCAAATGAGGGGCACCTGGGGGGGGGGGGGTCAGTCAGTGAAGCATCTGACTCTTGGTTTTGGCTCAGGTCATGATCTCATGGTTTTGAGATTGAGCCCCACCTCCGGTTCTGCATTCAACAGTCTGCTTCAGATTCTCTTTCCCTCCAGCTCACATTCTCTCACTCTCTCTCTCTCTCTCAACTAAATAGATAAAATCTTTTTAAAAAATTTTTAAAAAGAAGCAGCCAAAAGATATAACTGTTGCTAGAATCCAAACATATAATCATTTCTCTTGGCCTGTGAAAATGTAAGGTGACTGGGAAATTCTCACTGTGACTACAGATCTATAAGGTGTCATTTGACAATGAATTCACTGTCAATTTATTCTAAACACAATTAAATGAGTAATTATGCAAGCATAAATAACTTTCATGATAGAAATGTTTTCAAAAAGCTCCTGTCATTAGAGATATTCAGATTAAGAGAAAGGGAAATTGCATCATTACCAAGCTCATCAGAGAATAGATTATTATAATTTATTTAAAAATCTCTCTGGAGAGGTCAACTAAAGCAAAATGAAAAGAATATGAGAATCTGTGATTACAGATCTGAGATTCATTCTGAGCCATTTTAGGTCTAATGGTTGTCTTCCAGGGAGAGATTTGCTAGTTTATCTGTTTACCAAGGATAAATGGATCACACCCAGAATCCTTTGCATGAATTGAATAAATTCACAGTATTTTAAGAGTAAACTTCATGTATTAGATCAAATTAGACCCAATTTACAAACCTTGATATTGCTTAATATATATATATGCATCACTCCTTTTTTTACTAGGTGGTGCTATAGTATCAAATAACTCATATATCCTAATAGCTTAAAGAAACAGGTTTATTTTATTATTCATGTTGTATATGCTTGCTAGTTTGCTGTAGATAAGCTGTACATTTCTCCCTTCTTATGCAATTCCAATGAAGGAGTAGCCTTCACTATAAAGGACACAGCTATGTCCTTTATAGAGAGAAGGAGGATAAATGATGGGACCAGAATTTGGCTTTTTCTTTGACCAAGGTAAATTAATATGAAACATTATATTAGTTTCAGGTGCACAACATAATGATTTTATATATATATATATATATATATATATATTTTTAAGCAATATTTTGCTTTATAAAATAAAAATATTATATATATAACAATATAAGTCTAGTTAACCTCAATAACCATACATAGATATAATCATCTTCTCAAACATTGCAAACACTACTTGAGTTTACACTAAGTTGATCAAAAGGCCATGATGCAAGGACTATAATTCCATCAGAGAAGAGAGAAAATGAGAGTAATCATAAAATGTACTACTCGTCTATAAAGTTTAAAACAAAATCTGTATCTTGTGTGTTCCATGCCCTCAAAATAACAGCATATATGTATTACATGGGAGACAAAATGCTTTAACAAATTATACTTTTAAGTGTTATCGGTATTCATTTCAGTATCTTGATGATATTCCATCTAAGAAAATCATGATTCTCAAGTATTAGTATTAGTGGGAATGTAAATTGCTATGACACATTTAGACTTCATTGTGACAATATTCATCACAATTTAAAATGAGTGCCCTATAAACCATAAAGCCAACTCCTAATTACAGAGAACAAACTGAGGGTTGCTGAAAAGTAGGTGGTGGGGGATGGGCTAAATGGGTGATGAGTATTAAGGAAGGTACTTTGTTGTGATGAGCACTGGGTGTTGTATGTAAGTGATGAATCAATAATTCCTTTTTTTTTTTAAGAAATTTGTATTTTTTTAAAGATTTTATTTATTTATTCATGAGAGACACACAGAGAGGGAGAGAGAGGCAGAGACACAGGCAGAGGGAGAAGCAAGCTCCATGTAGGGAGTCTGATGTGGGACTCGATCCTGGGTCTCCAGGATCATGCCCTGGGCTGAAGGCGGCGCTAAACCGCTGAGCCACCCGGGCTGCCCTGAATCAATAATTCCTATATTTTTTCTTGATTATTCTTTTTTTAATCCAACTTTTATTTAAATTCTAGTTGGTTAACATACAGTGCAATATTAGTTTCATGTGTAGCAGGGATGTTTTCAATGTCCTAATATAAAAAGTTTACTTGGTTCAGTGCTAAATCTGTAGTTCAACTCTCTAAGCATTTATGGCATTCCACAGTGTTGCTAAGTGTCTGTCTCTACTATCAATTCAGAGTAGACAGAGATTGCCAATAACTTTGTAAAAGAAACTCAGTCTCATAAACAGTAAAACACATGCAAAGCAAAATTACAATAAGATATGATATTTCACCTCTGAAATTGAAAAAAAAAAAAGAATGATTAAGATCCAGCATTGGATATAATACAGGCATAACTGAATAACCCTCAAATACCTTGTATGATTATGGACTTCAATCCAAACTACTTATTCATACCACTGTTTACCCTTAAAGGACTTAACATTTGGTAGCAGGTAGATGTCACTAAGGCAATTAAATAGGCAGAATACAAGAAAGAACAGCCTCGATAACAAAAGAGATAATAATAATACGTTAGCCTATGAAAGAGAGAGAATTAGAATTAGTTATTTGAATGAACTTTGAAGGATAAGTAGAATTCCCACAAATGAGAATTGTTGGGGAGAGTCTTTCCAATTGTAGGTGACACCATGAAAAAATACATAAAATATGCAGTGTCTGAATAATGAATTAAGAGAATAAAAAGAACAGAATCTTGAAAGGTCATCTGGGCAATATTGTGGAAACCATTGAGTCCTGGAACCTGAAATCTATACATGAGTTAGTGATCAAGTCAATCTACTGAGTATATGGCATTAAGATGACAATCACAAACTCATATTCAGTGATTAATATGGTATATAGAAAACAACTAAAACAACTTATTTTCATATGTTTATTTTGTATACTGAAACATTATTGAATTTGTTCATTATTTCATTGTTTTGATGGAGTCTTTAAGCTTTTCTGCATATATGATCATGTGCACTGCAAACAGAGAATTTTAATTCTTCCTTTCTGATTTGGATATATTTTCTTTTTCTTGCTCAACTGTTCTGACTTGAGCTTCAGATACTATGTTGAATAGAAGTTATGACTGAATATCCTTGTCTTGTTCTTGATTGTAGAGAAAAAGCTTTCAATCTTTCACCAGTAATTATGCTGAAATGTAAAACTTCTAGAAGAAAACACAGAGCAAATCCTTTAGACATTGGTCTTAACAATAATTTCTTGCATATGACATTCAAAGCACAGGCAACAAAGGCAAAAATGGACAAGTGGGACTACATCAAACTAAAAAATTCTGTATAGTCTTTAAAGGAGGAAGATGGCAGAGGAGTAGGGAACCCTAGTTTTGTCTGGTCCCTGGAATTCAGCTAGATAAATATCAAATCATTCTGAAAACCTATGAACTCAACTGAAGATTAAGAAAAGGGCTGCAGTTCTCCAAATAGAGAAACAACTACTTTTTGCAAGAATGAAAAGATAGAAGAATTCACCCCAAAAAGGAACAAGAGGCAGTCCTGACTGTTAGGTACCTAATCAGTATGGATACAAATAAGATGTCAGAACTAGAGTTTAGAATAATGATTACAAAGATACTAGCTAGGTTTGAAAAAATCATAGAAGAGACTAGAGAATACCTTTCTGGAGAAAGAAAAGAACTAAAATCTAATCAGGTCAAAATAAAAAAGGTTATTGATAAGAGGCAATAAAAAATGGAGGCTCTAACTGCTAGGGTAAATGAGGCAAAAGAGAGGATTAGTGATACATTATACATTATACATTATACAAAAGAGAGGATTATGTGATACATAAATGTATCACATACATTAGTGATACATAAGATACATAAGATACATAAGATGAAATGATGGAGAATAAAGAAACTGAGAAAAAGAGAAATAAACAACTCTTGGATCGCAAGAGGGAATTAAAGAGATAAGTGATACCATAAAACAAGACAATATTAGAATAATTAAGTCCCAGAAAAAGAAGAAAGGGGTGGGGGTGCACGAGATATATTTGAGCAAATTATAGCTGAGAATTTCCTTAACCTGGGGAAGGAAATGGGCATTCTAGTCCAGGAGGCACAGAGAACCCTCCTCAAAATCAATAAAAATAGGTCAAACTTCAACATATAATAGTGAAGCTTGCAAATTTCAGTGACAACGAGAAAATCCTAAAAGCAACTCAGGACCAGAGGTTCTTAGCCTACAAGGGTGGAAGCATAAGAAGGTGGCAGACCTATCCACAGAGATCTGGCAGGCCAGAAAGGACTGGCATGATATATTCAGGGTGATAAATGAGAAAAAAAATATACATCCAAGAACACTTTATCCAGCAAGACTGTCATTCAGAATAGAAGGAAAAATAAAGAGCTTCCAGGACAAATAGAAACTAAATGAATTTATGATCACTAAACCAATCCTGCAAGAAATATTAAAGGGGATCCTTTAAGCAAAGAGAGAGCCTTAAAGTAATGTAGATGAGAAAGGAACAGAGACAATATACAGAAAGTGACTTTATAGGTTGTACAATGACACTAAATTAATTTCTTTCAATAGTTATTCTGAATATAAATGGGCTAAATGCTCCAATCAAAAGACATAAGGCATCAGATTAGATTAAAAAAAAAAAAAAAAGCCCAAGGATATGCTGTCTATAAGAGACTCATTTCAGACCCAAAGTCACCTCCAGACTGAAAGTAAGGGGTGGAGAACCATTTCTCATGTTAATGGACATCAAAACAAAGCTGGGATAGCAATCTGTGTATAAACAAATTAGATTTTAACCAAGACTGTAATAAGAGAAGAAGAAGGACACTGTATCATAATTAAAGGGTTTATCCAACAAGATTTTGCCGTTGTATTTATGTCCCTAACATATAAACCAATTAATGGCAAAATAAAAGAAACACAACGATAATAATACAACAATAGAGGGGGACTTTAACACCCCACTCACAGCAATGGATGGGTCACTTACACAGAAGATCAACAAGGAAACAAAGCCTTTGAATAACATACCATACAGTTGGACTTCACAGATATATTCAGAACATTCCATCCTAATGCAAAAGAATACACATTCTTCTTAAGTGTACAGAACATTCTCTAGAATAGATCACATACTGAGTCACAAATCAGGTTTCAACTTGTACCAAAAGATTGGGATTTTCCCCTGCATATTTTCAGACCACAATGCTTTGAAACTTGAACTCAATCACAAGAGGAAATTTGGAAGGAACTGAAATACAAAGAAGTTAACTTCCTACTAAAGAATGAATAAGTCAACCAGGAAATTAAAGAAAAAAATTTAAAAATTCATGGAAACAAATAAAAATGAAAATACAACTGTTCAAAACCATTGGGATGCAGTAAAGGCAATCTAGGATAGAAGTATATATAAACCTTTCTCAAAAAATAAGAAAGTCTTCAAACGCACAAACTAACCTTACACCTAAAGGATCTGGAGAAAGAACAGCAAATAAAGCCTAAATCCAGGAACAGAAGAGGATTAATAAAGATCAGAGAAGAAATCAATGAAATAGAAACAAAAAACAAAAACAAACAAACAAAAAAAAGCAAAAAACAAAAACAAAAAAAGTATAACAGATCAATGAAACTAGGAACTGGTTCTCTGAAATAATAAGATTGATATACCCCTGGCCAGACTTCTCAAAAAGAAAAGAGAAAGGACCCAAATAATAAAATCATGAATGAAAGAGGAGAGATCACAGCCTACACTGGAGAAAAACAAACAATTATAAGAACATTTTATGAGCAACTATATGCCAACAAATAGGCAATCTGGAAGAAATGAATGCATTCCTAGAAATGCATAAACTACCAAAACTGAAATAGGAAGAAATAGAAAAGCTGAACAGACCCATAACTAGCAAGGAAATTGAAACAGTAATCAAAAATCTCCCAACAAACAAGAGCCCAGGGCCAGATGGTTTTCCAGGAGAATTCTACCAAACAACTAAAGTAGAATTAATAATTTTTCTTTCTGAAGCTGTTTTACAAAATAGAAATGGAAGGAAATTTTCCAAACTCTTTCTATTAGGCCAGCATTACCTTGATCCCAAAACCAGAAAAGACCCCACCAAAAAGGAAAATTACAGATAATATCCCTGATGAACATGGATGCAAAAATTATTACCAAGTTACTAGCCAATAGGATCCAACAGTACATTACAAGTATTATTCAGCATGACCAAGTGGGATTATTTCTGAGTTGCAAGGGTGCTTCAACATCTCCAAATCAATGTGATATACTACATTAATAAAAAGAAAACACCAAAACCATACAATCCTCTCTATGGATGTAAAAAAAAAAAAAAAAAGCATTTGACAAATACAGCAAACTTTCTTGATTAAAACTCTCCACAGTGTAGGGATAGAGGTAATATTCCTCAATATCATAAAAGCTATATATGAAAAGCCCACAGCAAATATCATTCTCAATAGGGAAAAACTGAGAGCTTTTCCTCTAAGGTCAGGAACACCACAGGGATGTCCATTCTCACCACTGTTGTTCAACATAGTACTAGAAATCCTAGCCTCAGCAATCAGACAACAAAGAGAAATAAAAAGCATCTGAATCAGCACAAGAAGAAGTCAAACTCTCACTCTTCACAGATGACATGATATTCTATGTGAAAAACCGAAAATTCTCCAAACCCCAAATCACTAGAACTCATACAGGAATTCAACAAGGTGGCAGGATATAAAATCAATGTACAGAAATCAATTGCATTTCTATACACAATGAGACAAGAAAAAGAGAAATTAAGGGGTCACTCCCATTTACATTTACACCAAAAATCATAAGATCCCTAGGAATAAACCTAACCAAAGAGGCAAAGGATTTGTACTCTGAAAACTATGACACACTCATGAAAAAATTGAGGAAGACACAAAGAAATGGAAAAACTTTCCACACTTATGGATATTGTTAAAATATCTATGCTACATAGAGCAATCTATACATTCAGTACAATCCCTATCAAAATAACACCAGCATTTTTACAGAGCTAAACAAACAATCCTAAAAATTGTATGGAACCAGAAAAGACCTCAAATAGCCAAAGCAATCTCAAAAAAAAAAAAAAAAAAAAAAAGAGAAAAGAAAAGAAAACTAAAGCTGGTGGCATCACAATGCCAGACTTCAAGCCATATTATAGAGCTATAGTCATCTAGATAGTATGGCCTAAAAACAGAAGCACAAATCAATGGAACAGAAGAGAGAACCCAGAAACGAACCCACAACTATATGATCAACTACTCTTCCACAAAGCAGGAAAGAATATCCAAAGTAAAAAAGACAGTCTCTTCAACAAATGATGTGAGTAAAACTGGACCATTTTCTTACACCACACACAAAAATAGACTCAAAATGGATGAAAGGCCTAAATGTGAGACAGGAATCCATCAGAATCCTAGGGGAGAACACAGGCAGCAACCTCTTTGACCTCAGCAGAAGCAACCTGTTGCTAGACATGTCTCCAGAAGCAAGGGAAACAAAGGCAAAAATGAATTATTGGTACTTCATCAAGATAAAGAGCTTTTGCACAGCAAAGGAAATAGTTGATAAAACCAAAAGATAATCTACAGAATGGGAAAAGATTTTGGAAATGTCTTATCAGAAGAAGGGCTGCTATGCAAGATCTTTTAAGAACTTGTCAAACTCAACACCTCCCAAACAAATAATCCAGTCAAGAAATGGGCAGACATTTCTCTGAAGAAGACATATAAATGGCCGACAGACACATGAAAAAATGCTCCACATCACTCAGCATCAGGGAAATACAGATCAAAACCACAATTAGATACCATCTCACACTGGTCAGAATGGCTAAAATTAAAAGTCAAGAAACAAAAGATGTTTTGGCAAGGATTCAGTGAAAGGGGAACCCTTTACAGTGTTGTTGGGAATGCAAACTGGTTCAGCCACTCTGGAAAACAGTATGGAGGTTCCCAAAAAAGTTAAAAATAGAGTAACCCTGGGATCCCTGGGTGACGCAGCGGTTTGGCGCCTGCCTTTGGCCCAGGGCGCGATCCTAGAGACCCGGGATGGAATCCCACGTCGGGCTCCCGGTGCATGGAGCCTGCTTCTCCCTCTGCCTATGTCTCTGCCTCTCTCTCTCTCTGTGTGTGACTATCATAAATAAATAAAAAATTAAAAAAAAATAGAGTAACCCTATGACCCAATAATTGCACTACTGGGTATTTACTTCAAAGAAACAAGTGTACTGATTGGAAGAGGCACCTGCACTCTAATGTTTATGGCAGCAATGTCCACAGTAGCCAATTATGGAAAAAGCCCAGATGTCCACTGACAGATGAATGGATAAAGAAGATGTGATGTAAGTGTATATACACTGGAATATTACTCAGCCATCAAAAAATGAAATCTTGTCATTTACAATGATATGTATGGAACTAGAGGATATTATGCTAAGTGAAATAAGTCAATCAGAAAAAGACAGTCATCATATGATTTCACACATATGTGGAATTTAAGAAACAAAACAGAAGAGCATAAGGGAAAAAAGGGGAAAAAATTAAAAAAGACAAAATCAGAGAGAGAGAGAAACCATAAGAGACTCTTGTTTGTTTCAGTTTTTATTTAAATTCTAATTGGTTAATGTATAGTGAAATATTAATTTCAGAGGATAATTAGTGATTCATCACTTACATATAACACCTAATGCTCATCACAATGTGCCCTTCTTAATGCCCATCACCCCTATAGCCCATTCCCCACCCATCTCTCCTCCAACAACCCTGTTTGTTCTCTATATTTTAGAGTCTGTTTTATGGTTTCCCTCTCTCTTCTTGTTTTTTGTTCCCCTATGTTCCTCAGTTTTGTTTTTTACATTCCACATATGAGTGAAATTGTTTGCTATTTGTCTTTCTCTAACTTATTCCTCTTAGCATAATACGCTCTAGTTCCTTCCCTTTGCTGCAAATGGCAAGACTTCACCCTTTTTGATGACTAAGTAATATTCCCCTGTAAATGTATATAGCACATCTTCTTTATCCATTCATCAGTTGACGGTCATTTGGGCTCTTGCCATAATTTAGCTATTGTTGCTAATGCTGATATGAACATCAGGGTGCATGTACCCCTTTAAGTCAGTATCTTTCTATCCACTGGGTAAATACCTAGCAGTGTAATTGCTGGATGATAGGGTAGTTCAATTTTTAAGTTTTTAAAGAACCTCTCTACTATTTTCCAGAGTGGCTGTACCAGTTTGCATTTCTATTGTAGTAGAAAAGAGTCCCCTTTTTCCACATTCTTGCCATATATCTTCCCTTTGTGTAAGATGAGTATGTGTGTGAAAGTTACTTCTAGACATAGACATGGATAGACATTTCCCCAAAGGAGTCATATAGATGGCTAATAGAATATGAAAGATGCTCAACATCACTTATCATCATGGAAATGCAAAATTGAAACCATAAGAGACTCTTAATCATAGGAAACAAACTGAGGATTGGTGGATGGGGTGGAGGAATGGGGAAAACTGGGTGATGGACATTAAGGAGGGCACATGATACAATGAGCACTGGGTGTCAGATACAAGTGATGAATCACTGAACTCTACCTCTGAAACTAAGAATATACTATATGTTAATTAATTGAATTTAAATTTAGAAAATAGTATATAGATGAAGAAAAAAATTAAAGTTTCTGTATGGCAAAGAAAACAATCAACAGAATGAAAAGACAACCTATGGAAAAGGAGAAAATATTTGAAATTATATATATATATAATATATTAACATATGATGGATAATATCATATGCATATGATACATAACATAATATATATATTAATTTCCTAAATATATAGGAAACTCCTAACGCTCAATAGGAAAAACAAATAACTCAATTAAAAATTGGTTCAAGAGCTTAGACATTTCTCCTAAGAGGACATACAATTGGCTGCCAGGTATTAAAAAAAAAAAGTGCTCAACATCATAGATTATCAGGGAAATGAACATCAAAACTATATCAGATATCATCACACCCATCAGAATGGCAAATACCAAAGCGAAAACCAAAATAAGAACAAAAGATCACACGTGTTAGTGAGGATGTAGAGAAATCAGAACACTTGTTCACTGTTGGTGGGATTGAAAAATGGTGTGGCAGTGATTGATATCAGTATAGTGAATCCTCAAAAAAAAAAAAAAATCAGAAACAGAACTACCACATAATCCAGAAATTCTGGATATCCATCTGAAGGAATTAAAATCAAGATCCTAAAGAGATGGACTTCACTATTCATAACAGCATTATTCTGAATAGCCAAGACATGGAAACAACCTAAATGTCTATTACTGGATGAATGAGTAAAGAGAAACTGGTATATGTATACAGTTTTATATGATTCAATCTTAAAAAAGAAAGAGGCTGAAAAATAAGTGCAGGGTTTGATATGAGACCAGAAGGAAGACATGAATGTGAAAGCTGTTGCAAATTTCCATGGTAGGAAGTAGCAATGTATTAGGTGTGGGTCATGTGAATGGCTCAGTAAAAGATTGATAGGAGATTTTTGAAATTAAGTGTCTGATGCATGTTATTAACTTAAATAGAAAATCAGAAGGAGTAGTTGATTTAGTGTGGGATGGATAAATGATTCTGACTCAAACACAATTTACTAAGAAAGTTTCTTCCTAGAATTTCATGTCACAGACTTTGAGTTTACAAAGAGACCTATTACTGCTCAAGTCCAGTTATCAAAATTACAAGCAATTTTGAACAGTGAAAATAAACAATTTTAGGATTGAGGTTACTTTTGAAAATCTATCCCGGAGAGCCATCTTAAATGGTCTCTCTTATACCCATGATTTTCTGTAAAGAAATCAAGTAGTACAGGTTCATTTACAATAAGTTCATGCTCAGTAATGAGTGTAAAGGAAAAAGTCAGCAATCACACATACTTTGATTGTTACAGTGACACTATGTGATATACTCAACTTCTTGTGAACGGCATGAAGGCACTTTCTTTTTATACACATAAGTGTGGATAATAACATGGATTGCATCCATCACATTGTATTACTGTATTATTGTGTCCTTAATACACTGTTAAAGCAATGTGGGAAGTTTAGAGTCCATTCATCAAGTTGTATTAGCATTGTATTCTGTGATTATTGCATTTACCAATATAATATAGTTTTTAATATATTATCAAAGTCTGTACTGAACAGTAACATTAATATCAGGAAATTTTCAAGTGGGTTTCCACACTGCTTGTGCATCTTTCATGTGCCAAGATGTAATAAGAGGCTTAGAAATATCTGTTGGGACTGCAAGAATATTTGTGAAGAGACATTATAAATGTGTTATTTTTGGCATTCTGAAGGCATCCCCATGAAAGCATGTCCCACAGGAGCCAGTAAATCTACTTTAAGAGTTAACATTTTCTATCCCAATTCTCATATACGGAGGAATAATTCTACTAAAAAAAAAAAAAAAGTAGGGCATGCATTTATCCTCTCAGGATCTGTTTGGTTTTGGTCACTATTTACCATGTAGGAAATTAATATCCAGTTCCGTGGATAAGATATACGCACATGAACTAGTTAGGTAGACGCTCAGTTACCTTAGTGCTAATTACTTAAAAATAAACTGTCCCAGATATAGTGGAGCTATAAAAGTATGATTTTTAATAGCAAGGAGCCTATAATTTTATGTGAAAAGATATATAAGTAATCACCACAATAATGGAGCAAATGATTCATACTACAGAAATTCAGGGAAGTTTTTCTTTAGATAAGAAGTGGGAAGTTAAATAGAATATTCTGGTAGAAAGGTAGAATAAGGAACTAGGGCTGATTTCAAATGTATTTTTAGCTCATAGTAAAGCGACTGACTTGCTTCTAAAGAGGACTCATATTGTTATAAATGGGCATAATAGGGGAACAGGAAAAATAGAACTAGAATATATTTTTTGAAAATAATCCTACAGAAATCTGTGAAGCTATGTGAAGATTGTTAGTATGATATAGAATGAAAAAATTATAATTTCAGGATGATAAATACATCAGTGGTCTTATATGTAGAAAAAGGGGTATAGATAGGGAAGTAAGAACAGAAGAAAAATTCATAAGACTCTAACCTCAGATAAATGACAAGACAGAGAGAAAGAGATGAGTTATTTCAAAGAAATGACCAAGTAGTCATATTTGAGCTAGGGGACAATTCAAAAATCATCTATTTTGAATTTTTCATTTACGTATAAGGCAGTGTTGGCCGAATTTGATACTATTTGTATGTGGCCAGTGAACAATATGAAACACTAATTGAAAAAATATTGTTTAAACTAATGAAGTCAGAAAAAAAGAAATGAGGGTTAAGGAAGAGAGCAAGGACTCTCCTATAGAATATTAATTGAGTCATTCCAGGCTGATTAGATGAAAATGAGTTTATGAGATAAATTATGATTGTTAACATTGATTTGGAATCCAGTGATAACTGTAGTCAAATGTTAGAATCAACTCAATAAAAAGAGAATACAGAAAAAGTCAGAGAGAAGGTCAAGGACACTTGCCTCACTTTTATGCTTTATGTGGTAACATTCTCTGATACAAAATGGAAATCAAATGAAAAGACAACACTGTGAAAACTACACCTTTAACGTGTAGAGTTAGCAAAAGTATTTTCTAAAGCACTTGCATAAAAAGCAAGGCCCAATTCCAATATCATAAAACCGCAAAGCTCCTATAGCAGAGAAAAATCACCATATTTTACTTTCACCATTTTCAATATTGACCTGAATAGAAAAGAAAAAAGAAATCCCTATTTATGGCCCCCATTTCTTTTGGTGGAGAAGATTTTATTGGATTTTTGACACTTATTTAGATCAAGACTTTATATGAAATAGATTTTCCCCCCCTACATGGTCCGCTGGGTAGAATGCCTCTTCTAATGTCAGAAAACATGATATATTTAATCAGCTCTGCCTTCTGAAGAACATGTTCAGTCAAGTAGTAGTAGAATTCCATCTGGTTGAATGCATTTTGGGAGTAGATGGTTTTCTGCACAGCTGATTCAGACAGAGCTCTCTCAAGATGACTGAAGTGGTTACAAGAGACATTCATCTGTACTTCTCCGTCATTTACGACTAGAAATATTACCCTGGCAGCAAAGGGCTAAGAAGAAACCAATTTCTTCGCATCTTTAGTGTATGTGAATTTGTGTGTGTGTGTGTGTGTGTGTGTATGTATGTGTATGCTCGAGAGATACTAAAATAGAAGTTTCCTGAAGAATTTGCAAATTTGAAATTTGGTACTGTTGAAGGAACAATTCTCTATATCTCTACCCTTCGTATATGAGTGATACCACAGAGGTGTAACTCCACAACCTACCATCGCAATTTGTCTTAAAATTCCAAATTAATTAAATTTTTATAATCTCCTTATTTTGTGAAGATTATGGGCATGTGAGAACTTATAAATCAGTCTATTGTGCAAGATATTTTTTCTAAGTGTAATTTGTGAATTATCATCTAAGTGAATATTGATTGTGTAGATTGTGCATTTGTGTATATGTGTGTGTGATTTTAGAATGCAGCCTATTTCACAAGGAATATTATGCATATTCTTTTCTATCTTATGCTGGTCTTTTTTATTTTTACTATATTTTAATAAGTTTTCATGACCCCTTCAATACTGAGTTCATTTTTCTAATCTATTGTATAACTTGGTTATTTTTAATGCATGACACCCAAACACAGACACATGCCACACACACACTTATATCCCAAATCTAATTTATTAGTAAAAATTAATGAAGTGTTTATTGCAGGAAATATTTTACTAAAATAAACGTTGCATATTTGTCTCTATTCTTTTCTTGTTCTATTTTGTGTATGTAAGTACACTTGAGCAAGTAAATTGGTTATTATTCACTTTTCTAAAACTTTATATATGCTGTCATGAAAATTACTACATCATAGATTTCTGCCAATAATTATCTCACTTTATTGATCCTAAGATACGGCTGAACCTGCTATGTAGAGTGCATTCCCATATGCAGTTTGTTGTTAATTCTAACAACAAATACTAAAAACTAGAATTGGTTTTATTTTTTAATGCATTTTATGGTTTTTTAAAAAGTTAATGGAAATTAAAATGTAATAATGGCACAGTTGCTGTAGAGAACAATTTAATGATTCCTCTCCAAGTTACACGTTGAGTTACCTTATGACTTGGGAATTCCACTTTTAAATATATAGCTAAAATAATCAAAAACATGGACTCAAACAGGTGTATGGATACCAGTGTTCATAGCAGCACTATTCACAATAATCAAAAGGAGGAAACAACCCAAGTGACCACAACCATCAGCAGACAAATGATTCAACAAAATGTGGTATATGCATATAGCAGACTAATATTCAGCCATGAAAAGGAATGGATTTCTGACACATGCTTACAGGGGATGAACCTTGAAAACATTATGTTGAGTGAAATAAGCCAAACACAGGAAGACAAATATTGTGTTATTCCCCTAATATAAAATAATAATACGTAAATCCATAGAGACATAGGCAGATTTGAGCTTATCGGGGATTGAAGATGTAAGGAATAGTTATTGCTTTTGAAGGATGCAGGGTTTCTGTGTGGGGATGATGAAAATTTTTAGAAATAGAAAGCTGAACAACATTATGAATATAATTAGTGCCACACTTAAAAATGGGTAAAATGGCAAATTGTATGTTATACATGTTTCACCAAAATGCTAAACAAGAAAAAAAGAATTAATGGAAATACCTTTTTATTGAATAATCACTTTGAGGTCTGTTTTTGCTCACACATTTCAGCTACCTAAATGCTATCAGTTAGCAGAATTAATAATTAAAAAAATAAATTTACATTGCTACCTTTGCTTTTCTTTTTTGAGAAGGGTGGGAAGGGTGAAGGAATCACCCTGTAGTCACTACAGGTAGATTTCACTCAGCTGCCACCACTCCACCCCTCCACCAGAGTTTAGCTGTGAACCCTTGAGAACCACCTGGGCATAATTTTGTGCCAGCTACAATAAGATTTGATGCATAAAACGAACCTCACTAAGTAAAGTAATCACAATCATATTGCTTGAAAAATGGGAATAGAATTAGACAATTTTAGCAATTAAAAAAATAATAATCATTACCAGTCCAAAGTGTATATCCCCAGAGTAAGTAGGGAAGTGGTGTCTAAAATGACTTCTTCTTATCCCATTCTTATTAAAGTTAGGTGTACACCGAAATACTGTTGGGGAACTGAGCATTGTGGGCATGACTGCAAACTTGGAGCCCCTTTGGCTGATAGAGGATCATACTCCCTTAAGGAGTTGTACAGTCATACATGGACCCAGACCTGAGTCGCTAAGGGCCAATTATCAGCACTGGAAAAAAGGAGCAACAGCGGTAGACTGATGAAACCTTTGGTTTCTCTCTAATTGGCTGTTGCAGCTGTGCTAATCCTCCCTTCTTTGGAGTATAATGACCTAGGGTTCCTGGAAACTTGTGTGAGAGAGTGGAAATACAGAGTCGTAATAGACCTGTTGACAAGGTAGTTAAGTATGTGAGATTATTTATGAAAAAATAATGAATGAGCCTTACTTCTATCATGAGATTCTGGACATCTAAGCATGACACTTTAGAAAGGCCATTGTAAGAAATATCCAATCGATAAGAGGAGCTAGTGAAGTGTTTTATCTGCATTGTCTATATTTTGGTGATATTTTCATGTCAGAATTTTTTGTGCAGGTAGATATAAACCCAATTATATACAACAGAGGTATGATTTATACAATTTTATATGATGCATCATGATTTGTTTCTTATCTGTTTAGATATCTATTATGCTTCTTGTTTTTCAAGTTCCCTGAGGATAATGAAAAGTATGTTACTACTCTTTATCACCAACATATTCAAAACAAAAATTTTAAATTGCATAAATTTTTATTAGAAAATGTATGGAGCATGTTCTTGACTTTGTTTCTGCTTCACTTGTGGAAGAAAGGAATTGGGAGGAGCGAACTGCTTCACTGACATACCTGGCAGGGTAGTCTTGGAGCCCTCACAGGAAGTTAGACCTGTTTATCTAATACCAGTGTTTTTCTGTTTGTATATGTTCATGTGGAGATAGAGAGAGATAGGATGCTTCCAGATATGTTTTCTTCTACCCAGATATTTATCCCTCCAATTCCTTTGTTCTTTATTTTGGAAAAGGTTGTATAATCTTGGTTCAGCCAACTGACCTTAAGACAATATTTCTCCACATTGCTTATTCTAAAAATGTCTCATAATATTTTCCCTCTTTAGAGTGCAATAAGATCAATGCTGAATTTGAAATTAAATAGTTTGAAAAAATTGGATAGTAAATGTTATTTATTGGCTTAAAAATGCTATCCAAACTAGCACAAATGTACTGATATACATGTGTATAATTTTTTTAAAACTTTGCCTTTTTTCCCTACACATTCTGAAACATTACAGTGATAGGAAAAAATAAAATACATTTATTTGACTTAATTAGTGGAGCATCTATAGAGTCCTTTAAAAATTTTAAATACAACCACATATGTTAAAAAGACATTTTCTACATTTCTGATTTATTTCTCACCTATGATTTCCTGGATACATTATAGTCACTAACAGACTGCTATAATTAGCATTTCTATTTTTTGGGGGCTAAGATTACAATAAGAAAATCTTAGCTTAGTTTTTGATATTTTTGAGTTCATGAAATATAAACTGGACGTGTTAAAAGACTTTTCTATTCATGAAGAAAACAAGACCATTGTACCACATGATTTTAAACTCTTGACTTTAAAAGAAACTATTTCTAGCTGTGAAAGCAGGGGGGTGCTTTTTTTCCTCAATATAAAAATGGGTGTATTTAATCAAGGACTTACTATCATGTTATTTATACATTTAAAAAAATAAAGGGAACTGTCTAGGTTTATGGTCAACTTGTGAGTGTGAACATAAACAAGAGTGAAAACCTAGCATCTGACTGTTTCCCCACCTGGACTAAATAGGTACTGAATAGAAACATCAATTATATCCAGCAAATCTATCCTTCTTGCCTTCCCTCAGATGTTGTATATCCCCTCAGTTTCCAAGCAATGGTCTTGAGTCCTCCTCTATCCCTCCCTCTCCTGCTTTCTCTTTATTGTGTCTCCAGACACCATTGTCTTCACTTTGCTCCTCTCAACTCATAACTCATGTTACCATGCACCTTCCTCTTGGACATCTACTAAGGCTTCTTCTAAATCATGTCACTTACCATCCATGCACCATATGTTGCAGACAACTTTCCTGGCTTAGGAGCTGGCTTACAAGATGATGTATAATGCTTCCTCCTTGTGGCCCAGAAATAGCGCCATTATTCCTATTGACAAAACACTTAGCTCTTCAGATCAAGGGGTGAAAGGGGGCAGCTCCTTTCATTACAATAAACCCTCATTTCCCATTTGCAAGATTTCCTTTCATCTTTGGTATTTGCTGGTCCACGTGTCCTAGTGACCAAAAGAGAGATGTTTCCGTTGGAGAGCCCAAAATAATACAATTGCGGCAAAGTGAGACTGCTAATTTACTATTAGTAGTCCCCGTGCTGCTGTGTCAAAAGTAAAAATGAGAAGGATTACAATACAGACTGCAGTAATTGATTTGATTATTTAGGAGAGAGTTTGGAATATATCTGCAAACCAGAATGTTCCATGAGGGCACTCCTCACTGTATTCCTGTGCTCATTGGTAAATCTTACTAGAAAGCAACAGACAACAAACATAGGTAGAAACATTAATGACTTAGCCCATCAGAAACAAAAGTTTGGGGTCAATCTTCCAGGTAATGAAATATTGTAAGCTGAGCCACTTGCTAAAACAAAAGGAAAATTGACTAAACAGAGAAAAATAAGTTATACAAACTATGACCATGAGAGTTAAATGGCAGTCATTATGCATATTCTGTTTCTCTCTTTAAATACACTCGTGCATGCACATATGCAGGTAAATATTTGTTTATAGTTCATTTAGCAACTTTTTATTTTAATCAATTTTGCTAATCATCTTCCTCTTTTCTATAAAGTCCTACTAAGATTAAATTTATTGCTGTTCCTACAGTATCGGATATCTGAAAGCACCTTGTAACTGAGTTGGAAGAAAAATAAAGATGATTCCAAGTAGGGGAGTCCAACTCATTGGACTTATGGAAGTGAATCTTGATTTTATGAAGAAAACTTTCATAGGCAGAAACAAAATGTAACTTTTAATTGTTTATTAGTTTACATTTCTTTAAAAGGTCTTGTATGGGTGCTGAGTTGAGAAAGATAGTTGAGTTGGGATTTTCAAGAGTACCTGAGCATCCCTAACACATCCATTGAGAATCTCTTTGTATCATCAGAAAAGAATCTAGGAAGGATGTTTTCTGATTTCGAGGACAATTCCAGGTCAGAATCTGCTAGCAAGAGGGATTCACAGGAGATTTATAACAGATGAAATGGAGAAAGCATTACCTTCTGATCTCATTTTTAGACAACACATTTTTAGGCTTGAATGATTCAGTTGGTCTGAAATTTTGTAGTTTTGTAAAATAACACCATAAGCATCTGTATTGATATTTTCAGTAGATGAATTGTGCTACTGGATTTTTTCCAGCACACTAAATTCCATTTCTGTACTGAGAAACGAAGTTTAGTGTCATTAAAAATCAATCGGACATTAGTCAGTATCTGCATTTTAACTCAAATAATCACTGGGTTAAAGGAAATTTCTTGAGTGAACTGAATGCCCAGAACTTCTACATGATCCTCTAATAGCAAATGATTTCCATAACTTCATTACTGGCATTGCCAATTGTATATGAGTAGACACAAACACAACACAATCACAGCAAATGACTTTCTTAATATGGAATATGTTACCTCTGAAGTTTCCATAGGCTTTAGTCACATTAAGGCATTAGCAGAATCCAAATGGTCTATGTGTCTTTGAGTCAAGAAATCGCAAGATACAAGTGTCCTTGTGTATAATTAGTGTAGTAGACCTTACTTATTATCTATTCATTGTTATGCGGTAACCATGTTAAAATATGCTGTTTTAGTAAACTTAATGTTTGCCTTATAGCCATTGAGTATGAAACATCCCCACATCCAGACTCACGAGGGAATCAAATATATGGTACTTAAAATTTTAGTCCACTTATTGTTCTTTACCGTAGGCAAAGAAAATAAAAGATAATTCTTAATGAATTCCTAATGAGCAATGTTCTTTCTATGAATTAATGCATCTAACATTACTCATTCTTGGGGAAAAAAAATTAAATAAATTCAGTCATTGAGGATCAGAGACATAGTAGTTCATCTGCTAAATTCATTAATCTCCTAGAGTTCTGTCTCAGGCTAGAGATCCCAAGAGTTTGATATTCAGGAGAAAAATGGTGGTTCTACGCTTAATAACAAAAGATCAAAGTATACTATTCTATTGGGAATTTTGATCAGCAACTATAATTCAGTTTTGAAATATTTGTTTCAAATATTATTGGCACATCATGTCTCTATTAAATATTTGATGGTGACTATTATTTGTGAGGTTATTATAATATTTAGTAGCTTGATGGTCCCATCTCCCTACAGACTTACCTTCTGCTTCTACTTTCCAGCACTCTCCATTCCAACCAGGCAGATTTACCATATACTTGTTAGATTTCCCACTTTCTTAATTATACTTATTTTGCTCCCAATACTTACCATAACTTTTTTTCTGTGTCATTTCTATCTATTAAGCTTCATTTTCTATTAAGAGGGCAGATTCAAATTTTATCTTCTCTGCTCCAATGACTCTTTTCATTTCCTCTGTCTCCTTAAGTAATCAGTTAAACATATTGTATACCCCTAAAATATCTTGTCTCATGTGATTTGTACTAACATTGATAACACCTCCGGTGAACCATAGTTTACTTTATAGTGTAGAGGTCATATTTTATATACCTGTGCTTTACATGGTACATTATTCTTATGTTTGTTCAGGGCCAGCAACATGTTTTGCAGGATCAATAACAAAATAAAAATGCAGGACCCAGGCCAGGGCAAGGAAGTCATTGTTCACAGCTCAGGAACAGACACAGCTGCCATGGGATTACAACCTTTATACCAGAAATGTTCAGTACCTGTATTAAGGTGGATAGGGCTCCACTGAGTCATTTTCCTGAATATGATTGTCCTATAATGTCAGCATCCTGGGGAAGGGACAGGTATTTCCTTTCCCACTCCCACCACAGAGCATGGTTAGGACCTAACTCTGGACATGCCCAATGTCTCTGTCCAAGCCCTGGGTAGGAGCTGAGGGCAGTGTTAGAACTGTTTTCCAGCCCCTACTAACCTGATTGCCTCCCTAGGGATAGGGAGGTAGAGGTGGCCATGGCGCCCTAGAAGGGAAAGGATGTTAGATGTCTTCTGGGAAGTCAGGGATCAGGTTGCAGACAGCCAAGAACCCATTTTGGGGAAATTACAGAAAGGGACATGATACATGAACCAAGGATCCAGGCTCTGAGAATGCTCCAATGTTCCATTGGACTTCACCTTCAAAACTCAAGACGTTGCCCAGAATATTAGACTCAAATCACAGGGCTTTTCTGAGTACAGGGCCTCCTGCCGTGAAACTGGCCCTGATCAGATGGGAGGTCAATCATGGTTGTTTATGTAAGGTGTTTATGGGACTTAGCCTTATGTCAATCCCTAGTGAAATATTTAAAAACTGTTCATTTTTTCTACATAAAAAGCTTTGTTCTTACTATCTGAATTAACTGAATTATCGGGCATCAGCAATATTAGTTAAGTTTGTGGGCATTCATTTCTATCAGTAGTCACCTAAACTGAATAAACACCCACCCATGATGTCCATATACATCAAATACAAGTGTAAATATAGGCACAAAATTAAATTTGCATCATATATGTGGTGTAGATATATGTGTTATATGTGTATATATAGGATATATGTGTGTGTATATATATATATATATATATATATAAACACACACACAAATACAGATATCAGATTTGCCACAGAATTAAATTTCACTCTCTATATTTTGCATATACTTCATTGCCTAGTTGGCCAAATAAATATGAATAAATATGGCCCATGCAGCTCTTTGCTCATCTTAATTACAAAGTGCTGCAAAACCGCTAGCACTAATATTGTAATCATGTGGTGCTTATGCTCTGACATATTTGTCTGTTTTCATAAAACTTTATCATATAGTTAAGTGTGCTATTAGTTATCTTTTTTTTGTATTTATTAAAACTTCAAATGATTTATTATTTTAGCATTTCACTCGAATAAACCTGTATTTATTCCATAGTAACTTAGCTATTTTTTTAAGGATTTTATTTATTTATTCATGAGAGACACTGAGAGAGAGGCAGAGACATAGGCAGAGGGAGAAGCAGGCTCCCTGTGAGGAGCCTGATGTGGGACTCCATCCCAGGATCCTGGGATCATGACCTGAGCCAAAGGCAGATGCTCAACCACTGAGCCACCCAGGTGTCCCATATTTTTCAAAAACAATAATATTAAAGCTGTTAAACACTTATTATTTAGGAATGTCTTAGAATACAAGGTCCTGGTTATTATGAATTTGTGAATTATTCATGACCACTATATTCTTGAGAAGGTTAAAATGCAATTAAAGAATTTTTGAGAAAGCAAACTAAGAGTTTATGCATAAATTTAAGCTTTTGTCATTGAGGGTTAATTGTTATATACTTTTCTCCTCTGAAAAGTGTAATTGACTTAAATTTGCCAATTCAGGTAATAAATCATCTGAAGAACTTAATGTATAAAAATATCAATTAATTCACTCATTCAAGCATTCATTTAAAAAAGAAACAAGCGTTTAGTACTAGGTACCAACAATGTGCTAGTTCCTGGAAATATAAAGTAAAAAACAAACAAACAAACAAAAACAACAACAACAACAACAACAAAACCAACCAAGAACAATGAATTATCTGCTTCCAGGAGATTAAGAAAGATAAGTGAGTTAATTAGCAATCACAGTATATGTATATTGAATACCTTGAGAGTTGCTTTCATATTTGAGCAGGACCACCTCTGGTGACTGAAATCAGGAAGGAAAAATAGCCTATTAAAACAGATTGCAATTAAGTTCACTAGACAAGGAAGCGGTTAGATTTTCCCAATTACTTTTTTTCAAACTTAAAAGGAAATGTATTTTAACATGTTTCCATTCAGCCAGAAGGAAAAAAAGTCAATGAATATACCAACATTCTAGTAAAAACAACTTCTCATAGTTAGGGAGCCACATCTATCCTGCTGAGTAAGTAAAATATGACTTCAGATGTGTCTTTCTACTGAGGGACAAAGTTGATTTAACAGAGCAACCAGCTAGACAGCTGTAGAAGGCTAAAGCTGCTTGCTATGTATTTATTACATATTTTTAGTTTTCACAGTGTAAGACATTTGTAAAAAGATTGTCATATTTCTGTTTTTAGTAACACAGTCTCTCCACACAGCCTAGATTGTTTTAAGATTAGTTGAACCCTGAGGGCAGCCTATATTTTTATTTGATTGTGGATTAGGCAAGATGTGGATGGCATTCCACAGCTTGCTTAAAACTCTACCCAATATATCACTGAAGAAAGTGTTCTAAAAAGGAAAAACACAAGTTTCTGAAGGATTTCTACTTTTTAAAGATGCATTTATTGGTTTGCATCTCTTCATAAAGAAAAAGCATCCACCTAGATCCCTCTAGGGTTGAAAGCTAGAAGGTCTTTCTCAGGATCAATGCAAAATATCTATTCAATGATAACATAGCTGATAAACCAAGTTGATTCCACAAAAAAGACTATCATTTTAGGGTTCAAAGATCCTCCCTCAAGCATTGGTAAACGAATAGTCCATATGGCAAATAAGAATGTAATGCCCTCAGAAACATTTTTTGCTGAGGGATGAAAAACAAGGAAGCCTTGTTCCTTCATTTTATCCAGAGACTTCTGATAAACGAGTAGTAATTCCTTGGATTTTTATTTGAGGTGTTTTCCTGATACCCAGGCTTACTGTTTTATAACTACAGTTCCTTCTCCTCAGATACATTAGACTGAGATGTTCGCAGACCGAAAAATGCAGACAATCTTGAGCAGAATTTAGCTTTTCTGCATTTAGCTATTTTTTTATCTTTATGTTTTACACATGGAAGTGATATTAAACTAATAAGAATGCAGGTGAGAACATTTCTTTTTAATATATGCTAATGACTGCAGTTTGGCCCAAAATGTGCTGCTGTTTCTATGTAACACTTTGATACTGCTGGGAAGATTTTCTCCTAAGTGGTTTTATAGTTAATTATTATCCTCTTCATGCCTTAATTTGGATTCCATACTACCATTCAACACCTTTTTCAGACTTCCAATACCTAACCAACTAGCTCATAGTTTTATCACCTTTACTGAGAAGATTTAGAAAATAAATTAAGAACAATTTCTTTTCAGATTTGATTTTTATGCCTTGAAAAACATTTCTGAGAACATTAGAATTTCTGCTATCTTATTATATTACCTTGAAAATAGGGAATTTTAAGCAGAAGCCTGGAATTTGCATTAAACAGATAGAGTGAATGTATTCTAAAAACTCAACGATAGTTGGCTTAAATCACAACCAGTTTGAAATAGATGAATAAGGATTTTCAACATGAATAATTATCAGAGCAACTTGAAATTATAGAATTTAAGGGTAGTGTTAAATATTTGCTTAATATCTATTGTGAGACTTAAGATAAATAGAAACCAAAGAATATATATGAGAAGAGCATTTTCAGCTGATTTTTCTTGTCCTTGTCCTTTTCTTAGTATTGCAATAAGACAGAGAATGGATTAGGCCTATAGAATCATGCACAGAAGAATTCTCTATAATTGTCTCTGAGGCATGATGATGCCAGTAGTCAATATCCAATTTCTAGACTTACATCATAACCCAGCTGTGCCATTTACTGGTTTATCTGCCTTTGAGATGATTTTACTTCTTGATTTACTTCTTGATTTACATCTTGATCCGAGAAGATTTAACTCCTTGGATGTCCAGTTTCTCTTATATCAGAGAGAGAGAGAGAGAAGGAAGAGAAATGTGGAGGAAAGGAAGGATTTCTTTCCAAATATTAAAATTTAGTGATGAGTATAAGTGGTCAAATTTGTAGTTTGGTTCATTTTCTTCAGTGTGTTATTGTGTACCTTCTAAAGAGAACATGATCCTTTCTATGTATTGTCTACCTTGAAGACAAACTGGGTATTGAAGGTTTTTGTGTCACCTGGAGAAATACTGAAATGATGTTTGCTTTTGAAACACAAAACAGTCAAGCTCTGAGGACTCTTGGGCTTTCCAGAAATACCAGGATCCTCTCATTTGACCTGCTAGATGGTTTTTATGATCACTAGCTTATGGCACTGTACCCTTGTTCCTTCGTCCTTGTCGTGCTTTCGAACACTGGATTTTGTGTTATTGCTTCTGCAGTGGTAATGCAAGGATAAAAACCATGAGTCTCAGGACCTGCTAAAATGGGTTAAAACATGGCCCTGACACAAGTGAAGGGCACAGAGGTTTTCAGCCATTATGGCTCATTTGGTAGGACTTCTGGGTTTTCTGTATCATCATCATAATAGTACAGAGTCAAGAATATCTCTCCATCCCTATAGTATTTGGCATTTAAAGGTAATTACAGACAAAGGCTGTGTTGTTCAAAGAAACTTATGCTCAGTCCACAGTCTCATGGAAACAGATAATATGCTAAATAAAAGGAAATTACATATATTAGAAAACTGTTGAAAATATTTTAAAATTCCTAACATGAGAAGTTTCTTCCTACATCTGACTTTTATTTGTCACAAGATGAACCATGTCCCTTAGAAAGGAGAGGTCAGAAAGTATTCCAATCATGGTCTTAATACTTTTTCTCTGCCACTGTATAACCATCTCATACTACAGTGAGAAACATATTGGAAGATCTTAGGTTACTTGAACTTTTAAACGTGAGGCTGGATTCCTGGATATTTAACCTAATTCATCTATATCCTTCAACAGAACCAACAACCAAAGGAAATGATTATTTTATTCTGTTTTTAAATATTTATTTATTTATTTATTTATTTATTTATTTATTTATTTTTATTTATTTATGAGAGAGAGAGAGAGTGAGCATGCACAAGTGAGGGGAGGGGCAGAGGGAGAAGAAGAAGCAGACTCCCCACTGACTAGGGAGCCCCCCTACATGGGGCTCCGTCCCAGGACCCTGGGATTGATGAAGGAATGAGTTAGGGGCAGACAGGGCTAGGCAAGGAAAGAGAAGGGAAAGGCCCCAGAGTCAGGATCCTACCCATCCCAAAGAAACTGAGATAAGACAGTAAAAACAGAAAAAATAAGCCTGGATCCCTGACTCCAAAATGTTAGGGAGCATCCCTCATTAATGGCCACTAAGTAATCCAGAAATCCCAGATGTACAGAAATGTTTGGAGGAGATATTAACCAGAAAGAAGATAACACCTAGTTTGTTGCTCATGATATTTACAAAAAACATCTTATTTGTTACAAGTCCACCATGTTTGTTCTAAATATTCACCCTGATATTGACAAGAAATTTACCAAGTTCCCTGGTCAGTTCCCTATAAAAGCCGTCAGGAGCAATGCTGTCTGGGCCCTTCTCACTTTTGAGAGCTTCCTCTGTATCTCTGCTTAATAAACCTCTATGGCTTTGCTCACTCACTGTTGTCCACAAGATTTATTCTTGGACTCTGTGAAACAAGAACCAAGCTCTTCTGTATCAGGATCATAACCTGAGCCAAAGGCAGATGCTTTCCCAACTGAGTCACTCAGGTGCCCGAAGAAATGGTTATTTTACATATAAAGTTTATTTTGGGTAGAATTAGTCAAATTACATGAATGATAGTTCACTTAGGTTTCCACTGAGCAACCTAAAACACTTCCCTGAGAAGGACAGTTGAAACATTTAACAACTCTTTAGGGGAACTATTCAAAATGGCTGGCTCATTTTCCACTGACAGTGGTGAATATTTCTGTCAGATATATGTTTGCAAATAATATTTTGACTATGCATGAGATTTGATTTTTCCAGGATGAGGACACATCCAAGGTTTAAATAAAGTTCTTTAAAAATGAATGGAGAACTTTAGTAAAGTTCTTTTAAAAAAATGAACTGCCTGTGTGGTGCAGTTGGTCAAGCATCTGACTCTTGGTTTTCAGCTCAGGTCATGATTTCAGGTTGTGGGACCAAACACTGTGTCCAGCTCTGTGCTTGGCACAGAGACTGCTTAAGAATCTCTCTCCCTCTCTTTCTGCTCCTCCCACTTCTGCACTCTCTCTGTAAAATAAATCAATAAATCTTTTAAAAAATGAATAAATAACAAGGATAGGAAACTATATTAACTATTATTTTTCAATAAAAATTTATAACTACATTAGAAGCTTTATTCTTGTATTGTAATATGTAGGCCCCGAGCGACTTATGAAACTGTTTATGTAGGAACAAAATAAAAGCTATTTTATTTAGCTAACTAATCAAGTAAGTGACTTTTAATTTGATGCAGCTGGACCTACAGTGACTATCCCACATCACTGAACAGTTAATGCTACCTTTTATCCTTTATCATTTTCTTTATGAGCTAAGGGATTGTTCACTCAGATTCTTCTAATCCTCATAATACCTGGGCCATTATTACAAATCCTTGCTGTTCGAATAGCTTCCAATTTTTTATGAATCTCATGAGTATTAAAGAATCTTGTTAAATGAAACTGGAGGTATCACATCTTGCCAGGAATTTCATTTGCAATTCAATAGTTTAAGTGCTAACATAAAGAGAGGGCTCACTTGAAACTCACACTACAGTTTCTTTTTCCTCTATCTGTAGGTATGCCACATTTAGAAGCATATCTCTCATTCAATATGCGACATTCAGAAAAAGATTATTTTTGAGCCCCTTTCTTGATCTCTGATGAGACTGAATAAACTGAAGGGAGGGTAGAGGTACATGTGAGGGATTCATAGAGGTGACAATTGTAGGAGATGTACAAATCTGTAATCAAAAAATTATGGAGTATTTTTAGTTAGGATAAATTTAGTTAAAATACTGTAGCTGTAGTAGTCTGCAACTTGGCCTAACATATTTCTCTTGGTACCTAATCAAAAACCTTACAATATTTCTCTACACATTCTTTAGATTTAGTTCCTTAGGAACATTCTCAACCTCATAAAAGGCATTGCTATGGACTGTTTATGCACCCCCAAATCTCATATGTTGAAATCCAAACCCCTATGTGAAGATATGAGGAAGTGGAGTCTTTGGGAGGTAAGTAAGTCATAAGGGTGGAGTCCTCATGGTGGGTATTAGTATTTGTAGAAAAGAGACCCAGAGAGCTCTCTCATCCCTTCTGCTCCATCAGGATGTGTGAGAAGACAGCTGTCTCTTCCAACCTCCAGAACATTGAAAAATAAATGTTTCTTGTTTAAGTCACCCAGTGTTTGGTAGTTTACTACAGCAGCCCAAATGGACCAAGACAGGAACTGGTACTGAGTGTGAGGTGCCGCTGTACCAAATACTGAAAAACATCCAAATGGCTTTAGAACTGGGTAATGGGTGGGGACAGAAGAATTCTGAAGTGCATGCTAGGAAAAACCTGCACTACCATGAACAGTCTGTTAAGGGCAATGCTGGTGAGATTCTGGTAAGAAAGAAAAGAGCTCTATAGAGAAAGCTTCTGTCTCCTTTGAGAATAAAGAATATCATTAATAGGATATTGGTAGAAATATGGATGGTAAAGACCATTCTGATGAGGTCTTAGATGGAAATAAGGAACATACTATTGAAAACAGGAAGACGGGCTATCCTTGTTATAATGTGCCAAAGAGGTTGGCTGAATTGTGTTCACATTCAAGTATTTTGTGAAAAGTAGAACTGGTAAGTAATGAAATTGGATATTAAGCTGAAGAGATTTCTAGCAAAGTATAGAAGGTGTGAGTTGGTTCCTCCTGTCTACTTATAGTAAAATATAAGAAGAAATTACTTAAAGGTGAAATTATTAAGCAAAGAGGTAGCAGACCTTAAAGATTTGGAAAAATTTCATCCTATCCATATTGCTTAAAATGAGAATACAAAGAGTGTGGCCAAGTGACCATTTGATAAGGAGATTTGTATGGATTAACCAAGTAGACAGAAGCCAGGTGCTATTCTTCCAAACAATGGAAGAATGACCAATAAAGTGAGTAAGAGATTATCAGGGCTGTCACTCCTACTTCAAGCCCAGAGAACAATTTCCAGAGGGCATGACTGCCTCTGCCTATTTTAAAGGACAGTCCCAGAGAGCCTTGTGTGTGACCCCACCAGCACCATCACCACACAGAGCTCTGGGGCTATCATGGCATGGGCAGGGCCACTACAAATAATGTGGTCTGGCAGCACTCCCCAAGCCATAGGGATGGTGTTGTCACCCTGGTGGGGCCAGAGGCAGAGCATCAAGTCATAAAGGATTATTCTCAATTCTTAATCTTTAATGTTGCCTGCCTTGTTAGGTTTTGGACTTGCTTCAGACCCATTACCCCCTTCTTCTTCCTTAGTTCTTTCTTTGGAATGTATACCTTATACATGTCTCACCACCCCCCCGACCCCTGCAGTGTAGTTTGAAAGCATATAGCTTTTTGGCTTCACAAGTTCACAGCTGGAGAATAATTTGTCTCAGGATGATTTGTTTTTTTCTCAGGATGATTTGTACCATGAGTCTTATCCATATCTGATTTAGAGGATATTTAGATAAGACTTCAGACTTAGACTCTAGACTTTTGAGACTGTTGGGATAGACTGAATGCATTTTGACTGTGAGAAAGACATGAATTTTGGGGAGCCAGTGGTAGATGCTATGGATTGAATATTTATGGCCCCAAATTCACATATTGAAAGCCTCACTCCCAATGTGATGATATTAGGAGATGGAGCTTTGGGGGGATGATTAGATGCCTTTAGAAGGTAATGCACTTATAAAAGAGACCCAGAGAGTTACTACTTGCCTGCTATGTGAGAAAATAGGGATAAAATGTAATCAATGAACTAGGAAGCAGAACTTCACCAGACATCAAACCTGTCACTCACTGCATGGTGATTTGTTATATAGCAGCCCTAACAGATTAAGGCAGATTCCTATAAAAGTGCACAGCTGTCATCATACTTAAAGATCAAAGTCTGAATGGTTTCCTTCTAAGGTCTGAGCAAGACAAGAATGTTTTCTCCATTTCTATTCAGCATTACACTGAGATATCTATGCAAGGAAATTCGGCAAGAAAAAGTAACAAAAGGCATACAGATTAGAAGGGGAGAAATAAAATTGTATTTATTTGCGATGGCATAATCTACAGATTCTATGAAAAACTATTACAACGAATAAACACTTAGCAAAATTACAGGATAAAAGATCAATATACAAAAATAAATGTTCTAGGAACTAACAATGAAAAATTCCTCAATAAAATTATGAAATCATTGAATTTATAATAGCATCACAAAGAACAAAATATGTAGGAATAAATTAAAGAAAGTAAGTGCAAATCTTGTAAATCAAAGTTAAAAAATCTAAAAAAAAAAAAATCTGTTCTTCATAACAACCATACAGAGAGAGGAAAAGCAGCCAATAGAATGGAAGAAAATGTTTGCAAAATATATGTATTAGTTTCCTATTGCTTCAGTAACAAATTAACACAAGCTTAATAGGCTAAAACAGAAATTTATTATCTTACTCTTCTGGAGGTTAGAAGTCCAAAATGGGCTTCCTTGGGCTAAAATCAGGTTTTCAGTAGTCTGTATTCCTAAGTATATTGGAATATTAATTTCTTTATATTTTCCAGCTTCCAGAGGCTGCTCACATTCCATGACTTATGATCCTTTTCTAGTCAGAAATTACATAATTTCAAACTCTGCTCCTGTCACATTTTCTTCCTTTACATTCCTGAGTTCATCTTTCCTCATAAGTGCTCTTGTGTTTAGATTGGTCCTGGGCAGATAATGCAGGATAATTTCCCATCTTGATATACTCAAGTGAATCACATCTCCAAAGTCTCTTTTCCACATAAGATAACATATTTATTGGTTCCAGGAATTATGATGTGGACATATTTGTGGGAAGACATTTTTTTCACTACATCAGATAGCTGATTTGGGGTTTATACCCAAGTGATAAAAAGAACATCTGCAGCTTAAAAATTAAAAGACAAATAGTGTAATTAAAAATGGACAAAGAAACTTTACATATATCTGTCTAATATCCAGATAGCAAACAGGTACATGAAACGATGCTCAACATAATTAGTTATTAGGAAAACGCTCAACACCACCACCTTGAGACAACACTTTATGATAATTATGATAGTTATAATAAGAAAGAGATAATTACAAATGTTAGCAAGCATGTGGAGATTAGGACCTTCATGTTTTGTGTAAGGTTGTATGAAATGGTGCAGCCACTTTGGAAAACAATCTAGCAGTTTCTAAAAATGAGTAAACAAAAATTAAATTAAATTAAATTTAAATTTAAATGGATAAATACAGCATAATCAAATGACACAACAAATGCATTCCTAGATAAATGACCAAGATAAATGAAAATGTCTGTGACAGAAGCTTACTCAGAAACGTTTTTAACATGATTATTTATAGTAGTCAGAAAATACAAACGACCCAAATATCCACCAACTGAAAATGGATTAACAAAATGTGATATATCCATATAATAGAATACTGTTTAGAAATAATAAGAAATGAAATATGGACACATACATTAGCATGGAATAACCTTGAAAAAAATTATCCAAGTGCAAGCAGCCATTCACAAAAGACCACATATTGTGTTCATATGAAATGTCCAAAGTGGCAAATCTATAGATACATATGTTGATATTTCAACAAAGCTGTTTAACACTGGAGAAACACAAATGTTCTTAGAAACAGTTGAGAGATAATGGAATGGTATAATGAAATTATAATGGATGCTCGGTATAAGAGAATTATGACCACAAAGTATTCATGTCTACAATCATAAGTTAAAGAGGCTAGTAGGAAAATAAATATCACAAATAGTTTTATACTCTTAAAACACCTTTTGTGCCCTTAGATTCCTACACTAAAATTGTCAGAAACATTTTCTTCATTCTCCAGAAAAAATGTGGAGAGATTTTTCCAAGGATCTTCAGTTATTTTAGTCACTGATGCCTTGATTCATTCATTAATTCAACATATAGATTTATTGACTAAGTACTAATCATTATACTTGGGGTTAAGACATAATAGTGAGCAAACAGATGTCATCCTTGCCCCTTAGAATATCCCATCAAGCACTGATGGGAAATGTTGGTCATTGAATGACATCAACAAAAGTATAGTTTGAAAATTAATTTAGAACTCCTATGGAAAAGCATGCAATTTAGGGACCTGACCTAATAGGAACATTTTTTTTTTCCTAAAGAAAAATGTTTGCATTGGAAGATTAGTGGATATTAATCATGTGAAAAGTAGATATGTATATGGCGGGTAGGGAGTGCGTTGGTTGAACTGTAGGGGAACCCTCCAGCTGGAGGCAGGAGTATGTGGGGAAAATCCTGTGCTAGAAGGAGCAGGGAACATCTGAGAACTAAAGCCCACTGGGGATGCAGGACAGCCCTGGGGGGAGGCAAAGAACAAGATGAATCTGCAGAAGTAGGCAAAGATGAGGACAGCCAGTGCCTGCTTATATATGTTAAAAATTTCCTTTAAGAATAACAGGAAGTTACAAAAGAATTTCTAGAAAGGGAAAAACACATATTGTATTTTCACTTTCCCTGTTAGTCCTTTATGTCATTTTTGGCTCATCCTTTCCATGTTTATTTTCTCAGAGAAGAAATGTAACATCAGCCTATATATATGTGTGTGTGTGTGCATGTGTGTGTGTGTATATATATATATAATATATGTATATGTACACACATACATATGTATACATATATAGTAATATACATGTATACACATATATAGTAATATATTTATGTTATATATATTAAAATATTAAATATATTTTATGTTTACATTTTATGTTATAAATATTTAAATAAATATCAACCACATGAGTAGTAAATATTAAGTAAAATATAATAAATGTTAACTACACAATATTTATCAAGTTACATAATAATATTTAATATTAAATATTAAATTAAAGTAAATGTTAACTATGTATCTTAGAAAAATGTAATCAACTAAGAACAAAGGAAAGATTTGTACAAAGATTTGGAATAAGACATTATAAACAATGGTTAAAAGTTCCCTGCCCCAAACTAGGCAAGTATTCTATGTTTTGGCAGAGTGGATAAATGAGTAAGGATAAATGAGTAAGATAAAAAATGATAATTTTTACATAGGATTAATGAGTTTTTCAGGAGGAAGAGACCATGACCTTTAGCCTTCAGGCTTTGCCTATGCCATTCTATGTGATCAGAGAGCAGATACAATTTGTATTTCACAGATTAAGTAGATCTTCAGGAAATTAACAACATACCAGAATTTCATAACTATTTTTCAGGACGTATGTGTGCCCTTATGCTTACTATTTCTGGCAAAATGGGTTATACAATAATCTGCTCATCCCAAAATCTTTGAAATCTATCCCAGATCTAAAATCCCTCAGGTTATATGCTCTGCACGGCAAACCCTAGTGAAAAATGGCATCCTGTGGTACAGCCCATTATTTAGGAGCTTTACATACTTCTCCAGCATAAGTCAAAAGATATTTTGGGCTTTCAATGTTGAATTTACCAGCTTCATATTCTGGTTTTCTTTGGGAGATACAGATGGGGACATGCAAACCAAGGTGTGTTTTGGTGTCTCCAAGTCTTCCACATTGGATTGTCATGGGAACTTAAAATTTAGTGAAAATGACAGCAAGTTTTTGTTTTTAATGATTTTATTTATTTATTCATGAGCGACATAGAGAGAGGCAGAGACATAGGCAGAGGGAGAAGCAGGCTCCCCACAAGAAGCCCAATGCAGGTCTTGATCCCGGACCCCAGGATCAGCCCTGAGTCAAAGGCAGATGCTCAACCACTGAGCCACCCAGGCACCCTGACAGCCAGTTTTTGACAGGTAATACCTTTGTTGAAAATGTCACAGAGAAGAAAATAGTCATTTGGGGGCTGCAAGAGACAGAGAACACTAACTCTGAGCCAGAAGAGAGCACCATTGTGGGAGGTCTAGAGTTATTGCCATGACACCAGTGGGAAGTAAGGGGATGACAATGGACACCATTGCACTGATGGAGACAAGCAATGCTCACATAGCCAGTGCAAGGCACCACTGATCAACAGGAATGGAAAGCAAGCTGTAGAGAACATGATCCTTATTCCCTTTTCCAGTATTCCAGGAACCTTCTATTGTCTACTGTTTGTGAAAAAGTAAAAAAGTCAGCTGCAAATGGAGAATTACAGTCTGTAGAACCCAAATTCTAGCATTTCAGAAGGATGAGTATAGAATTAAGAAAAAAAAATAAGCTTAAAAATTAGCTCAACTTGGGACACCTGGGTAGTTCAGTGGTTGAGAGTCTGCCTTTGGCTCAGGGTGTGATCCGCATGTCCAGGACCGAGTTCCACATCGGGCTTCTTGCATGGAGCCTGCTTCTCCCTCTGCCTGTATCTCTGCCTCATTCCCTCTCTCTCTCTTTCTATCTCTCTCTATCTCTATCTCTCTCTCATATAAATAAATAAAATCTTTACAGAAAAATTAGCTCAACTTTAATTTTGAGAGATTTCATTCTAAGCCTAGAGACAAAGAGAGCAGAGGAAAAAATCCACAAGGGGAATGAGATGCAATGAAGGAGCCTGAGTCTAGGCACATGTGCAGGAGCAAGAGAACGCAAGTTAAGGTAGTAAAGGAACTCCCAGTCCTATGTTGAGATAAGGTAACAGAATAAACATTACCATTATCTTCTCTCTGGGTTCCAGAAGAAAATGTTGAAAATGGAGACCAGTAAATAGGTGGCTTTTTCCCTCTGTGTCCTGAGCACGACTAGCTTTAGTGTGATTGGTCTTTAAGTTGGAGACATGACTATAACAAAGTCTGCAAAGTAATCAGTGTAATGAGGTTGTTCCAAGTTGAGTAAACGCTTTAGGCTAGCTGTGGTAATAGGGATAACACTGCTGGTGGGATGTATATTCATATCAGCATGTTAAGGCATCATCCATTAACACAGCATGGTTGAAGGAACAGCAGCTTTGAAGTGAGAGTGACATAGTTGGTGACTTACTGGCTCTCTGCCCTGCAGCCAGTGATTTAAGCCCCTTGAATTTAGTTTTAGCTCTAAAATGGGGAAATTATGTCTAGTACTTTTGTGATTATTATATATAATATATGTAGTATGTATAGAACCCTTTGAGACTACTTAATACTGACTACATATTTCAAAAATTATAGCTATTATTATAAATGTAAACTGTTTTAAATTAAACAAGTGGCATTAAGACATCTTTGGGGGAGTAGGCCAAGGGTAAGTATATTTTTAAGGTTTGGGTCAGAGAAAAAATTGCTATACAAAACAGAAGTGATAGCCAGCAGTATATCAATTGGGGACAGGAACTCAGGAGGTGGCATAAGTAACTGGAAACTAGTTAATGACAGAGATTAGATGCCTAATTAATCTAGGTAGTTAATTTAATTAATCAATTTAATTAAAAACAAGGAAATGGGACCAAAGTATTCAAAGGGAAACATACTCACTTAGTCAGAAGTTTTGCTTATATTTTTAGCTAAAAATTACAGCCTTTAATTTTGCAAAGAGTAACACCAAATTGAGACACCTTGTATCTATCTAGCCAGCTAGGTAGCTACCATCTATCTATAAATAATCTGTCAATCATCTATCATCCATCTAAGGTAGTTAAAATTATTCCTTGAGAGACTGATATACATGGAAATTCTGGCTTTCTAATTTTGAACTTTAAATTATTGCCAAAAGAAATGCCACATATATAATAATGCAGCTATTTACTTTTTCAGCAAACCTTTCCATTGGCATTATTTGAATGGCTTTATCTACAACTTTTTCTTATATCATTATTTTAAAATAATATAAAATGACAGCCTAAAAGAGTTTTCTCATCAATATTATTATTGCTATTTATATTAAAATTATAATGGAAACAGAGACAGAAAAAAAAATCACACCACCAGGTTGAGAAATAGAGTCCTACCACACAGGGCAAAATGCCCTTCTACTTTGTATTCTCAAACATAATCCATTCTGTCTCATACAATTTTAATTTACACATATCTATTATCTGGACTTAAATAGAATTCTTTCCTCACTAATTAAATACATTGGTTACCCAAATAGGCACCATTTTTATTCTTGTCATTTTTTTTTTTAAAAGAACAGACATTTGTAAATCTTAAAAAAAAGTTTTCCAGATTTATTAAGGTAGAGATGGTATGCATAAAAGTGCACATATTTAAAGTA
Source organism: Canis lupus dingo (assembly GCF_003254725.2). Classification (NCBI taxonomy): domain Eukaryota; kingdom Metazoa; phylum Chordata; class Mammalia; order Carnivora; family Canidae; genus Canis; species Canis lupus. The sequence continues at coordinate 6,862,513 of NC_064243.1, read as the reverse complement.
TACAATTTGATGAGTTTGGACCTATATATTTATCTGTGAAACTATCACTACAATTAAGATAATAGACTTCACCACCACCTCTAAATGTTTATTTGCATCCTTTTATTGTTGTTTGTTTTATGTCTTTAGGTTTGCATATATATATATATATATATATAAAATTATATATATAACATTTATATATATATACTATAATAAATATAAAATATATATATATATTTGTAGTAAGAACTCTCAACATGAGATTAAAAACAAGGAGATATCACCTCATATCAGTTTGGATATCTATTATGAAAAAACAACAAAAGAAATTGGAGTCCTTACATACTGTTTGTGGGAATGTAAAATGGGGAAGCTACAGAAAACAGTATGGAGCTTCCTCAAAATTTTAAAAATACAACTACCATATGATCTACCCATCCCATTTCTGGGTATATATCCGTAAGAATTGAAATCAGGATCTTGAAGAGATATAGGTGTCTGGGTGGCTCAGTCAGTTAAGTGTCCAATTCTTGATTTTGGCTCAGATCATGATCTCAGGGTCATGTGATAAAGCCTCACATCAGGCTCTGTGCTGGTGTATGGAGCCTGCTTGGAATTCTCTCTCTCCCTCTTCCTGCCCCCCCCACCTTGTGTGCTCTCCCTCCCCTCAAAAAAAAAAAAAAAGAATAAAAAATACAATAATTTTTTTAATAAAGCAATATCTGCACCCCATACTTATTACAGCATTATTCACAGTAGTCAGGTATAGGAAAAACCTGAATGCCCATTGATAAATTAAAAAATGTGGTGTATACATATAAGGGAATACTATTCAGCCTTAAAAACAAAAAATCCTGCCAAGGGCAAAATGAGGAAACTTAAGGGTATTGTGCTAAGTGAAATAAGCTAGTCTTGGAAAGACAAATATTGTATGGTTCCATTGAATGAGGTTTCCAAAATAGACTCATAGAAGAAAAGAGTAGAATGTTGGCTGATGGGGTTGCAGCAAGGGAGAAATGAGTGCTTGCCTTTCCACTGTAAGTCTGTCTGACTTGATTTTTCTCCCTCTATTCTAATATCTTCCTAATAATTCTCTTATTAAAGATTGGTATTGGGCAGCCCCAGTGGCTCCGTGGTTTAGTGCCGCTTTCAGTCCAGGGCATGATCCTGGAGACCCGGAATCGAGTCCCACGTCAGGCTCCCTGCATGGAGCCTGCTCCTCCCTCTGCCTGTGTCTCTGCCTCTCTCTCTCTCTCTCTCTCTCTGTCTGTCTCTCGTGAA